>NC_086453.1:292387645-292696811 GCF_028390025.1 Pseudophryne corroboree | reverse complement strand
ACCACCTGCAGAACAATTCCTTTATTGGGCGTGTCTTGCTAATTGCTTATAATTTCCACCTGTTGTCTATTCCATTTGCACAACAGCATGTGAATTTGATTGTCAATCAGTGTTGCTTCCTAAGTGGACAGTTTGATTTCACAGAAGTGTGATTGACTTGGAGTTACATTGTGTTGTTTAAGTGTTCCCTTTATTTTTTTGAGCAGTGTGTGTGTATATATATATATATATATATATATATATATGACCCTGACGCACTTAACCCCCTCAGGGTACAGAATATAGTGATAGCAAGACGTGAAACCACACGGCAGCTATAGGCACACAAGTCACATGTACAATGCAGAAATTATTACACAAAACAATAAGACTGCACTGGACTAGTAATACTACATAAAACTATGTATGTATACAGATATAACAATGCACAGGAAACAACACTGGATGTATATCACAGAATACTTGCACTAAATATTCCTGTAGTTATGCACTTGTTCTTAACTAACACTGTCTAAACGACATGTAGAATACTTAAGTGTCCTGTAAATACACAGCGCTGATGAGGCAGGCGGCTTTACAGAGGAGACAGTGCCCTGCAGTCCCAGGATCAGCGCAGCTCTGTGTAATGGCGCCCAAACGCGGACAGGGAGTGAGAGAGAGAGAGAGATGCAGCTCCAGGGCGGGAACATCTGCTGTAGATGGCACCTGGGGCTGGGGGAGGGGCTATAGGTCAGCGCCTTATCCCCTCTGCTGGGCTTCACCACCGAGTACTCTGGGAGCCTGTAATAAACGAATTTTAGTAAATCCGACCTGTGCGCTTTGCCGTGGTGGATATAGTGGGGTCCCTGCACGGCCACAGTGTCCACGTCAGCGACACGGTCCGTCTCTTGGGACCGCGTCCGGATCGTGATTTCGGCGGGTCCAACCTGGGGGACCCTCTTACCTCCTCCCTGTAAGTGCGGCCACACGATCCAGGAGAGCGGCACCGGTGTTGTGTGCCTGATGAGACCGGGGCGCCTCCACTGTAAGTACCCGGCAACCAGGGCGTGGGAGTATATAGCGCTGCTGGGGGAGGTGATGGAGCTGCAGCACGATATGTCAGTATGACATATAGCATCTAGTGCCTGTGCTGCGGCCCTTGAAGTCTTCTTTCTTCTCAGAAAAGCTCTTTTCAGGGCTGTTTAGAGTAGCCCATCCTGTTAGCTGCCTGCACTGCAGGCACCAACTGCAAAACTGAGCTCCAGTGCCTGGAGGCGGGGATATAGAGGAGGCGGTGCAGTCAGTAGCGGATCTTGCCACGGGCAAGCAGGACTTTTGCCCGGGGCGCCGCCTTCTGGAGGGCGCAGGGCGCCATCCGGAGGGCGCCGCACCAGGGCAAGATCCGCTGCTGCTGTGTGCCCCCCGCTGCCCGTCATCGCGCACCGCACAGTAAAGGACCTCTCCACGAAGGGAAACTAGACACGTACGCGTCTAGTTTCCCTTCACAGCGGCAGCGGGGGGGGCAGCGGCCAGCGGCAGCAGGGAGGCAGCGGGGGGCACACAGCAGCAGCGGATCATTTCAGTCTGTACAGGGGGCGTAAATGACCACGCCCCCTGTACAAAGCCACGCCCCCTGTTGCCGCCCGGGGCGCACAGAGCGCCAGAACCGGCCCTGGGTGCAGTGCATCTTGGGAACAGTCAAAGCTTTAGCCTGTTGATGCCTCGGATCAAGATCCAACTCTACACCCCAATGTTATTCCCTGTGGAATCCCAGTGTACCCCACTGCAGAAAAGGGGAATAGACTGTCTTCAGTGCCCCGGGAACCCTGAAGGCTTAATCCAGCCCTGAGTGTGTGCATGGAAGGGTATGGGAGCAGGGGACAGACAGAGTGGGGGCACACTGAGGTGACCCGACATATTCCGAGTACTTTTAATACATTGCCATGTTTGACATTGTATGGGTACATCTGTTCTTGCATTGTCTACTATAGCCTCTCAGCTGTCTGACATGTTTGAATAGTTGTGTCGTCAAAATGTCATCAGACTTTTTTTGTGTTTTGTTTTTTTTAAATGAGAAGTTTTTAAAATATGATATACTGTATCTAAAAATGGTTATTTCTCCTTCATCCACTAGGGGACACTGGAGTGCTCTTTACTATGGGGTATAAAGTGTGTGCGAACCGGGAGCTGCCACTTTAAGAATTTAGAAGTGTGACTATATCCTCCCCCTCTGTACCCCTCCTACAAGCCAGTCTTAGTTTAGTGCCCGAGGTAGCTGGTCACATCCTGGGCTTCTCCTCAAAGGCAAAAACTTTTTTTTAAATGCTAGAGATTCTGCAGCCAAGCAAGAAGAGATGACAGGCAGTGACTGCCTCTGCCTGTTTGCGACGATGGAGCTGCCCGGTGGGTCCCCCGCAACTGCTTGTGGTTCGTGCAGGGGTCTCCAGCTCAGAGACCACCGTCTGTGGTGTAGCACAGTATGCTGCTGCATGCGGCACGCGCCTCACCCCCCCCCTAGCCTCAATTGCCATAGGCCAGCAAACGGCAGCTCTGTGAGTATAACGCCTGGCTTCTGATTAGTGGGAAGCCAGGCACAAAAAATGACTGTGGTTTAGGAAGTCCCAGCAGCGGTCCGCACAAGAGAGTGCCATAGGGGGGTCGGGGAAGGGGGGGGGGGGGGGGGGGTCGGAGGGTCGTTGCTAACTCCCGGTGTTCAGTTCCTTGCTCTCAGTTGCCCCGGCACTATCACAGTATAGCAGAAAGAAGTCAGCGGCCATTACAAAAGGCAGAGGACGCACTCTCCGGTGGTCCCTACAACACCATTTAAGAGCTGCTGCTGACCTTCTAAGGTAGCGCTGAGACTGAGAGACCTTAAACAAGATTGTGAGTTGTCAATGGTGTAGAGGGGAATACATACTATTTACCGGCAGCTGGGATGCCGGCTGTTAAGATACCGACATTGTGATCGCGGCCACCAGCGGGGCGAGCGCTAGAAAGCCCTTTACAGGCTTGATGCGGGCACGGTGCGCTCGCCCGCCACAGGTTATATTCTCCCTCTATGGGTGTCGTACACACACAGAGGGAGAAAAGCCTGTGGCGCTGTTTTTCCGATGGCGGCATTTCACGGCCTGTCGGGATTCCGGCGTTGGCATTGTGACCGAGGTCTCGTGATTGCCTCCCGTGTAGAGGATTTGACAGGAGAGTAATTGAGTACATGTAACTGAGTTTCACTTTCACTTTTGATACTGCATATACTGTACCTAGCGTTTTAGCATTGCTAACAGCGCTAATTGGGGCTAGTGTGATTATCCTCCACCTCTGCCCTTCTCCATACCTCCCAACTTTGGTGTGAGTTAGGGGCGTGGCCTAATGAAAATGGGGCATGGTCTTGTGTCAGCTGACCCGATCGCAAGCCACGCCCCCATTTTTGTCATTATGGGTGCACGGACAGCGCTGAGAGAGCTGCTGGCCATGCCCCCTGTCCCTCTCTGTTGGGGAATAGATGCTGTGCGCATGTGCACAGCATCTATTCATCGCTGCTCTGCTCAGAGCAGCGAGTGACGGGGGATCTCCCAACTGCCCCCCCACCCGCAGGACACTGCGACCCGCGGGTGGGACAGCGGGACAGACTGTGAAAAACGGGACTGTCCTGACAAAATCGGGACAGTTGGGAGGTATGCCTTCTCTCCTGCCTGTCTTAACTCTCAGTCTCTCCTTTCACACTGCGCTACCGTGTTGTTTATGTATCAGTGTGTTTACCATGGCTGGAAAAGGGCTATAAGGCTTCACAGAAGAACTTTGCCTGCACAAGGTGTTCAGAAAAATTCACATAAAGTTCAATCAGATGGTTCCCTTTTATGTGATTCTTGTGATTAGGAGCAACAAGGGTCAATAGATCACCACAAGTGCAGGATACACCAGTTTGGGCGGTTATGTCACACCTGTCTGCGGAGCTGGAAGCCTCTTCGGGAGGTTTCCAGATCTCAGAAATCTGACCCCTCACCAGACCCAGAACCGGCCTGGGCTCGGGCCCTAGGAAGGTCAGTGGAAGGGTTCACTAAGGCCATGGTCCCATCCCCCTCTGTGACCCAAGTCTCCAAAACGGTGTTGTATAAAAGAGAGAAGGTTAACACTCTCCTTGATAAGGATGGAGGTTCCAGTGGCCTTTACAACATATTTACGGTTAAGACACTGCCACCTACTTAGTGGCATCTCTAACCAAGTTTTTAAGACTGTTACCCTCTGTCCTGCAGTTGGACGATTCAAAGGATGAGGATATGCCCTTATTACTGAGGGCGAGTTTCCACACACAGGGGAGGAACAGATCCTGGAGGAACCGGAGACTGTGTCCCAGGGCATTGAAGCATTGATTGTCGCAATATGCCAAGTTTTAAAGGTGGACATCAGAGCGGCCAGGAAGCACCTGGATAAAATATTCCAGGTGCCCCATCCACTTTTGTTGACATATGCTTCCCTGCTGACAGTAGGAGGTTATGCAAGACTCCCCCCTACAGTAGACTCCTCAGTGTTTCGTCTGTTCAAAAAGATGGTGCTACCAGTCCCTCCTTTAAGGAGGCATCGGACAGGAAATTAGCAAATTAATGTCTATTAACACAGCAGTAGGCATAACACTGTGTCCTGTACTGGTAGACAGCCAGGTCAACAGAGCCTTTGAAGCCTTGGTGAAACAACTAGCTGAGGGTCTGTGAGCAGGACCCCTAGAGGAGGTTCTTATCCCCTATGCAGAGCACATTGAGGAGTCAGCCACTTATCTAGGTGAGGCATCTAAGGAGGTATGTAATCTCGTTTCTAGGTCCTCCGCCTTAGTGGTGTCAGCCGCAGAGCTCCCTTGTTGCAACAGTGGCAAGCAGACGCAGAATCAAAGAGGGAGTTGGAAGCGTTACCATTTACTAGCGACGTCCTGTTCGGGCCCAACCTGGACAAGTGGATTTCCTAGGCGACTGGGGATAAGTCTACTTTTCTACCCTCAGCTGTGGCGGCCACTCGAAGGCCTTATTCCGGACCTTCCTTTCGGTCCTTTCGGGCCTCTGGAAGATTTAGATGTCGTTCCAGAGGAGGATCAGCACTTTCTCGTGGCAACAGAGAACATGGCAGAGCCACGGCGACCTCTTCCCTCCAGGACACCAGGTCCACCACGAAACCCAGGGGGAAACCAGGTTGGTAGTTCGTCTGTGGGACTTTGGGATGTCTGGGCACAATCCTGCCCGGACACCTGGGTACGGAACCTCATCACTCAGGTGCAAGCTCGATTTCCGATTCCAGTCTCCTCCTCGGTTTTTCACCACCAGCTTGCCAGCTTCAGACGACCGGTGTGTTGTTTTACGGAAGGCTATAGACAAACTCCTTACAGCATGAGTGTTGGTACCAGTTCCCACACATCAGCTAAAACAGGGGTTTTACTCCAGTTTATTTGTGGTTCCGAAGGCGGACGGCTCAGTCAGACCTATTCTGAACTTAAAGGATCTCTATCCTTTTTCTGAAAGTTTTTTCCAGTTCAGGATAGAATCCTTTAATTTACTCATTGCAGGATTAGACGAAAAAGTGTTCCTAGGGTCTTTGGATATTAAGGTTAGGGTTCTGTTGTTCCTACAACACAGGCGAGTGTCGGTACATTTACACATACGACTACTCGGGAGGCAGCCTTAAAAGCAGTCCCTTGTGGCTGTTTCCACTCAAGGCCTTTTCAGCTGGATCTCCTTCTTGTTCCTTCACCAAAGAGTGACATTGGCACTCAGAACTCCGATATCTCTTCTCTGGTAGTTGACCTCATCTACGTGACTAGAGGTTCGGAATGTGGCATTGGACTCTCTTCACCACAGAAGCAAACCTGCGAGGGTTGTGGTAGTGACTCAGCACACCCACTTTCAAGGCCGCTGGACTCCACAGGCAGTGATGCTGCCTATAAACATCTGGGAACAGCAGGCAGTGTTCTAGGCTCTACAGCTAGCACATCACCTGTTGCGGGGCCAAGCCGTCAGAGTTCAGTCGGAGGACGCTATGGCTATGGCATACATAAACTGACAAGGCGGCACCAGAAGTCGAGTGGCTACGAGGGAGGTAAGACGCATCCTTCTTTGGGTGGAGCAATACGCTGTGGCAATATCAGCAAGATTCATTCCTGGCGGGGACAATTGGGAGGCCGACTACCTAAGTTGTCTGGACATACATCCCGGGGAGTAGGCTCTCCATCCTTAGGTGTTTCGACATCTGATCCCATCGGTGGGGCCTTCCACAAGTTGACCTTATGGCGTACAGACAAAATCATCAACTGCCACTGTATTGTTCTTGAACAAGGGACCCATCAGCCATAGCGGTAGATGCACTCACAATATCCTGGCGGTTCCGGTTTGTCTACCTGTTTCCACCATTCCCTCTGCTGCCTCGTCTTTTTTAATGCATCAAGAGAGAGAAGGCCACACCGAGCTTGGTATTACCAGCCCTCGTCTGCTTCTGGTTGACGATCCATGGTCTCTACTGCTGCGAGAGGATATGCTACAACAGGGGCCTTTCGTCTAGCCAGACTTGAGGTGGCTTCGTTTGACAGCGAGGCTGTTGAAAGAGCAATCTTCAGTTAAAGAGGGATTCAAGCGGCAGCCATCCCTACTATGCTCAGGACCGGAAGAAAGTTACTTCCAGCCACTACCACCGCATCTGGAACGCTTACTCATCCTGGCGTGAACATCGTTTCCCACTACCTTCAAGATGTCATGGCTCCTCCTTTTTTCCTGCAAGCAGGTTTCTCAGACGGATTACGTCTAGGATGGTGCAGGTGTCTGAGTTGTCCATCTCCTTCCAGAAGAAACTGGTATTTCTTCCAGATGTTAAAACCTTCAGGGGGTTATCTGTTTACAACCACTTTTTGTTCCTCAGCACCATGGGACCTGGAGATTGTACTTTCGTTCTTACAGTCTTCTTTGTTAGAACCACTGGAGAAGGTGGAGTTGAAGTACCTATCAAGGAAAGTGGTACTTCTACTCACCCTGGCTTCTGCCAGAAAAGTGTCAGAGCTCGGAGCTCTGCCCTGTTGCACTCCATTCTTGATCTTCCAGGAAGATAGGGCCGAACTCAGCAAAGAAATGTCATTCCTTTCAAGGGCGGTCTAGGTTTTCAGCATTAACCAACCTCTTGTGGTACCGGTTCTTCCAGGAGACTCTTCTGCTTCCAGATCTCTGGACATTGTCAGGGTTCTATATTGACAGGACTGCTTCTCTGAGGAAATCAGACTTTTTATTTGTCCTGTATAATTCCGCCCGGCCTGTTTGGCGGGAATCAAAGCAGACACATGATGGATACGTCTGGCCATCAGACATGCCTATGTGGCCTTATACAGGGAGGCTTCCATTACAACACATTCTACACTCTCGGTGGGTCCCTCGTGGGCGGCTGCCCGCGGGGTTTTCATGGATCAACTTTGCTTAGCAGCCACTGGGTCCGGACGGCATACTTTTGTCCGGCTTTACCAGTTCGGCAGGTTCGCTGCCTGTTTCGCAATATGGCCGTGCTGTTTTACAGGGTTCTCAGAGCCCTCCCACCCATGATGGGAGCTCTGGAACGTCCCCATTGTAAAGAGCACTCCAGTGTCCCCAAGTGGATGAAGGAGAAAACGGGATTTTGGTACTTACCAGTAAATCCCTTTCTCCGATTCCACAGATGACACCGGATGCCCACCCTGTGCTGTTCCTTCCTGCCATGGTTATTGTCATTATGTGTTTAACTATTTTCAGTTCTTCTTTTGACTGTTTCCTTGTGTTTCACACCTGTTGTGTGTCGTGTTCGTTGTGTGTACTTGTTTCACTCCTCCTCCTGAAGTTTATTCTTCCAGCTCTCCTCGGGAATGGTTAGACTGGTTTGTAGGAGGGGTATAGAGGGGGAGGAGCTATTCACACTTCTAAATTCTTAAAGTGCCAGCTCCCGGTTAGCACACACTCTATACCCCATTCTAAAGAGCACTCCAGTGTCCCTGTGCAATCGGAGAAAGGTATTTACCGTTATGTACCAAAATCCTGTTTTCACACTACTGTGAAATCAAAATTGCACTTCTTCCTTTGGAAATTCTCATGAATTAAAAAATAAATAAATCTGTGATAGATAAAATACAATAGCCCTTTTATCTACCAATGACAGATGTAGTAGGAAATAAAGCGTTTCCCAGTGGGTTGGTTCAATGTGGGCTGGTTGTGAGCCCTGGGGACTGCACACTAATAGTGTTAACCTGCTGCATGTGGTACACAACCATGCAAGCCAATAAGAAGCTGCATCACACAACCCCCCCCCCTCCCCCCAGCTCTGCCCCTTTTCCATTGGGCTGAAGTGCATAAAACCGGTGCCACAGTAGGCTGCTCTTATAATATTCATGTTGCATTTAAGCATATAGAAGAAGTCAGGCTTCCTCTCGTCAGTTGTTGGTGTTTTGTGTGGAATTCTATGCAGTCCACCTTGTACCTATTTACTGTGGAGCCTGTAGACACATACTCTTTGGCACCATAAGCCACAGCCATCCTTTAGCCTGTTGGTCATGTCATTGACATTTCCATGGAGAAACTATCCCCTCTTCTGGTACAGTCATAGTTTCAGGTATACCTCTCATCCTACAGATGAGATCTTTTGGGGCTATGCGCTAAGTCTGTGGAAATACTTTGGCTCCTTTTAAATGCTGCAGGAGGTGTGGCTGCATCCTCCTGGGAGGCCTGAACCCCATGTGATAGTCGGCCCCCTAGCTAGTCCAGGCCCCATACACTTGTAATTGCCGAATGCCCCTGATGGCAGTACAGGCTTTGGGCCTGATTCTAAGATACAGACACAATCCGCACACAAAGCCAACATTTACGTAGTTGAATGATTATTTGCAACTGCGCATGCCTCCGATATCTCCTACGGTGCATGCGTTACTCTGAGTGTATCAAAGTTGTGAAATGATGGGTGTTCCTGGGCGCGGACTCGGAGGTGGCTAGTAGTGCATGCAAATATGGCGGGTTCAGTGGGAGTGTAAATGCAAGTGGCTACGTTCCCAGACACACAGGCTTAGGAGGCTGTGGTGAGATGGAGACACAGCACCTGCCATAGGTTTGTTGCAAGTTTCAATGGTGGCGTATAAGAGCGCACCTATCTGTATTACAGCGTGTACTGGTGCTAAAACTCCTTGCACATTGGACCGCACAGATGTACACAAGGGAAGGAGCTTGTAGCGGTATTTGCATAAAGGCTCAAATGGGTGACCACTAATAGATGCTGCTGCATTTGCTTTTATATGCGACTCAGAATAAGGCTCTTTGGGGTCTACGTACTAATCCTTGGAGAGAGATAAAGTGGACAGAGATAAAGTACTAGCCAATCAGTTCTTAGCTGCCATGTTATAAGCTGTGTTTGAACAATAACCGGAGCTGATTGGCTGGTACTTTATATCCGTCCACTTTATCTCTCTCCAAGACTTAGGGGGTTATTCAGAGTTGATCGCAGCAACGTTGTTAGCTAATGGGCAAAACCATGTGCACTGCAGGTGGGGCAGATATAACATTGCAGAGAGAGTTAGATTTGGGTGGGTTATATTGTTTCTGTGCAGGGTAAATACTGGCTGCTTTATTTTGACACTGCAATTTAGATTTCAGTTTCAACACACCCCACCCAAATCTAACTCTCTCTGCACATGTTACATTTGCTCCACCTGCAGTGCACATGGTTTTGCCCATTAGCTAACAAATTTGCTGCTGCGATCAGATCTGTATTAGGCCCATGGTATGAAACGGGCATGGTGTGGGTGGGTTGGGAATCGGGATATCCCGACTTTGTCATGGGGGATGTTGGCAGGTAAGTACTGTGCTAGTAGTACGGTAACGACACATTGGCCCTCATTCCGAGTTCTTCGCTCGCAAGCTGCTTTTAGCAGCTTTGCACACGCTAAGCCGCCGCCTACTGGGAGTGAATCTTAGCTTATCAAAATTGCGAACGAAAGATTAGCAGAATTGCGAATAGACACTTCTTAGCAGTTTCTGAGTAGCTCCAGACTTACTCGGCATCTGCGATCAGTTCAGTGCTTGTCGTTCCTGGTTTGACGTCACAAACACTCCCAGCGTTCTCCCAGACACTCCTCCGTTTCTCCAGCCACTCCCGCGTTTTTCCCAGAAACGGTAGCGTTTTTTCACACTCCCATAATCGGCCAGTTTCCGCCCAGAAACACCCACTTCCTGTCAATCACATTACGATCACCAGAACGAAGAAAAAACCTTGTAATGCCGTGAGTAAAATACCTAACTGCATAGCAAATTTACTTGGCGCAGTCACACTGCGGACATTGCGCATGCGCATTAGCGACTAATCGCTCCGTTGCGAGAAAAAAATAACGAGCGAACAACTCAGAATGACCCCCATAGTGCATATACTGTGTTAGTGCAATGCCGTATGGCTGTGTGCTGCTGCTCTTTCTATGTACTGTCAGCTAGGAGTAAGATACTGCACAGGATTTCTTAGTGATAATAGGGATCTTCAGAGGTGTACAAGGCACAATGGAATTGTAGTTTGTATATACTGTATACATCCAAATGACACATACATGAGCCAGATTTAGTCTCATTATATTAATGTCAAAGACATGTACTTGTTAGGAAAAAAAAATTATAATGCAGGGTTGCACTGAACAGCAAATCCTCAGTGTAGCTCTTCAAAGTGGAGTTGTCACTGTATTAGATGTCATAATGTTTTTCACCCTATTGTACCCACCTCTTACATATTTCCCTGCTTTTGACCCCCTCATACCCATTTCTTCATAACTCCACCTCGGTGGCGGAACTAGCAAGCGGTGGGCCCAGGTGCGACAAAATGCTTTGCCCCCCCCCCCCCCATCCCATCCAAGTCCACCCCCTCACCCCTGGAGAGGATCTGGTGAGGGGGACCTGCTCAGGGCCAGAGAAATGGATACCTAGCAACAGTGCCGTAACTAGACATTTTAGCACTGTGTGCAAGAAACGGCATCGGAGCCCCACCCCTGTATGTAAAACAGGGGCAGTGCGTGCAGTAGGCGCGCGCAAAAATACATAGTGGCGTGGCTTCGTGGGGAAGGGGTGTGGCCACAAAATAATACCAATTCATAAAACGGTGCACAGTAGTCTCCATTATTCAAATTACGCCGCACAGTAGCACCACTACACCAGGTAGAGACCCTTTTACACCTTACGGTGGACAGATTCCTCTTTTTACACATTACGGCAGACAGCGTCCCCTTTTTACACATTACGGCAGACAGCGTCCCCTTTTTACACATTACGGCAGACAGCGTCCCCCTTTTTACACATAACGGCAGACAGCATCCCTTTTTACACATAACGGCAGACAGCGTCCCCTTTTTACACATAACGGCAGACAGCGTCCCCTTTTTACACATAACGGCAGACAGCGTCCCCTTTTTACACATAACGGCAGACAGCGTGCCCTTGTTACACATAACGGCAGACAGCGTGCCCTTGTTACACATTACGGCAGACAGCGTCCCTCTTTTTACACATTACGGCAGGCAGATTCCCCTTTTTTACACATTGCAGCAGACAGCGTCCCCTTTTTACACATAACGGCAGACAGCGTGCCCTTTTTACACATAACGGCAGACAGCGTGCCCTTTTTACACATAACGGCAGGCAGATTCCCCTTTTTTACAAATTACGGCAGACAGCGTCCCCTTTTTACAAATTACGGCAGACAGCGTCCCCCTTTTTACACATAACGGCAGACAGCGTCCCCTTTTTACACATAACGGCAGACAGCGTCCCCTTTTTACACATAACGGCAGACAGCGTCCCCTTTTTACACATAATGGCAGACAGCGTCCCCTTTTTACACATAACGGCAGACAGCGTGCCCTTGTTACACATAGCGGTAGACAGCGTACACTTTTTACACATAACGGCAGACAGCGTGCCCTTTTTACACAACTGCAGACAGCGTCCCCGTTTTACAAATTACAGCAGACAGCGTGCTCTTGTTTTACATTACGGCAGACATCGCCCCTCTTTTTACACATTACGGCAGGCAGATTCCCCCTGTTTACACATTGCGGCAGACAGCGTCCCCTTTTTACACATAACGGCAGACAGCGTGCCCTTTTTACACATAAAGAGAAAGAAAGAAAGAATGAATTAATTATACTTACCCTCTTCGCTGGCTCAGGCTCCTCGGTGCAGCTTCTGGCAGATCACGATTCCCGGGCAGGAGAGAAGGAGGAGGAGGGAGCCGCAGCAGCGCTGTGTTATTGGTGGAGGCGCTGCTGCTACTGTCCCTCTGCTTCACTATAGGCTGTCTTCTACCGCTGTGAATGGCTGGGATGCGCTTCACAGCGGCGGAAGACAGCCTATAGTGAAGCAGAGGGACAGCAGCAGCAGTGCCTCAACCAATAACAAAGCGCTGCTGCGGCTCCCTCCTCCACCTCCCTCCTTCTCCTTACCCCCGTGACCGCTGCGCTCCACTCCTGTGTCCTGCGGGCGGCTGTGTGTTGCGGGCAGCAGTTGCCCGCAGCACACAGCGGCATGTAATGCGTCAGTTTGACTCATTACATGCTTCGGGCCCCTGGACAGTGGCAGGCCCCAGTGCAACGCACTGGTTGCACTGGCGGTGGTTCCGCCTCTGCTCCACCTCCCCAAGGGTCCAGATTTAGTTATTTTACATCTGCCTGGGGAATACATCACATGTTACATGAGAACTAACTCTTGCCATTTACATAATCACTTTCTGCCCATGTGTTTGGGATACATTTGCTTCAAAAAAAATTCTAGCTGATGCCAACATCCCATATGAGGCCACACCCTCAGTCTAGCCAAGCCATGCCTATCCGGGCAATCCACACCTATTTTGCGGTGACTGATGCCTATTTGTATGCAGGGCAACTGGACAGTTGGCAGCTTTGCTAATGACAGTCACTATATGAAGGGGGGGAAGTATTTCTGTACTTAAAGCTTTACCATGTGAGTAAGCGTCAGCCATTGCTAGCCGTCACAACTGTGTACTGTTACAGCCTCAGTAATATGTTTGAATTGGATCTTGCATTCTGGTTATTAAGCAAAGATGAATCATGTATGTGCACCAAAATATTGTTTGGGTCTGGAGGGAAGTGAACGCCCATCTGAATCGTACACAATTTGGCAAGGGACATTCCCTATAAATTACAACAACCGCACATTATACATTTACTGACGGTAAAAAATGTGTCTGCTGCTCAGTAAGAAAACATGATGGTCAGTAACACACATGACACAGTGGTGTCACCCTGAATAGGTTTATGTTCTCAATAATCCAGAGATTATGTATTCAATTCTGGGTGAAGGGTGTGAATTGCAGTTAACATGAAGTTTAAATGCTGGCAATGGAACCACATCTCGCACCCTTCACCTGCCTGCCGAATCCAGAATATGCGCAACAGTGCTTGGTACCCTAGGCGGATGCGAACAATTTTGTATACGTTTGGACTGCTGTAAAGCAGTAAAGACACAACCTGTTGCAGCCAACCAGAAACTTTCTTTTATGAACTATCTTGCATTAGGTTTCTAAAAGCTTATCGCTCATTTGGTGCTACTGCCAGTGCAAATGTTGTTCCCAAATACAGTGTTGCTTAAATCAGGGTTACTGTCAGTAAAACAAGCTGCCAATTATGAAACAATTCTCAGCTATAGAGCAGAAAAAGATGTATAAGTGCATATGGTTATGTAATTCCACACACATCGTGGTGAACCGAACTGGTCACTTTGTTAACTTAAATATCAGTGTGTTCTCTTACAGCTGCTGTCCTAGAGCTGGATGCAGTGCAATGTCAGATATAAAAGTATCTGCAGGTGAAACAAAATCAGCCCAGATTTATCATTGAGGGAAAAAAGCACTTTAATTGTGATAGCACCACCATCCTAACCACTTAACAGTTGTCAACATTGGTGACAAAAAGGTATATTTTTTAGAGAAAGACTTGGCCGTAGCCTAAGGCCCTTGAAAAACATGGAACCAATTCAATTAGCCATGAGGTTTTCAGCATGATATAGCTCCGTGGGATTTTAGGGTGGTAAAACATTGCTACATTTTACTTGCAACCCATGGAGGTATGGAAAGATAATCAATGTTAAAGCTACCAACATATTTGGAAGTGTGTGCAGACAGACATCGAGGGAGGATCCATTGGAGGTTTGGGGCTATCTGAATCCTCCCAATGGTGTTTAGTGCTAGCTAGTCCCACCAACCCTCTGGTTAATAGCCCCTCCCCTATTAATTATATATATTCTTTCATTTTGCACTCAATATATATAACCACATCAACATTCAATGAAACTTTAGGAGTCCAAAGCCTCCTTCTCCCAAACCAGTAGATATACAGGGGCTTCACACCAGGAGGTCCTATTTTCCAGGATGTACTCAGCCCCACATTTTCAATAGTAGAACAGGGCAGTTTGGGAGATTGTGAATAGGAATTGCATTGCTATAAATTGTAAGACAGACTGTAATTAGACAATATGGCAACTTCCACTCTATAACCATCCATATGCAATTAGTACTCAGAACTGCAATGGCTGGGGAAGTTTTCATAACATGGGTTGGTGTAAATGTGTATCTCTCGCACACTGAACATTCAAGTTACTCTTATTTGAGGGTTGGGAGTTTATGGATAAACTAGTTACTAGTCCCTCAAAATGACAGAACAACATAACAGTAATGTCAGCACCAGCAGCTGTGCACTCCCGAACGGAGCAACCCTTGAATTGCTCTGTCAGGCGCCAAAACACTTGAATTCTCCCCCCAGAGATAAGGAGCAGAGTTACCCTTTTATTATATTGGATATGACCTAATTAATTTCTAGAAGTAACCCCCCGAAATGCTATACTACTCTGGTAACATCGCCATTGAGGATACAGTCGTAAGCACTTACAGGACAGTTGGACACTAAAGGGTCTATTTACTAAGCCTTGGGTGTAGATAAGGTCAACAGAGATAAAGTACCAGCCAATCAGCTCCTAACTGTCATTTTTCAAACACAGCCTGTGGCATGGCAGTTAGGAGCCAATTGGCTGGTTATTTATCTCCATCGACTTTATCTCCATCCAAGGCTTAGTAAATAGACCCATAAGTCCCCACTTTGATCAACGGCTGTTCTGCTATTTCACATTGCAGGCTGAAATGCATGATGATTACCTTATTTCTGTTTGCACAGTAAATCCATGTGACCTGCACGTTTCCTGCATGCGTTCTTCAGGCTGTATGACTATAGATTTCCTTTTTCTCTCATTTTTTCAGAGTGAAAGAATTGAAAAAGGCCAAGGAACTTGAAGAATTAAATCAGCGTCCCTTAGCAATGTGACAGCGCTTTTTGGACTGTTTTCATTTTCTGTTTTTAGCAGAGACATGCAACAACAACAACAAAAAATAAAATAAAATAATAAAATAACACTGCAGTTTTCAAGAGATCACCTGCAGGATTTTAACAGTAATCTTTTTGGTCATTTGCATTTGCACTTTCATGGACAACTTTTGCTTTGTTCAACAAGACATCTTGGATTTTAATCTTCTGTTGAATCATGGGAAACAAAAACAAAATGGCGCCAGGAGATGATTGAGAGTAGCTCCAATCTCTGAGGTGGGAGCAGCATGATTCACATAGGGCTGAATTCAAACAACGTGTGGAACTGTACAAATATTATACCAAAAATTATTGAGGAAAGGTGGAAATGCACAAGCAAAGCCTGAATGCAAAACCCAGAGCCATCGATCACTCACAAGGAGCTAAGCCCATGGAAATCCTTGAATGAATGAATGAAGAGTATGGACCATATCTTAGCTTGATGGACTTATGTTCCTTACCTGAGCTGCTTCTTGTACAGATCCCCAACTCTGAAGTATTTCTCATACATACACCATATAACATATGCAATGTATAACCATACCATTAGTTACATTAGAGCTTTAGAGCATTATCGAAACACAAGTCTACAAAGAATGCAGACTTCACGTGTATCTGCCTTTTAGTGTGGTCAGAGAATCCTTCTGACCGTACATTTCGTTATTGGGGTTTTTTTATGTTTTTTTTTTTCTTCAAAATGCTTTATTGGTTAAAAACAGTTCTTTCACCCATATATGTATATAGACATATCTATGCATTGTGCACATTATATTTTATGTGAGAAGGATTTTGGTCCATGGTGAATACATTGCTAACTCAGAGATAGATAAAAAAAATGTTGACGTCAACATTTTGAGGATGTTACTTAGTAGAAGTTGGTATAAAATGATATATTATATATCCATCTCACACAAAAAATGATTGTGCACTGTATAATTACTACTATCCCCTATATATATATATATATATATATATATAAATATATTTATTATATATTCACATAACACATGAAGAACCAACCTCTTGGTCCACTGGCCACTTCGTTGAGTAGATAAATTGTCCTGTAGTCTTGACTGGACAGAACGATGGTCACAGTGGACAATTTACACCCTCAGTGTTTGTAATCTTCATTTTAAAAGGTGAAGACACCATAGAATGCTGGGACTTTTTCCTCACTATGAAATTACCAGTATGTTATGCACAAATAATTATTATGAAAAGATATACAAGTTAGTAGGCAGGATGACTACTGTATGTTCGAAAAATTTATTTAAATTTTTTTCATAATTTAAAATGTTCATATTCGTAAAGGTTTTAGCTATAGACTACAATCATAGCTGGAAAAAAATACAAAAAGAAATAAAACCTTGCGTCTGTCGATCGCTTTTAAAATGTATACTGCCCAAAAGGGTTGCATTTACATTGCCTGAACATTTTTCCACCTAAGAATCAATGTGGTGCTGTGTGCTGGCCAGTTAATATATTTGGTCTTATCATATAACAAACCTGAGAAAGATTTGTATATAACAGGCAGGACTGTAATGAGAAAATATTATTTGAAAGAAGTTATTGTGGAGTTGAATGAAATTACTTACATGGATATGGGTCAATAACATGGCTGGAGATCACTAATATTTGTATAGTTTGCTGGAACGAATTAGAAAAGTGTGGATGTGTTACCTGTATATATTGTAGATATATATATATATATAAAAAATAAGATATGTGCATGAAACAAAAGAAATGAACAAAAAGCAAAGCATTAGTGGCTATGGTCTGTAAAATGAATCAAAACATTTTATTTCACTATAAGGGTACTTTATTTTAAATGTTCTTTACAAGAACATTTTGCTAAAGCATGACTAAACTGCAAAAAAGAGCTACTGTATTTAGACTTAGAAAAAAGCAGAGTAACATTACTAAATGAATATGTTTACATTTATTTTATTTTTTTGTCTATCAAAACATTATTTCATCTTATTAATTTTTTATTGATTTATCTATTTGTTATTTTTTATTATTATTTATTTTGCCAATGGTGCCAAGTAATGTGAATGCTATATCGCTTAAGAAAATTAAGTTACATTTGCAAAAGCAGATACTCATAAAAAGGTATATACGCTTAACACCATACACTCACGCCAATTAAAAAAAATGTAGACTTAAATTTAATAAAAATGTTTAAAAAAAATTATAATAAAAAAATATTTAAAAAAAATAAATAAATAGTAAGAAAGTAGAAAAGATGTTTCACATTTTCATATCTCCCTGCTGGAAGTCAGAAAATGTTAAATAATTGCACACAAACTACAGTGTAAAAAATCAAAACAACCATAAAATACAAAAAAAAATGATGCAAACTGGTCTTGTAGGGAACTCATGGTATATATGATTATTTCCACACAGAAACAAGCCAAAGTGATCAGATAATGAGGTATTTGAAAGACAGAAAAAAATACAATATGTGTGCTTCGGTATTAAACTTTGGCATTTATTGTCAATACTTGTCTAATCTTTTAGAATACAATCTGTTACATATTTGATTGTAAGGGGAGACAGTACTATTCAGGGTGTACTAGCCTTTTTCCCCTATAAAACAGTTTCTACTGTATAATTTTTTTTATACTGAGAAGTAAAAATGTAAAGATACACAATGTGCATATGTAAGAAACTTTTAACCAGGTTGTTCGAGACAAAGGTTTGAAAATGAAGCTAAAAATTGATGAGGTCAGTACTCTTGTTGCATTTTTTTAATAACCGTTAATTTCCTTTCACGCGAGATGTACAGATAGGAACAAGCTAAAAAAATGATGTATATGTTCTATACTTCTCATGAGATCACGCACAATCTGCCATTATGAATAGTCTGTACATTAAAAATAGATATATACTGCTCTTTTTTGATGGGACATTGAGTGTCCTAAGAAGAATGTATTTTATTATGTATTCATGAGGAACGGGAAGAATAACATATCAAAACGCCTTTTTGAAATAACAACACTGCTCTTATGTATAAGTATTAGCATTAGAAGAACTTTTAGAATTTTGTTATCTGGAATTGTATATTAAATATTTCCACTTTTCATGAAGAATGTAACTTTTTCTCACCCTGGCAAGAGTACTGGTCTCAGTCGTAATGCTGTATTCTCTGTATATTTGTACTAAAAAAAACAAAAAAAGGTCAGTGTTGTTCAGTGTGTCAATAACGTTATCAGATCCGTAACATGCAGGACCTTTCCAAGCTACTGTACCAACATAAATGCAGTCACAAGGGCCTGTTCGAGAGCATCAGATGCAATGAGCTTTTCAGATTACACAGGGCATCTGACAAAGCCAACTTCTTTGCAATAGACCATTCCTTGGCTGTGAAATTTTGGATTTTGAATGTAAGATGCATACAAACAGTTCACTTGTACGGGATACATGACTTTTCCCAAGTGCCAGGAGTCTGTCATAATGTGTAACTGTTAAACTTATGCTGTCTCTCAGCCTTTTATTTTAAGCTTCTAGTGTGAACATTAAATCAACAACAAAAAAACAACAAAAACCCATCTGTACTGTGTGAGAGAAATAGAAAATATAACGTGAAATCCCTACATGGTTGCACGCTTACGGCAGTTCCACACAGTAGTTGGCGCCAAAGGGGGTCCCCAAGGCTTGCATGTAAAGCTAATATAGATGTCTTTTTTTGTAAGTTTTATTTTTGTAATTGTGCATGTAAGAAAAACATCACTGAAATCAATGGATCTGTTGAAGAACTCAGCTGCTGGAACCATGCAAAATGTTTTGAATTGCCCTTAACAAAATGTTTTCTGAATGCTTTCTATTCTTCCTGCTGTAAATTAAAAAAAACAAATTAAATTCCCCATATTATGTGTGTTTCTCTGTTTAATTATTTAGATTTTTTTATTGTAAATATTTTCCTGTAATTTAAAAAACCAAAAATACAATGAAAGGAAACGAGCCTTTGATTTAGCAATAATAATACTACTGTAAGTCAAACTGAAACAACTCTATTGATATATTGTTTATATATATATATATATATATTGGGTTTTGCAAAGTGCTAGCAGCAATTTTTCTAAATTGCTGCATTCAAAAATAGCGCTATATCACTGAAATCATGGCAGTTTGCAAACCATGCACTCTATTACATTTGTCCGACTCCATAGTGCTCACCAGAGTCCCATTGGGAATAATAATATATGTTTACATTAAAATCTTGTAAGATCAGCCACTTACTGTATATATACTATATAAATGGGTGGAACTTATGTTCCGTGCATAAGGGCCTCCTGGACATGCCAGTTAGGGTACAAGAACAACAGAAAATGTAGAGTTCTGCTGCGCCCTAAGCTGCTGCAAAAGTGAAACCCAAAATAAGGGATCACTCTACCCCTTGGATATAAACAGAACAAAAAATACATATAAGGGGATCACTTCTGCGCACACTTGTGTACAAATAAAGTTATGAAATCGTGATCTTACTGTATAACCAGATAATTATAATAGTCCTGTTATATTAAAAAAAAATGTTTTTTCGACACGGTTCAGTAGTATGGAATGTCCTTCTACGTTGATTCCAGTATCGACCTCTGATCCAAAATCTGTAAAAAAGAACAATAAGAGAACTAATTGTTTTTTGTGTGTAAGAGCAAGTTTCTTTTTCTGAATGTCACAAAAGGTGGTGGGTGTCGTACCGCACTCACGTGAAAACGTGCGTGTACCCTCTCAGAGGGGTATCTTTCATTCGTTCATCACTCCATGGGACCCAAGTGTGTGAATATAGGCCCTCATTCCGAGTTGTTCGCTCGGTATTTTTCATCGCATCGCAGTGAAAATCCGCTTAGTACGCATGCGCAATGTTCGCACTGCGACTGCGCCAAGTAACTTTACTATGATGAAAGTATATTTACTCACGGCTTTTTCTTCGCTCCGGCGATCGTAATGTGATTGACAGGAAATGGGTGTTACTGGGCGGAAACACGGCGTTTCAGGGGCGTGTGGCTGAAAACGCTACCGTTTCCGGAAAAAACGCAGGAGTGGCCGGGGAAACGGTGGGAGTGCCTGGGCGAACGCTGGGTGTGTTTGTGACGTCAACCAGGAACGACAAGCACTGAAATGATCGCACAGGCAGAGTAAGTCTGGAGCTACTCTGAAACTGCTAAGTAGTTAGTAATCGCAATATTGCGAATACATCGGTCGCAATTTTAAGAAGCTAAGATTCACTCCCAGTAGGCGGCGGCTTAGCGTGTGTAACTCTGCTAAAATCGCCTTGCGACCGATCAACTCGGAATGAGGGCCATAGGTCTGTCAGATTCTCAGAAAATGAAAAGAACGAGAGGGGGGAACAAAAGGGTTGCGTCCAATCGTCTAGTATGTTTTGAACTAGAGATGAGCGGGTTCGGTTTCTCTGAATCCGAACCCGCCCGAACTTCATGTTTTTTTTCACGGGTCCGAGCAGACTCGGATCCTCCCGCCTTGCTCGGTTAACCCGAGCGCGCCCGAACGTCATCATGACGCTGTCGGATTCTCGCGAGACTCGGATTCTATATAAGGAGCCGCGCGTCGCCGCCATTTTCACACGTGCATTGAGATTGATAGGGAGAGGACGTGGCTGGCGTCCTCTCCATTTAGATTAGAAGAGAGAGAGAGAGAGATTGACCTGATTTACTGGAGCTTAGGAGTACTGTAGAAGTGTAGAGAGTGCAGAGTTTACTAGTGACTGACCACAGTGACCACCAGACAGTGCAGTTTTATTTAATATATCCGTTCTCTGCCTGAAAAAAACGATACACACAGTGACTCAGTCACATACCATATCTGTGTGCACTGCTCAGCCCAGTGTGCTGCATCATCTATGTATATATCTGACTGTGCTCAGCTCACACAGCTTATAATTGTGGGGGAGACTGGGGAGCACTGCAGTGCCAGTTATAGGTTATAGCAGGAGCCAGGAGTACATATTATATTAAAATTAAACAGTGCACACTTTTGCTGCAGGAGTGCCACTGCCAGTGTGACTGACCAGTGACCTGACCACACTGACCACCAGTATAGTTAGTAGTATACTATATTGTGATTGCCTGAAAAAGTTAAACACTCGTCGTGTGACTTCACTTGTGTGGTGTTTTTTTTTTATTCTATAAAAAACTCATTCTGCTGACAGACAGTGTCCAGCAGGTCCGTCATTATATAATATATACCTGTCCGGCTGCAGTAGTGATATATATATTTTTTTTATATCATTATTTATCATCCAGTCGCAGCAGACACAGTACGGTAGTTCACGGCTGTAGCTACCTCTGTGTCGGCACTCGGCAGTCCATCCATAATTGTATACCACCTACCCGTGGTTTTTTTTTCTTTCTTCTTTATACATACATACTACTACATCTCTTTATCAACCAGTCTATATTAGCAGCAGACACAGTACAGTACGGTAGTCCACGGCTGTAGCTACCTCTGTGTCGGCACTCGGCAGTCTGTCCATAATTGTATACCACCTACCCGTGGTTTTTTTTTCTTTCTTCTTTATACATACATACTACATCTCTTTATCAACCAGTCTATATTAGCAGCAGACACAGTACAGTACGGTAGTTCACGGCTGTAGCTACCTCTGTGTCGGCACTCGGCAGTCCGTCCATAATTGTATACCACCTACCCGAGGTTTTTTTTTCTTTCTTCTTTATACATACATACTACTACATCTCTTTATCAACCAGTCTATATTAGCAGCAGACACAGTACAGTACGGTAGTTCACGGCTGTAGCTACCTCTGTGTCGGCACTCGGCAGTCCGTCCATAATTGTATACCACCTACCCGAGCTTTTTTTTTCTTTCTTCTTTATACATACATACTACTACATCTCTTTATCAACCAGTCTATATTAGCAGCAGACACAGTACAGTACGGTAGTTCACGGCTGTAGCTACCTCTGTGTTGGCACTCGGCAGTCCGTCCATAATTGTATACCACCTACCCGAGGTTTTTTTTTCTTTCTTCTTTATACATACATACTACTACATCTCTTTATCAACCAGTCTATATTAGCAGCAGACACAGTACAGTACGGTAGTTCACGGCTGTAGCTACCTCTGTGTCGGCACTCGGCAGTCCGTCCATAATTGTATACCACCTACCCGTGGTTTTTTTTCTTTCTTCTTTATACTTATACATACTACTACATCTCTTTATCAACCAGTCTATATTAGCAGCAGACACAGTACAGTACGGTAGTCCACGGCTGTAGCTACCTCTGTGTCGGCACTCGGCAGTCCGTCCATAATTGTATACCACCTACCCGTGGTTTTTTTTTCTTTCTTCATTATACTTATACATACTACTACATCTCTTTATCAACCAGTCTATATTAGCAGCAGACACAGTACAGTACGGTAGTCCACGGCTGTAGCTACCTCTGTGTCGGCACTCGGCAGTCCGTCCATAATTGTATACCACCTACCCGTGGTTTTTTTTTCTTTCTTCTTTATACTTATACATACTACTACATCTCTTTATCAACCAGTCTATATTAGCAGCAGACACAGTACAGTACGGTAGTCCACGGCTGTAGCTACCTCTGTGTCGGCACTCGGCAGTCCGTCCATAATTGTATACCACCTACCCGTGGTTTTTTTTTCTTTCTTCTTTATACTTATACATACTACTACATCTCTTTATCAACCAGTCTATATTAGCAGCAGACACAGTACAGTACGGTAGTCCACGGCTGTAGCTACCTCTGTGTCGGCACTCGGCAGTCCGTCCATAATTGTATACTAGTATCCAGCCATCTCCATTGTTTACCTGAGGTGACTTTTAGTTGTGCCTATTAAAATATGGAGAACAAAAATGTTGAGGTTCCAAAATTAGGGAAAGATCAAGATCCACTTCCACCTCGTGCTGAAGCTGCTGCCACTAGTCATGGCCGAGACGATGAAATGCCAGCAACGTCGTCTGCCAAGGCCGATGCCCAATGTCATAGTACAGAGCATGTCAAATCCAAAACACCAAATATCAGTAAAAAAAGGACTCCAAAACCTAAAATAAAATTGTCGGAGGAGAAGCGTAAACTTGCCAATATGCCATTTACCACACGGAGTGGCAAGGAACGGCTGAGGCCCTGGCCTATGTTCATGGCTAGTGGTTCAGCTTCATATGAGGATGGAGGCACTCAGCCTCTCGCTAGAAAAATGAAAAGACTCAAGCTGGCAAAAGCAGTAGCACCGCAAAGAACTGTGCGTTCTTCGAAATCCCAAATCCACAAGGAGAGTCCAATTGTGTCGGTTGCGATGCCTGACCTTCCCAACACTGGACGTGAAGAGCATGCGCCTTCCACCATTTGCACGCCCCCTGCAAGTGCTGGAAGGAGCACCCGCAGTCCAGTTCCTGATAGTCAGATTGAAGATGTCAGTGTTGAAGTACACCAGGATGAGGAGGATATGGGTGTTGCTGGCGCTGGGGAGGAAATTGACCAGGAGGATTCTGATGGTGAGGTGGTTTGTTTAAGTCAGGCACCCGGGGAGACACCTGTTGTCCGTGGGAGGAATATGGCCGTTGACATGCCTGGTGAAAATACCAAAAAAATCAGCTCTTCGGTGTGGAGGTATTTCAACAGAAATGCGGACAACAGGTGTCAAGCCGTGTGTTCCCTTTGTCAAGCTGTAATAAGTAGGGGTTAGGACGTTAACCACCTCGGAACATCCTCCCTTATACGTCACCTGCAGCGCATTCATAATAAGTCAGTGACAAGTTCAAAAACTTTGGGTGACAGCGGAAGCAGTCCACTGACCAGTAAATCCCTTCCTCTTGTAACCAAGCTCACGCAAACCACCCCACCAACTCCCTCAGTGTCAATTTCCTCCTTCCCCAGGAATGCCAATAGTCCTGCAGGCCATGTCACTGGCAATTCTGACGAGTCCTCTCCTGCCTGGGATTCCTCCGATGCATCCTTGCGTGTAACGCCTACTGCTGCTGGCGCTGCTGTTGTTGCTGCTGGGAGTCGATGGTCATCCCAGAGGGGAAGTCGTAAGACCACTTTTACTACTTCCACCAAGCAATTGACTGTCCAACAGTCCTTTGCGAGGAAGATGAAATATCACAGCAGTCATCCTACTGCAAAGCGGATAACTGAGGCCTTGGCATCCTGGGTGGTGAGAAACGTGGTTCCGGTATCCATCATTACTGCAGAGCCAACTAGAGACTTGTTGGAGGTACTGTGTCCCCGGTACCAAATACCATCTAGGTTCCATTTCTCTAGGCAGGCGATACCGAAAATTTACACAGACCTCAGAAAAAGAGTCACCAGTGTCCTAAAAAATGCAGCTGTACCCAATGTCCACTTAACCACGGACATGTGGACAAGTGGAGCAGGGCAGGGTCAGGACTATATGACTGTGACAGCCCACTGGGTAGATGTATGGACTCCCGCCGCAAGAACAGCAGCGGCGGCACCAGTAGCAGCATCTCGCAAACGCCAACTCTTTCCTAGGCAGGCTACGCTTTGTATCACCGCCTTCCAGAATACGCACACAGCTGAAAACCTCTTACGGCAACTGAGGAAGATCATCGCGGAATGGCTTACCCCAATTGGACTCTCCTGTGGATTTGTGGCATCGGACAACGCCAGCAATATTGTGTGTGCATTAAATATGGGCAAATTCCAGCACGTCCCATGTTTTGCACTGTACCTTGAATTTGGTGGTGCAGAATTATTTAAAAAACGACAGGGGCGTGCAAGAGATGCTGTCGGTGGCCAGAAGAATTGCGGTACACTTTCGGCGTACAGGCACCACGTACAGAAGACTGGAGCACCACCAAAAACTACTGAACCTGCCCTGCCATCATCTGAAGCAAGAAGTGGTAACGAGGTGGAATTCAACCCTCTATATGCTTCAGAGGTTGGAGGAGCAGCAAAAGGCCATTCAAGCCTATACAATTGAGCACGATATAGGAGGTGGAATGCACCTGTCTCAAGCGCAGTGGAGAATGATTTCAACGTTGTGCAAGGTTCTGCTGCCCTTTGAACTTGCCACACGTGAAGTCAGTTCAGACACTGCCAGCCTGAGTCAGGTCATTCCCCTCATCAGGCTTTTGCAGAAGAAGCTGGAGACATTGAAGGAGGAGCTAACACGGAGCGATTCCGCTAGGCATGTGGGACTTGTGGATGGAGCCCTTAATTCGCTTAACAAGGATTCACGGGTGGTCAATCTGTTGAAATCAGAGCACTACATTTTGGCCACCATGCTCGATCCTAGATTTAAAGCCTACCTTGGATCTCTCTTTCCGGCAGACACAAGTCTGCTGGGGTTGAAAGACCTGCTGGTGAGAAAATTGTCAAGTCAAGCGGAACGCGACCTGTCAACATCTCCTCCTTCACATTCTCCCGCAACTGGGGGTGCGAGGAAAAGGCTCAGAATTCCGAGACCACCCGCTGGTGGTGATGCAGGGCAGTCTGGAGCGACTGCTGATGCTGACATCTGGTCCGGACTGAAGGACCTGACAACGATTACGGACATGTCGTCTACTGTCACTGCATATGATTCTCTCACCATTGAAAGAATGGTGGAGGATTATATGAGTGACCGCATCCAAGTAGGCACGTCACACAGTCCATACTTATACTGGCAGGAAAAAGAGGCAATTTGGAGGCCATTGCACAAACTGGCTTTATTCTACCTAAGTTGCCCTCCCACAAGTGTGTACTCCGAAAGAGTGTTTAGTGCCGCCGCTCACCTTGTCAGCAATCGGCGTACGAGGTTACATCCAGAAAATGTGGAGAAGATGATGTTCATTAAAATGAATTATAATCAATTCCTCCGCGGAGACATTGACCAGCAGCAATTGCCTCCACAAAGTACACAGGGAGCTGAGATGGTGGATTCCAGTGGGGACGAATTGATAATCTGTGAGGAGGGGGATGTACACGGTGATATATCGGAGGACGATGATGAGGTGGACATCTTGCCTCTGTAGAGCCAGTTTGTGCAAGGAGAGATTAATTGCTTCTTTTTTGGGGGGGGTCCAAACCAACCCGTCATATCAGTCACAGTCGTGTGGCAGACCCTGTCACTGAAATGATGGGTTGGTTAAAGTGTGCTTGTCCTGTTTTGTTTATACAACATAAGGGTGGGTGGGAGGGCCCAAGGACAATTCCATCTTGCACCTCTTTTTTCTTTTATTTTTCTTTGCGTCATGTGCTGTTTGGGGAGGGATTTTTGGAAGGGACATCCTGCGTGACACTGCAGTGCCACTCCTAAATGGGCCCGGTGTTTGTGTCGGCCACTAGGGTCGCTTATCTTACTCACACAGTCAGCTACCTCATTGCGCCTCTTTTTTTCTTTGCGTCATGTGCTGTTTGGGGAGGGTTTTTTGGAAGGGCCATCCTGCGTGACACTGCAGTGCCACTCCTAGATGGGCCCGGTGTTTGTGTCGGCCACTAGGGTCGCTAATCTTACTCACACAGCTACCTCATTGCGCCTCTTTTTTTCTTTGCGTCATGTGCTGTTTGGGGAGGGTTTTTTGGAAGGGACATCCTGCGTGACACTGCAGTGCCACTCCTAAATGGGCCCGGTGTTTGTGTTGGCCACTACGGTCGCTAATCTTACTCACACAGCTACCTCATTGCGCCTCTTTTTTTCTTTGCGTCATGTGCTGTTTGGGGAGGGTTTTTTGGAAGGGACATCCTGCGTGACACTGCAGTGCCACTCCTAAATGGGCCCGGTGTTTGTGTCGGCCACTAGGGTCGCTTATCTTACTCACACAGTCAGCTACCTCATTGCGCCTCTTTTTTTCTTTGCGTCATGTGCTGTTTGGGGAGTGTTTTTTGGAAGGGCCATCCTGCGTGACACTGCAGTGCCACTCCTAGATGGGCCCGGTGTTTGTGTCGGCCACTAGGGTCGCTAATCTTACTCACACAGCTACCTCATTGCGCCTCTTTTTTTCTTTGCGTCATGTGCTGTTTGGGGAGGGTTTTTTGGAAGGGACATCCTGCGTGACACTGCAGTGCCACTCCTAAATGGGCCCGGTGTTTGTGTCGGCCACTACGGTCGCTAATCTTACTCACACAGCTACCTCATTGCGCCTCTTTTTTTCTTTGCGTCATGTGCTGTTTGGGGAGGGTTTTTTGGAAGGGACATCCTGCGTGACACTGCAGTGCCACTCCTAGATGGGCCAGGTGTTTGTGTCGGCCACTAGGGTCGCTTAGCTTAGTCATCCAGCGACCTCGGTGCAAATTTTAGGACTAAAAATAATATTGTGAGGTGTGAGGTATTCAGAATAGACTGAAAATGAGTGGAAATTATGGTTTTTGAGGTTAATAATAATATGGGATCAAAATGACCCCCAAATTCTATGATTTAAGCTGTTTTTTAGGGTTTTTTGAAAAAAACACCCGAATCCAAAACACACCCGAATCCGACAAAAAAAAATTCGGTGAGGTTTTGCCAAAACGCGGTCGAACCCAAAACACGGCCGCGGAACCGAACCCAAAACCAAAACACAAAACCCGAAAAATTTCAGGCGCTCATCACTATTTTGAACAAGGCACAACTACTGTTTTTTGTCTTTAAATTTCTCCCCCTTCAACATATAAGGACGTGCGTACCGTACTCACATCCACATAGATAATTCAGTGTATATAAAAGTATCTTTTAATCCTGTATATTTATCTTCCTACGGACTTCAAATACCCCAATAATCACAAAAGGAAAGCGAGAAACGAAGGTAGGGCGTACCCGACTTAGTGTGATGCATAACGACATGCCCATAACGGTATCTTTTAATCTCGTCAGTACTGCCTCCCACCTGTTCTTCCAAGGCTCATATGGGGTTGACGGTATGTACAATATAATAACATTTCATCAGATGCGTATACATATAAAAATGTATTTATTCCAAAACTACAAGCATCTGAACATGAACATTTTTTTTTTAAACAACTGGATACACTGGAAAAATAATCGGGAAGATGACAAAAAAACACCAACGAAAGGTAAAGTAGTAAGTGTCGGACTCTCCTCACCTTAAGTGGTGTGACCCCAAAAGAAGTTCCCAGTGCTCCTAGCCCTCACATCTGATGCGTTTCGACCTTAGTCTTTGTCAAAGTGAGTGCTGAGGGCAAATGACCAACATTTCCTCTAAATCAGAGGTTCTCAAACTCGGTCCTCAGGACCCCACACAGTGCATGTTTTGCAGGTAACCCAGCAGGTGCACAGGTGTATTAATTACTCACTGACACATTTTAAAAGGTCCGCGAGTGGAGCTAATTATTTCACTTGCGATTCTGTGAGGAGACCTGCAATACATGCACTATGTGGGGTCCTGAGGACCGAGTTTGAGAACCTGTGCTCTAAATCCATCTATTGAGGACCTATCATGTTTTATTTTGGATTCTGTTACTCCACCCATTTTAACAGGATATCTGGTTTCCAGGTATAAATACATGGTCATTTTCCCTCAGCACTCAGTTTTCACGCGAGTACGGTACGACACCCACCACCTTTTATGACATTCAGAATAAGAAACTTGCTCTTACAAACAAAAAACAAGACGGACTGCACGATTAGTTCTCTTATTGTTCTTTTTTGAGGGACGTCAGCTGGGGTACATATTTTGCCCTCTTACTAGGCTCATACTTACCGACTTTCTGGCTGCTCTCGCCGGGAGAGAGCAGCCAGGTCGGCTCAGCAGGGGGGCGGGCTGCGATGTGCGTGCAGAGGTGGGCGGGCCGGGGGCGTGGTGGAGGTGGGCCGGGGGCGTGACCACGGGGGGTCATGTCGTGTAAGCCCCGCCCTCCACGGTGTAATATTACCGGCATTATACAGCAGGGTGCGTGGCTATGATGATGCGATTCAACAAGAATCGCATCATCGCCTGCCCAGACCGCCCACTTTACTCGCTAAGTGGGCGGCCGGGCAGAGGGGGACCCCTGAAATCGGGAGACTTGCCTGCTCTTCCGGGGGGGCGGGAGGGTCACCCGATTTTCGGGAGCCTCCCGGCCATTCCGGGAGAGTAGGCAAGTCTGAATAGGCTGCCTGTGAAGGAAATTAGCCTGGCAGTTCCCAATCATATGAATTACTGCAGATCATGTAATGTGACTGCTGCAGTCATATTGCACGGAGGAAGGGGGCTGTTGGTATTCCAGTCAGGTTCTTTGTACTAGCTGACAGCACTCCAGGAAAATCACATAAGTAAAATGTGCAATGAGAAGACTTATTAGTGTGCAAGGGGGAGGGGGGAATGTTGGTGTGCTGGACAGTTCATGTCTGTTAGGAGGGGAGTGTACTCTGGGGCAGATCTATTGAGCCTGGAGAAGGCATAAGGAAGTGATAAACCAGTGATAAGTGCAAGGTGACAATCGCACCAGCCAATCAGCTCCTAACTGTAAATGTACATATTGAAGCTGATTGGCTAGTGCATTTATCACCTTGCACTTATCCCTGGTTTATCACTTCCTTATGTCTTCTCCAGGTTAATACATCTGCCCCTCTGTGCTATATCTTCTTCTACTGTCAGTCAGATCCAGGACTTTGCAAGTAAGATGGAGATGTCTACTGCACATGCGCTGCCTCTCCGCACGTGTCTCCATCTTTCATTGAGATAGGATGTACCCCTGAGCTGGATCATGCAGCGGAAGTACCAAAAGTGCCACTGTGTCACCACTGCTTACTCTGAAAGGGCCAATGAACCACTGAATGTATAATGCTACCCTAACATTCACACTACCAATGGCGCACCCAGGGGGGGTTTCCGAGCACCCAGAAACCCCCCTCCACTAAAAAAAAATATATATATATATTTATTTATTTTTTAGCTGCATGAGTATTATTAATGGCTGTCTAGCGTCCGCTGCAGCCTGCTGTCTTCCTGGTGGCACTTGTAAGTGCAATAAAAGTTTACTTTATTTGAATTATAGTACATATATATCCATGTGCATACATATATACACATGTATATACATACATATAAACACATATATATACATGTGTATATATATGTGTACTGTATGTGTGTGTACATATATATATATATGTATGCATGTTTAATATGCTATGTATATGTGTATATGTATGTGTGTGTATGTATATATATATATATATATATAATGTGTAGATATATGTATATATATATATATATATACATAGACACACTAGTTTTACGGACCCAGCATATACTGGGTCACCTCAGTCCGCACCCCCGTGATTGGCTCCGCCCAGTTCTGGAAACCCCCCCATGCAAATCCTGGGTTTGCCACTGACTACTGTAGCTGCTTTAACCCCATAAGCTCCTGGCTGTATCTGGTTGTGCCAGTTATATGTTCATATCTGCATTAACACAGTGTTACCCTGCATCCTGGTATTTGCCAGTTAATAAATCAATAAGCCTGGTTAAGTTATCAGTCATGTGGACTTCACTCCAATGCACACCACTGACACTTACCAACATCATAAGTTCTGCTAATAAGTTATGAGCCCAGGCACCAGCATACAAGGAATACTGACACCAGGAGGAAACAGCTGCTGCAACAAGAAATAAAAAGATCTGTGTAAGTAATAGGAAATGTGCTTTAGTCATAGTAAGGGTGAAAATGTGCAGTGCAGGAACTAACATGGACTTCACCAAGTGAACGGGCTCAGAGAACTACACCACATGGAAATTTACCATGCAGATGTAGTTAAAATGGGAAAAATTAAGTAAGGTCACCAGTGATCCTGTGGAGTACCCCAATCCAGATGATATAGAAAAGACCATGGGAAACATAGGCTTAGCTGTAGAGTAGCAAGTGTATTCCATTAATCACGGGAAGGATACAACATACAAGAACCTGCAGAAAAGTCTGAGGGGTTGTTGTTCAGCGGGGCACTGCGCCTTGGCTGTCATAGCCGCAGCAGCACGCCACATACCCCTAACGCTGCCTAAAGGTGACATCGGTGGTGAGTACACACCTGGGGCCATGCTAGGGGGGTCCGCCGGTTCACTGTGTGGCTGACCACGGGCGTGGCGTACGGGACCCTACCGGGGGGTCCCGCTAAGATACCCCATGTAGACTGGCACAAAAACGCTTTGACTAGCACTTGTGATGTTTTTAAGCTATATGGAGACTTTGCCAGTATAATATATCACTGTAACTCCGGCGCCATTGGAGGGGAAGGAGCTACATCAGAGCTGGACCTGAGGCGTTTTGTTGCCTTTCTCTGCTTGCTGCAGCCATTTCTCGGCACATACGGCGCTTCCTGATTCCTCAGTCACGCTGGATATCTGGTACAGGGTGTAGCAAAGGGGGAGAGCCGCTTGTGTACACTATCTGGGTCATCTTTAGGACAGGATTTGTTAGTGTTTACAGCCTGTACAGCCTCACGGGGGCTGTACAGCTACGGGTGTGCTGGTGTCCTTCTCTCTCTGTATCTCCTCTCACATACAGTAGGGCAGGCTTGCAATATAACTGTCTGTGTGTATGTGTATGTTATTGTGCTTTCCGTGAAACATGGGTAAACACAAGCTGTGCAGTATGCCACACCAGATTCTCTCCATTATCTACTGATTCTGTTTCATGTGAACAATGCAGCCAATCTTCACAAATCAGTGAAGGGGCTGGGGAGAGGGCAGTGGCGTGCGGTGAGGTCTGTGGCTGGTGAGGCACTGCAACCATAATGACCGTCTAGTCCCACCAAAGATTCCTACCGCCGCAGACCCAATGCCCGCTACTACTAATAGTAGTGCACAGGGGTTTAGTATGATTTACCGACTGACATGATCCCGGCGGTCAGAATACCGACAGCAGCATCCCGACCATCAGAATGCCGACAGGTCCCTGTAAAGTACCCTAACCCCCCATGCACCCTACCCTAGCCCACTCTTGTGGGTGTCTGAACCTAACCCTCTCAGGTGGTGCTTAACCCTAACCCTCCCGGGTTAAATTTTTTTACACAATAAAAATGATTCAAATAATATAAAGGCTAAGGAAGATACTTATGACACAGTAAATTTGTCATAGGTATCTTCTTTGTATTATTTTAATCATTGATGACATGGGAGGCACTGCCTCCGCTGACTTCACGTCCCTGCTTTACTCTCTGATACAGATGAGTATATACAGGAGGATGGGGATGACTTGGATCCCGTTAGTGGGATCCCTATTCTGCTCAGGGTATTGAACCCCTAATTCTGGCTATATGGGACGTGTTAAAGCTCCCTCTAGAGGAGGCTGCATCACAGCAGTAATTTTTCTTTATACAAAACAAGCCTAATGTCACTTTCCCTGACTCTACAGAGTTAGATGACCTACTCAAGCTGGCCTGGAAAAATCCAGACTAAAAATTTCAAGTGTTCAAAAATAAGATTTTAAACCTACTGGTAAATCTTTTTCTCCTAGTCCGTAGAGGATGCTGGGGACTCCGTAAGGACCATGGGGTATAGATGGGCTCTGCAGGAGACATGGGCACTCTAAAGACTTTAGATGGGTGTGCACTGGCTCCGCCCTCTATGCCCCTCCTCCAGACCTCAGTTAAAGAACTGTGACCAGAGGAGACAGACAGTACGAGGAAAGGATTTTTGTTAATCTAAGGGCAAGATTCATACCAGCCCACACCATCCACACCGTATAACATGGAATATACGCAACCAGTTAACAGTATGAACAAAACAGCATCAGCCAAAGACTGATCTTAACTGTAACATAACCCTTATGTAAGCAATAACTATATACAAGACTTGCAGAAATATGTCCGCACTGGGACGGGCGCCCAGCATCCTCTACGGACTAGGAGAAAAAGATGTACCGGTAGTTTTAAAATCTTATTTTCTCTTACGTCCTAGAGGATGCTGGGGACTCCGTAAGGACCATGGGGATTATACCAAAGCTCCAGACCGGGCGGGAGAGTGCGGATGACTCTGCAGCAACGATTGAGCAAACATGAGGTCCTCATCAGCCAGGGTATCAAACTTGTAGAATTTTGCAAGAGTGTTTGAACCCGACCAAGTCGCCGCTCGGCAAAGCTGTAATGCCGAGACGCCTCGGGCAGCCGCCCAAGGAGAGCCCACCTTCCTAGTGGAATGGGCCTTTACCTAATTTGGTAACGGCAATCCAGCCGTAAAATGAGCCTGCTGAATCGTGTTACAGATCCAGCGAGCAATAGTCTGCTTAGAAGCAGGAGCGCCAACCTTGTTGGCTGCATACAGCACAGACAGTGCCTCTGTTTTCCTAACCCGAGCCATCCTGGCTACATAAACTTTTAAGGCCCTGACTACATCAAGGGACTTGGAATTCTCACAGGTACCACAATAGGTTGGGTCATATGAAACGATGAAACCACCTTAGGCAAAAATTGAGGACGAGTCCTCAACTCTGCTCTATCCACATGGAAAATCAGATAGGGGCTTTTGTGAGATAAAGCCGCCAATTCGGACACCCGCCTTGCAGATGCCAAGGCCAACAACATGACCACCTTCCAAGTGAGAAATTTTAATTCAACCGTTTGAAGAGGTTCAAACCAGTGAGAATTTAGGAACTGTAACACCACGTTAAGGTCCCATGGTGTCACCGGGGGCACAAAAGGAGGCTGGATGTGCAGCACTCCCTTTACAAAAGTCTGGACTTCTGGGAGAGAAGCCAATTCCTTCTGAAAGAAAATTGATAGGGCTGAAATCTGTACCTTAATGGAGCCTAACTTTAGGCCCATATCCACTCCTGTCTGTAGAAAGTGGAGAAAACGGCCCAGATGGAAATCTTCCGTAGGAGCATTCTTGACTTCACACCAAGATACATACTTCCTCCAGATACGGTGATAATGTTTCGCCGTCACCTCCTTCCTAGCCTTTATCAGAGTAGGGATGACTTCCTCCAGAATACCTTTCCTAGCTTGGATTTGGTGTTCAACCGCCATGCCGTCAAACGTAACCGCGGTAAGTCTTGGAACACGCAGGGCCCCTGCTGCAACAGGTGCTCCCTGAGAGGAAGAGGCCACGGATCTTCTGTGAGCATTTTCCTGAAGATCGGAATACCAGGCCCTTCGAGGCCAATCTGGAACTATGAGTATTGTCTGCACTCTTTTTCGTCTTATGATTCTCAATATTTTTGAGATGAGCGGAAGAGGAGGGAACACATAGACCGACTGAAACACCCATGGTGTCACCAGGGCATCCACCGCTACTGCCTGAGGGTCCCTTGACCTGGCACAATACCTCCGAAGCTTCTTGTTGAGGCGTGACGCCATCATGTCTAATTGAGGAAGTCCCCAATGACTTGTTAACTTCTTGATGAAGTCCCCCCTCTCCTGGATGGAGATCGTGTCTGCTGAGGAAGTCTGCTTCCCAGTTGTCCACTCCCGGAATGAAGACAGCTGACAGAGCGCTTATGTGATTTTCCGCCCAGCGAAGAATCCTGGTGGCTTCCGCCATTGCCACTCTGCTCCTTGTCCCGCCTTGGCGGTTTACATGAGCTACGGCTGTGACGTTGTCTGATTGAATCAGAACCTGTAGGTCGCGAAGAAGATTCTCCGCTTGTCGTAGGCCGTTGTATATGGCCCTCAATTCCAGTACGTTGATGTGTAGACAAGCCTACTGGCTTGACCATAGTCCCTGAAAATTTCTTCCTTGTGTGACTGCTACCCATCCTCGGAGGCTCGCATCCGTGGTCACCAGAACCCAGTCTTGAATACCGAACCTGCGACCCTCGAGAAGGTGAGCACTCTGCAGCCACCACAGGAGAGACACCCTGGCCCTGGGGGACAGGCTTATTTTCTGATGTATTTGTAGATGGGACCCCGACCACTTGTCCAGAAGGTCCCACTGAAATGTCCTCGCATGGAACCTGCCGAAGGGGATGGCCTCATAGGCCGCCACCATTTTTCCCAGTACTCGAGTGCATTGATGGACTGACACTCTTTTTGGTTTTAGCAGGTCTCTGACCATGTTCTGGAGTTCCTGGGCTTTTTCCACTGGGAGAAAAACCCTCTTCTGTTCCGTGTCCAGAATCATGCCTAAAAAAGATAGCCGAGTCGTTGGAATCAACTGTGACTTTGGTAGATTTAGAATCCAGCCGTGCTGCTGCAGCACTCTCAAGGAGAGCGACACGCTTTTCAGCAATTGATCTCTCGATCTTGCTTTTATCAGGAGATCGTCCAAGTACGGGATAATTGTGACTCCCTGCCTGCGCAGCAGCACCATCATTTCTGCCATTACCTTGGTGAAAATCCTCGGGGCCGTGGAAAGCCCAAACGGCAACGTCTGAAACTGGTAATGACAGTCCTGTACAGCGAATCTCAGGTACGCCTGATGAGGAGGATATATGGGGACATGAAGGTAAGCATCCTTTATGTCTAGTGACACCATAAAATTCCCCCCTTCCAAGCTGGAGTCTTACTGCCCGGAGCGATTCCATCTTGAATTTGAACTTTTTTAAGTACAGGTTTAGGGATTTTAGATTCAGAATGGGTCTGACCGAGCCATCCGGTTTCGGGACCACAAACAGGGTTGAATAGTACTAGGGAGGCCAATCCCGGGATCGGGATCGGCGGGATACCGGGATTTGGGTCCAAAAATCCTGGGATTTGAACAAAAATGCTGGGCAACCATGAACAAGTTGAACGCGGCGGCACTTCAAATGTAGCGCCGGCCGCCAGCCAATCAGAGCTGGCGGACCGGCAGCCAATCAGGGAAGCTGCAGCGGCAGCCAATCAGGAGCGACTGCTGCGGCCGTTTTTTAATAATTTTTTCCACCTGTTGGTATTGTGAAGAATATGAGATAATAAATGACACCTCTTTATTCTGATTACATTTATTGTTTTTATTCTTCCCATGCAACATTTTATGCCTGTCCATCTCAGAGCATTTCATTCTGACTTCTCTAATATTATTTGATTCAAAACCTTTACTAAGGAATTGTTCCTCCATGATGTTTGCCTGATCTTCATAGGATTCTAAATTGGAACAATTTCTTCTCAGTCGTTGAAATTGGCTATTCGGTATACTCCTAATCCAATTTACATGATGGTTACTACTGGAATCAATATAAGAGTTGCAGTTGGTCGGTTTTGAATAATTCTTGGTCCCTAATTTATCCCCTTCCGGGAATATCGTTAGGTCCAAGAAATTTATCTCCGCCTTACTAGTTACAAATGTTAACTCTATATGTTTATCATTAGAGTTAATAAAAGTACAGAATTCTAGAAGGGTACTTTCTGTACCACCCCATATGAACATAATATCGTCCACATACCGGAACCAGGACACTAGGCTGGCACCCCATGGGTGACCTGCCCATATGTGTTTGTCCTCCCAATGTGCCATGAAGAGATTTGCATAGCTGGGTGCTAGCCTAGTGCCCATCGCAGTTCCGGACGTCTGCATAAAGAAATCTTCCTCATACCAAAAAAAGTTATTGTTTAGGATGAACGAGGTCCCTTCTAAAATGAATTCCTGTTCTTTAGCGGTAACCTGATGTTTCTCTAAATGATATTTAATAGCCTCCAAACCTAGAGTATGTTGGATGATAGTATATAGTGAGGTGACGTCGGCCATCACCAATATGTAATGTGGTAACCATACTATTTCATCCAATTTTTTTATTACATTGATAGTGTCTTTAATGTAAGATTTGGTAAGATGTACCATGGGTTGAATTTTATGATCCAGGAAACAAGAGAGGTTTGATGTAATTGAATTAACTCCTGCAACTATTGGGCGGCCCGGGGGTTTATCCATATTTTTGTGTATTTTTGGCAACATATATATCACCGGAATAGCTGGTTTGTCCAGCGGGATAAAACCCGCTTCTTCCTCTGTTAACACTTCCATGGTGGTATACAGTGCCAAAAATACTTCTAATTTCTTTTGAATATTGTTGAATTGGATACCTGGATTTCCAAAGTTATGTCTGGGAAATCCACGTTTCTTCCCTCTGGGGCTCTGTCGGCGAGACGCTCCTACCCGGGGCCGTCTGTCCAGTCCTTTCGTTCTCACAGATTTCGATCTAAGGCCAGAGGTGCCTCCAATGCGACTAGAGGCACCAGAGGTAAGTCCAGAAAGCATGCAAGCATCAGCTCTCAGGACCAGACCACCACTTTTGCTTCTGCTAAGGCCTCAGCATGATGGTGCCCACCCACCCTGAGGGGATCTCGAAGTGGGAGCTCGATTGCGTCACTTCAGCCATGTCTGGGAGACTTCCTGCCAGGATGCCTGGGTCAGAAATCTCGTTTCTCAAGCTCAAGTTCAACAGTACTCCTCCCCAACAATTTTTCAAATCAAGCTTACCAGCTTTGGAGGATACGCAAGTTACGTTGCAACATGCCATCCAAAAGATGGTCCAGTCCCACGTCATTTTTCCAGTACCAAAACGGCAAAGCGGCAAGGGGTTTTACTCCAAACTATTTGTGGTGCCGAAACCAGATGGTTCAGTAAGACCCATTTTGAATCTAAAATCCTTGAATCCTTATTTGAAGGTGTTCAGGTTAAAAATGGAATCCCTGCGAGCAGTGATTGCAGGCCTGGAAGAACAGGAATTCATGGTATCCTTGGATATCAAGGATGCCTACCTCCATATTCCGATTTGGCCCCCTCATCAGGCGTACTTGCGGTTTGCCCAGCTGGACAATCACTTCCATTTCCAGGCACTGCCCTTCGGCCTGTCTACAGCCCCGAGGGTATTCACGAAGGTGACGGCAGAGATGATGTTCCAACTTCGGGTCCAGGGTGTCAATGTTCTCCCTTACCTTGACGATCTTCTGATAAAAGCAAGATCCAGGCAGCTTTTATTGCTCCATATCGACCGCACTATCCAACTTCTGTCACACCATGGGTGGATTCTCAACTTACAGAAGTCCCACCTGGAGCCAACTCAGATGCTCCTGTTCCTGGGGATGTTGCTGGACAAGGCAAGAACACTTCAGGAGATGGTCCGCATGGTGCTCCGACCTACTTGAGTGTCCATCCATCTTTGCATAAGATTGTTGGGAAAGATGGTCGCCTCATATGAGGCGATCCAGTATGGGAGGTTCCATGCCAGAACATTTCAACTGGAACTCCTGAGAAAGTGGTCCGGATCACAACTACAGATGCACCGGATGATTCGGGTATCACCTCAGGCCAGGATTTCCCTCCTGTGGTGGCTGCAGTCCTCCAATCTCCTGGAAGGCCGAGTTTCGGGATGCAGGATTGGACCCTCCTCACGATGGATGCGAGTCTAAGGGGATGGGGAGCTGTCACCCAAGGGGTGCAGTTCCAGGGCAGGTGGTCAGCCCACGAAAGCCTCCTTCTGATTAACATTCTGGAACTTTGGGCAATCTACAAAGCTCTATTTCAGGCCTCTCCTCTGCTCAGGGATCACACGATCCAGGTACAGTCGGACAATGCCACGGCGGTGGCATACATCAATCGACAAGGAGGGACAAAAAGCAGAGCATGCATGCGAGAGGTGTCAAATATACTCCTCTGGGCGGAAAGAAATGCAAGAGCCATGTCAGCAATCTTTATTCCGGGTGTGGACAACTGGGAAGCGGAGTTGCTGAGTCATCATGATCTCCACCTGGGGGAGTGGGGTCTCCACCAGCAGGTGTTCCAGCAGGTCATCAACCGGTGGGGCTGCCCGCAGATAGACATGATGGCTTCTCATCTCAACAAGAAACTTCCCTGGTATTGCTTGCGAACCAGGGACCCTCGGGGGAGGGCAGTGGATACACTGGCTTTGCCTTGGCCTTACCGGCTGGTCTACCTGTTTCCTCCGATTCCATTGCTCCCCAGGGTGCTAAAGCGAATCAGGAATCAAAGAGTCCGGGCAATTCTGATTGCCCCAGATTGGCCTTGGAGGGCGTGGTATGCGGATCTTCTGGACATGTCCGCCGAAGACCATGGGCCTCCTCCACTAAGAAGCGAACTTCTTCAACAAGGACCGTTCATCTACCCGGACTTACGGTGACTTTGTTTGACGGCATGGAGGTTGAGTGGAACATCCTAGCTCACAAGCGCCTTTCCAAAAAGGTTATTGCTACCATGGTTCAGGCAAGAAAACTGGTGACGTCAAAACACTATCATCATATCTGGAGGAGATATGTCTCTTGGTGCGAGGAGTGCACATATCCGCCTGCTGAATTTCACTTGGGCCGTTTCTTGCTTTTCCTGCAGGCTGGTGTGGATAAAGGCTTGTGTCTGAGTTCCATTAAGGTCCAGATTTCAGCCCTCTCCATTTTCTTCCAGAAGAAATTGGCAGTGTTGCTAGAAGTTCAGACATTCTTGTAAGGGGTACTCCACATCCAACCTCCTTTTGTGCCGCCTATGGCACCTTGGGATCTGAATGTAGTGTTGGATTTTCTACAGTCCTCCTGGTTTGAACCTCTGATGACAGTAGAAGACAAGTACCTCACGTGGAAAACAGTGATGTTACTGGCCCTGGCTTCTGCTCGACGTGTCTCGGAATTGGGGGCCTTGTCGTGTAAAAGTCCATACTTGGTCTTTTCCGAGGACAGAGCAGAGCTCCAGACTAGGCAGCAGTTCCTGCTGAAGGTTCTCTCTGCGTTTCACTTGAATCAGCCTCTTGTGATTCCGTCCGGTTCTGGTGCTTCTGCTCCTCCGTAGGCATTGGATGCTGTGCGAGCCTTGAAGACCTATGTCAAGAGAACGGTTCGGATCAGAAGGACGGATTCTTTGTTTGTGCTCTATGATGCACAGAAAAAGGGTTGTCCTGCTTCAAAGCAGTCCATTGCTCGTTGTATTAGGCTTACTATTCAACAGGCCTATGTGTCGGCAGCTTTACCTGTTCCTAAGTCTCTGAAGTCCCACTCTACAAGATCAGTGGGTTCTTCCTGGGCAGCTGCCCATGGAGTCTCGGCCTTACAACTTTGCCGAGCTACTACCTGGTCGGGGAAGAACACTTTTGTGAAGTTCTACAAGTATGATACCCTGGCCAAAGACAGTGGCAAACGCAGGATTTTCGTTGGGGAGTTTCTGTACATGTATGTACTGTATGCTTTTATATATGTATATATATATATATATATATGTTACATACATATACAGATGCTGCAGTGCCCGACACTCTCAACAACATTCACAATGGCCCATGAGGATTTAATAGCAGACATAGTGGAGGCGGCATTCAACGGACATCATACGGCAAACAAAGATCACTGTACCAACCACATGTACAGCACTAACGTTTCGGAACATTATTCCTTCATCAGTGAACTCTGATGAAGGAATAAAGTTCTGATACGTTAGTATTTGCCTTATGAAGTCCGTTGAGTGCCGCCCCCACTATATGATAGATAGATAGATAGATAGATAGATAGATAGATAGATAGATAGATAGATAGATAGATAGATAGATAGATAGATAGATAGATAGATTTTATTTTTTTTCCCCTGGTAAAAAAAGGCAGGGGCAATCAGATTTTATTTTAAAAAAAAAACTATATACAAGGTCACGGTATACCAATGTGTCGGGGCTACGGGCTCCTGGCTTTTTTTAACCGAATTACAATTAAATACAGAAGCACCTGAGTGTCATTTTGTATGTCAGAGGAGTGCCAGACCACCGTACACACGCATATATTATCATACTTAAACAAAAACACGCAGTACACACAGCATACATACATACATACACAAAGAGTATACTTACACACACAGTAAACATACATACAGGAAGTATACATGCATACACACACACACACAGTATACTGTACATGCACGCACACACTATACATGCACACAGCATGATACATACACATAGTACACATGCACACAGCATACATACATACATACATACATACTTATATTACATGCACACAGCATATATACACACACTGTGATGACACACACCATTAAGAGGAAGCATGCCACCCATTCAATTACATGCTACTCTGCTTAATCTGCAGCCTGATACCGATTGATTATACATCCTCGCCAGGTCTGTTTTGTTTAACAGGGAATTACAACTAATTGCTTGCAATACGTTTGAATATTGTTTACTCTTGTGGGGTCCCTTTTCCCTTTACCCTTTATTCTCCTCTAAACAGATAATAGTTACCGTCCTATTTTGGGTAATACATGATTATTGCTAGCGGCATTCAGGCCCTATGTCTTTAATGAAATTGAACAATAGGGTACTTTGCGAGTATGCTGGAAACTAAGATGTGATTGATAATTTGACATTAACAGCAATTGGTGTACCTAGTTCTCCAACTGTTTAGACACAAACAATATAATTTTTCCTGTTCATACTTTGGGAAATATGTTGTAGGCAGGCAGCTCCGTTTGGATCACTAAAGTGCCATTGTGGTCAAAAGATTATTATTTCCTGACCACTTTTTTAACAAATATAAATTTTTCTATTATTCCTTTTTTTCTGATTGGCTGTGAATTTTCTATTCGTTATACAGTCTCTTATATTTTCACCCGTGGGTAAACCCGCATATAGAGGTCTGAATTATTAAAATATAAAACCTCTACTGTAAGGGAATTAAAATATCTACCTTTTGTTTTTTGATTTATTTATTTTCTTTAGTATTTTCAAACAAATAAAAATATACAAAAATATCTAAAAAATCTAAAAAAAAACCTTGTTAAGGAAAGGATAAACATTATATTTTATTTGATAAGAATAAAAGTTACATTTTAAACAATAATTACATTAATATTTAAAGAGTGCCCCCACAAAGAGGTTTACTTCTTCGTTCCCTGATCTCTTTCTAGGAACAATTTGTCTCAGTGATTTATTTGTCATTTACCTCGGGGAGCACCACCAGCAGGCTAATTAAATCTGGATTATTTCCATTGACTATTTTTCTTTTTGCTGGTCTAACATACATATTGTGATACCGTTGATTTATATTTTACAATTGGTCGTGCAGGAACATTCCCTCTTTCTCTCTATAATTAGTTTACTGAGGTTACCTCAGTTTCCTTCCTAGCACACCACATTCTTTGCCAGGTTTATACACTAGGCCTCTTTTACAAAAAATATTTCCCTTCCCTTTCTTGGGTTTTCTTTTTTTGGTTTACAAACTAACTGTTCTTCGATCCAAATTTTGACAAATATGTCAAGTTTCAGCCTGAGGAATGAGTTGATCAATAAACGGAGGACTGAAGACCTTGGGGGTATTTTTTCAGATTCAAGTACATCTACTACATCTTCCATAGGTTGGAATGATGATATGCACAAATTAAAACTATTAAGACAAAGACAAACAAGAGTAAATTGGGACCTGATAAGCTTGGAAAACTATCTAAAACACAAGATAGTACCACGAGGCTTGCGTCCAAAGTCTTTCCAACTTATCCACTTGCCACTTATAGTTTGAAACGTGATTGGGAAACTTGCCTACTTAAGTGTTCTAATGATCTGATACTGATATTAATCAAACACAACAATTTGATTCTGGAAAAAGTAGGAAAATAAATTGATAATATTGGTAAAAAACTGGAAGTGTTCGAGAACGAAATTCCCTTCCAAACTAGATTTGAATTGGAGAAAAAAGCCCTACAAGAATATGAGGAAGTAATTACAGAACGTAAAAAGTCAAAATTCCAACGTGACAAACAGGACTTCTCTTTAGGCAAAATTTTCAAGTGGAACAGACCGCCAAGGAGGGAAAGATCACAAAATCATCAGGGGTACCCCTCCTCATCAGAGATTGACTCATCAGGAACTGACGAGGACCAAGGGGAAACCTACCCCCACTATAGAGAGGAAATTGACAACTATCAGGCGCAACACCCTTCTTCTTCCTCTTTTTTAGAAAAACAGAGACCCAAAAGGGGACGTCCAAAAGGAAGTCGAGGAGGGGCGGCAGGAAAAGGAAGAGGGGAGCGAAGATAGGACTCCCCACTCCCATCCCATTATCCAATACGAAATCAGAGGAAATACTAGCTGGACCAACAAGTCTTACTATTATCAATCTATCAGAACATATTATCACTGATGATCATAGAAACGTTCTATCCAAAGGTCTCACATTTGCGCCCACGAAGAGATTTGATCGCTTCCAATGGGAGAAGGATTTAAATCTCTTTGGGAGAAAACTGCTCCTTAAAAATATTTTTGCCAACAAAAATAGACTCGATGCCTCAAACATAGGAGGATACCAAGAGAGGCTTACGAGCCACTCACTGAACCCTGAACTATTGTCCAACAAGATTTAACATCGGATGATGATAGGAGGGCGATTATTATGTTGGAAGAACTTCAAGATGATGTGGAAACACATGATGTGGAAACACAGGATGATCCATCTACTAACAGATCAATATGCAAGAAAAGAAGTAATTTCTTCCCGCAGGATAATATATGTCCAGAGGTTAAGGTTTTTATGCGCCTTGTCTCCCAAGATCTTGACGACTTACATCGGAGACGAAAGAGATCCTCCCAACGCAATTTGAAATACAGGGAAAGGATTGCCATTACTGAAATTGAGTCGTGGGAAGATGTGGTGGTTAAACCATCTGATAAAGGTGGCAATGTAGTGATCTGGGGAAAACAACTTTATGTCAGAGAAGCCATGAGGCAACTAAATGACACAGACTGCTATAGAAGATCCATCTTTAACCCCACAGAGAACCTCCTAACTCTGTATATTAGATTGATTGAGAAAGCATTTAGGGAAGGTACGATCAGGGCCGGTGCAAGGTCTCTATGCACCCTAGGCAAAGCTTCAACCTGATGCCCCCTAACCTGCAACCTCATGCAGGAGGTGCATCAGGGCTATGAGGAGCGCCCGTGCGGGTGCCCCTCGAGAGCCATAGTTACATCCGCCTCCTATGTGCCTTCACATGACTTGATGTTACACATGTCGGCACAGAGGAGGCGCTGAGGCATTATGTGGTACAGCCATGATAGCAGCGGCTGCACCTGATTAGACCCACAGCAGCAGCCAGCACAGTGTTAAAGGAGGAGGCCACATACAGAGACATTCTTCAGTTTTTTGCTAGATGAATTTAGTGGCGCCCTCCAGGAGCTGGCACCCCTAGGCAGCCGCCTAAAGCTGCCTAATGGTAGAGCCGGCCCTGGATATGTCCCCAGTGCCAGATATGCCCCCAGTGCAGATACACATGTCCTTACAGTGCATATCTGGGGCCAGATATGCCAGTATGGGGCCAGTATGGGGCCACTGGGGCCAGTGCATATACAGGGCCAGATATGCCCCCAGTGCAGATACACATGCCCCCACAGTGCCAGATATGCCCCCAGTGCAGATACACATGCCCCCACAGTGCTAGATACATATATGCCCCACAGTGCCAGGTACATAAATGCCCCACAGTGCCAGGTACATAAATGCCCCCACAGTGCCAAATACACATGTCCCCACAGTGGCAGATATATATATGCCCCACATTGCCAAATACACATGTTCCCACAGTGCCAGATACATATATGCCCCCAGTGCCAGATATACATGTCCTTACAGTGCCAGATATGCCCCCAGTGCGGATACACGTGTCCTTACAGTGCCAGATATGCCCCCAATGCCAGATATACATGCCCCCAGTGCCAGATACACAAGTCCCCAGAGTGCTAGATACTCATGCCCCCACAGTGCCAGATATGCCCCCACAGTGCCAGCTATGCCCCCAGTGCCAGATACACATGTCCCCACACAGTGCCATATATGCCCCCAGTGCAGATACACATGTCCCCACAGTGCTAGATATGCCCCCAGTGCAGATACACATGTCCACACAGTGCCAGATATGCCCCACAGTGACAGATATGCCCCCAGTGCAGATACACATGTCCACACAGTGCCAGATATGCTCCCACAGTGCCAGATATGCCCCCAGTGCAGATACACATGCCCCCACAGTGCCAGATATGCCCCCAGTGCAGATACACATGTCCCCACAGTGCCAGATATGCCCCCAGTGCAGATACACATGTGCCCACAGTGCCATATATGCCAACAGTGCCAGGAATGCCCCCAGTGTAGATACACATGTCCTTACAGTGCCAGATATGCCCCCAGTGCAAATACATATGTCCCCATAGTGCCAGATATGCCCCAACAGTGCCAGATATGCCCCCAGTGCAGATACACATGCCCCACAGTGCCAGATATGCCCCAAGTGGAGATACACATGTCCCCACGCAGGGCCAGATATGGCCCCAGTGCAGATACACATGCCCCCACAGTGCTAGATACATATATGCCCCACAGTGCCAGGTACATAAATGCCCCACAGTGCCAGGTACATAAATGCCCCCACAGTGCCAAATACACATGTCCCCACAGTGGCAGATATATATATGCCCCACATTGCCAAATACACATGTTCCCACAGTGCCAGATACATATATGCCCCCAGTGCCAGATATACATGTCCTTACAGTGCCAGATATGCCCCCAGTGCAGATACACGTGTCCTTACAGTGCCAGATATGCCCCCAATGCCAGATATACATGCCCCCAGTGCCAGATACACATGTCCCCAGAGTGCTAGATACTCATGCCCCCACAGTGCCAGATATGCCCCCACAGTGCCAGCTATGCCCCCAGTGCCAGATACACATGTCCCCACACAGTGCCATATATGCCCCCAGTGCAGATACACATGTCCCCACAGTGCTAGATATGCCCCCAGTGCAGATACACATGCTCCCACAGTGCCAGATATGCCCCCAGTGCAGATACACATGTCCCCACACAGTGCCAGATATGCCCCCAGTGCAGATACACATGTCCACACAGTGCCAGATATGCCCCCACAGTGCCAGATATGCCCCCAGTGCAGATACACATGTCCCCACAGTGCCAGATATGCCCCCAGTGCAGATACACATGTCCCCACAGTGCCAGATATGCCCCACAGTGCCAGATATGCCCCAAGTGCAGATACACATGTCCACACAGTGCCAGATATGCCCCACAGTGCCAGATATGCCCACAGTGCAGATACACATGTCCACACAGTGCCGGATATGCTCCCACAGTGCCAGATATGCCCCCAGTGCAGATACACCTGCCCCCACAGTGCCAGATATGCCCCCAGTGCAGATACACATGTCCCCACAGTGCCAAATATGCCCCCAGTGCAGATACACATGTCCCCACAGTGCCAGATATGCCCCCAGTGCAGATACACATATCCCCACAGTGCCAGATATGCCCCCAGTGCCAGATATGCCCCCAGTGCAGATACACATGTCCCCACAATGCCAGATATGCCCCCAGTGCCAGATATGCCCACAGTGCCAGATATGCCCCCAGTGCCAGATATGCCCCCAGTGCAGATACACATGTCCCCACACAGTGCCAGATATTCCCCCAGTGCCAGATATGCCACCAGTGCAGATACACATGTCGCCACTGATCCAGATATGCCCACAGTGCCAGATATGCCAACAGTGCCAGATATGCCCCCAGTGCAGATACACATGTCCTTACAGTGCCAGATATGCCCCCAGTGCAGATACATATGTCCTCATAGTGCCAGATATGGCCCCACAGTGCTAGATATGCCCCCAGTGCAGATACACATGTCCCCACAGTGCCAGATATGCCCCCAGTGCAGATACACATGTCCCCACAGTGCCAGATATGCCCCCAGTGCAGATACATATGTCCCCATAGTGCCAGATATGCCCCCACAGTGCTAGATATGCCCCCAGTGCAGATACACATGTCCCCACAGTGCCAGCTATGCCCCCAGTGCAAATACACATGTCACCATACAGTGCCAGATATGCTCCCAGTGCAGATACACCTGCACCCCCCCCAGTGCCAGATATGCCCCCAGTGCAGATACACATGCCCCCACAGTGCCATATATATATATATATATATATATATATATATTCAAATGTACACATCCGGCACTCTGTGCAGCAAATAAAAATGCCTGGGTGCCCTCCTTGAAATAATGCAGTTTCTGTTGCCTTCCCCACCTGTGGCTCAGGTGTGTCTGGAAAAGGACGAGAGGCGGCACTCCAAGGACTTAAAAAACTTTTATGTGCAAAACATGGCAAGACAATAAAGTGCAAACAAATTAGAAAAACATGGAGATCTTACGACGTTTCAAGGCTACAAGCCTTTTCCTCAGGTAAGCAAACCCATGTGGAGTGTGCTGTGCAAAAAACAACAAGAACCAAACCCACCAAGTGAATCACTCACCTTTTAAAGCAGTGCAGAGACAGGTGTTCCCGGCGTCTGTGTCCGGCGTCTGTGTCCGGGCGGCGCATAGCTGACGTCTCCGTTGCTGGGCAACGGTAGCGCAAACAGGCGCCGGGGAGACCCGTCAGAGCTGTGAAAAAATGTAAACAGAGATCATTACGAATGTGATAGACAAAACTTATGACACCCAAATAGGTGAATGATGTGTGAAAGTGTGGTACTTTAAAAACATATTAGAAAATAAAAGTTACTCAGCTGAAGGTTTTAAAGAGATATAAAGAAGTATAGAAAAAGCCCGGATCGTGGTTATGGCAGTATATACTACAAAGGAATAAAGTGCATACATAGTAACTATATATATATATATATATGCCCCACAGTGCCAGGTACATAAATGCCCCACAGTGCCAGGTACATAAATGCCCCCACAGTGCCAAATACACATGTCCCCACAGTTCCAGATACATATATGCCCCACAGTGCCAATACACATGTCCCCACAGTGCCAGATACATATATGCCCCCAGTGCCAGATATACATGTCCTTACAGTGCCAGATATGCTCCCAGTGCAGATACACATGTCCTTACAGGATATGCCCCCAGTGCCAGATACACATGTCCTTACAAGATATGCCCCCAGTGCAGATACACATGTCCTTACAGGATATGCCCCCAGTGCCAGATACACATGTCCCCACTCAGTGCCATATATGCCCCCAGTGCAGATACACATGTCCCCACAGTGCTACAGTAGATATGCCCCCAGTGCAGATACACATGTCCTTACAGGATATGCCCCCAGTGCCAGATACACATGTCCCCACTCAGTGCCATTTATGCCCCCAGTGCAGATACACATGCTCCCACAGTGCCAGATATGCCCCCAGTGCAGATACACATGTCCCCACACAGTGCCAAATATGCCCCACAGTGCCAGATATGCCCCCAGTGCAGATACACGTCCACACAGTGCCAGATATGCCACACAGTGCCAGATATGCCCCCAGTGTAGATACACATGTCCCCACAGTGCCAGATATGCCCCCAGTGCAGATACACATGTCCCCACAGTGCCAGATATGCCCCCAGTGCAGATACACATATCCCCACAGTGCCAGATATGCCCCCAGTGCCAGATATGCCCCCAGTGCAGATACACATGTCCCCACAATGCCAGATATGCCCCCAGTGCCAGAAATGCCCACAGTGCCAGATATGCCCCCAGTGCAGATACACATGTCCCCACACAGTGCCAGATATTCCCCCAGTGCCAGATATGCCCCCAGTGCAGATACACATGTCGCCACTGTGCCAGATATGCCCACAGTGCCAGATATGCCAACAGTGCCAGATATGTCCCCAGTGCAGATACACATGTCCTTACAGTGCCAGATATGCCCCCAGTGCAGATACATATGTCCCCATAGTGCTAGATATGCCCCCAGTGCAGATACACATGTCCCCACAGTGCCAGCTATGCCCCCAGTGCAAATACACATGTCACCATACAGTGCCAGATATGCTTCCAGTGCAGATACACCTGCACCCCCCCCAGTGCCAGATATGCCCCCAGTGCAGATACACATGCCCCCACAGTGCCAGATATATATATATATATATATGCCCCACAGTGCCAGGTACATAAATGCCCCCACAGTGCCAAATACACATGTCCCCACTGTTCCAAATACATATATGCCCCACAGTGCCAATACACTTGTCCCCACAGTGCCAGATACATATATGCCCCCAGTGCCAGATATACATGTCCTTACAGTGCCAGATATGCCCCCAGTGCAGATACACATGTCCTTACAGGATATGCCCCCAGTGCCAGATACACATGTCCTTACAGGATATGCCCCCAGTGCAGATACACATGTCCTTACAGGATATGCCCCCAGTGCCAGATACACATGTCCCCACTCAGTGCAATATATGCCCCCAGTGCAGATACACATGTCCCCACAGTGCTACAGTAGATATGCCCCCAGTGCAGATACACATGTCCTTACAGGATATGCCCCCAGTGCCAGATACACATGTCCCACTCAGTGCCATATATGCCCCCAGTGCAGATACACATGCTCCCACAGTGCCAGATATGCCCCCAGTGCAGATACACATGTCCCCACACAGTGCCAAATATGCCCCACAGTGCCAGATATGCCCCCAGTGCAGATACACGTCCACACAGTGCCAGATATGCCCCACAGTGCCAGATATGCCCCCAGTGCAGATACATATGTCCACACAGTGCCAGATATGCCCCCACAGTGCCAGATATGCCCCCAGTGCAGATACACATGTCCCCACAGTGCTAGATATGCCCCCAGTGCAGTTACACATGTCCCCACAGTGCCAGATATGCCCCCAGTGCCAGATATGCCCCCAGTGCAGATACACATGTGCCCACAGTGCCATATATGCCAACAGTGCCAGGTATGCCCCCAGTGCAGATACACATGTCCTTACAATGCCAGATATGCCCCCAGTGCAAATACATATGTCCCCATAGTGCCAGATATGCCCCAACAGTGCCAGATATGCCCCCAGTGCAGATACACATGCCCCACAGTGCCAGATATGCCCCAAGTGGAGATACACATGTCCCCACGCAGGGCCAGATATGGCCCCAGTGCAGATACACATGCCCCCACAGTGCTAGATACATATATGCCCCACAGTGCAGGTACATAAATGCACCACAGTGCCAGGTACATAAATGCCCCCACAGTGCCAAATAAACATGTCCCCACAGTGGCAGATATATATATACCCCACATTGCCAAATACACATATTCCCACAGTGCCAGATACATATATGCCCCCAGTGCCAGATATACATGTCCTTACAGTGCCAGATATGCCCCCAGTGCAGATACACATGTCCTTACAGTGCCAGATATGCCCCCAGTGCCAGATATGCCCCCAGTGCAGATACACATGCCCCCACAGTGCCAGATATGCCCCCAGTGCAGATACACATGCCCCCACAGTGCTAGATACATATACGCCCCACAGTGCCAGGTGCATAAATGCCCCACAGTGCCAGGTACATAAATGCCCCCACAGTGCCAAATACACATGTCCCCACAGTGGCAGATATATATATGCCCCACATTGCCAAATACACATGTTCCCACAGTGCCAGATACATATATGCCCCCAGTGCCAGATATACATGTCCTTACAGTGCCAGATATGCCCCCAGTGCAGATACACGTGTCCTTACAGTGCCAGATATGCCCCCAATGCCAGATATACATGCCCCCAGTGCCAGATACACATGTCCCCAGAGTGCTAGATACTCATGCTCCCACAGTGCCAGATATGCCCCCACAGTGCCAGCTATGCCCCCAGTGCCAGATACACATGTCCCCACACAGTGCCATATATGCCCCCAGTGCAGATACACTTGTCCCCACAGTGCTAGATATGCCCCCAGTGCAGATACACATGCTCCCACAGTGCCAGATATGCCCCCAGTGCAGATACACATGTCCCCACACAGTGCCAGATATGCCCCTAGTACAGATACACATGTCCACACAGTGCAAGATATGCCCCCACAGTGCCAGATATGCCCCCAGTGCAGATACACATGTCCCCACAATGCCAGATATGCCCCCAGTGCCAGATATGCCCACAGTGCCAGATATGCCCCCAGTGCCAGATATGCCCCCAGTGCAGATACACATGTCCCCACACAGTGCCAGATATTCCCCCAGTGCCAGATATGCCACCAGTGCAGATACACATGTCGCCACTGTGCCAGATATGCCCACAGTGCCAGATATGCCAACAGTGCCAGATATGCCCCCAGTGCAGATACACATGTCCTTACAGTGCCAGATATGCCCCCAGTGCAGATACATATGTCCCCATAGTGCCAGATATGGCCCCACAGTGCTAGATATGCCCCCAGTGCAGATACACATGTCCCCACAGTGCCAGCTATGCCCCCAGTGCAAATACACATGTCACCATACAGTGCCAGATATGCTCCCAGTGCAGATACACCTGCACCCCCCCCAGTGCCAGATATGCCCCCAGTGCAGATACACATGCCCCCACAGTGCCAGATATATATATATATATATATATATATATATATATATTCAAATGTACACATCCGGCACTCTGTGCAGCAAATAAAAATGCCTGGGTGCCCTCCTTGAAATAATGCAGTTTCTGTTGCCTTCCCCACCTGTGGCTCAGGTGTGTCTGGAAAAGGACGAGAGACGGCACTCCAAGGACTTAAAAAACTTTTATGTGCAAAACATGGCAAGACAATAAAGTGCAAACAAACTAGAAAAACATGGAGATCTTACGACGTTTCAAGGCTACAAGCCTTTTCCTCAGGTAAGCAAACCCATGTGGAGTGTGCTGTGCAAAAAACAACAAGAACCAAACCCACCAAGTGAATCACTCACCTTTTAAAGCAGTGCAGAGACAGGTGTTCCCGGCGTCTGTGTCCGGCGTCTGTGTCCGGGCGGCGCATAGCTGACGTCTCCGTTGCTGGGCAACGGTAGCGCAAACAGGCGCCGGGGAGACCCGTCAGAGCTGTGAAAAAATTTAAACAGAGATCATTACGAATGTGATGGACAAAACTTATGACACCCAAACGGGTGAATGATGGGTGAAAGTGTGGTACTTTAAAAACATATTAGAAAATAAAAGTTACTCAGCTGAAGGTTTTAAAGAGATATAAAGAAGTATAGAAAAAGCCCGGATCGTGGTTATGGCAGTATATACTACAAAGGAATAAAGTGCATACATAGTAACTATATATATATATATATATGCCCCACAGTGCCAGGTACATAAATGCCCCACAGTGCCAGGTACATAAATGCCCCCACAGTGCCAAATACACATGTCCCCACAGTTCCAGATACATATATGCCCCACAGTGCCAATACACATGTCCCCAGAGTGCCAGATACATATATGCCCCCAGTGCCAGATATACATGTCCTTACAGTGCCAGATATGCTCCCAGTGCAGATACACATGTCCTTACAGGATATGCCCCCAGTGCCAGATACACATGTCCTTACAAGATATGCCCCCAGTGCAGATACACATGTCCTTACAGGATATGCCCCCAGTGCCAGATACACATGTCCCCACTCAGTGCCATATATGCCCCCAGTGCAGATACACATGTCCCCACAGTGCTACAGTAGATATGCCCCCAGTGCAGATACACATGTCCTTACAGGATATGCCCCCAGTGCCAGATACACATGTCCCCACTCAGTGCCATATATGCCCCCAGTGCAGATACACATGCTCCCACAGTGCCAGATATGCCCCAGTGCAGATACACATGTCCCCACACAGTGCCAAATATGCCCCACAGTGCCAGATATGCCCCCAGTGCAGATACACGTCCACACAGTGCCAGATATGCCACACAGTGCCAGATATGCCCCCAGTGTAGATACACATGTCCCCACAGTGCCAGATATGCCCCCAGTGCAGATACACATGTCCCCACAGTGCCAGATATGCCCCCAGTGCAGATACACATATCCCCACAGTGCCAGATATGCCCCCAGTACAGATACACATGTCCCCACAATGCCAGATATGCCCCCAGTGCCAGATATGCCCACAGTGCCAGATATGCCCCCAGTGCCAGATATGCCCCCAGTGCAGATACACATGTCCCCACACAGTGCCAGATATTCCCCCAGTGCCAGATATGCCCCCAGTGCAGATACACATGTCGCCACTGTGCCAGATATGCCCACAGTGCCAGATATGCCAACAGTGCCAGATATGCCCCCAGTGCAGATACACATGTCCTTACAGTGCCAGATATGCCCCCAGTGCAGATACATATGTCCCCATAGTGCCAGATATGCCCCCACAGTGCTAGATATGCCCCCAGTGCAGATACACATGTCCCCACAGTGCCAGCTATGCCCCCAGTGCAAATACACATGTCACCATACAGTGCCAGATATGCTTCCAGTGCAGATACACCTGCACCCCCCCAGTGCCAGATATGCCCCCAGTGCAGATACACATGCCCCCACAGTGCCAAATACACATGTCCCCCACAGTTCCAGGTACATATATGCCCCACAGTGCCAATACACATGTCCCCACAGTGCCAGATACATATATGCCCCCAGTGCCAGATATATATGTCCTTACAGTGCCAGATACATATATGCCCCCAGTGCCAGATATACATGTCCTTACAGTGCCAGATATGCCCCCAGTGCAGATACACATGTCCTTACAGGATATGCCCCCAGTGCCAGATACACATGTCCTTACAGGATATGCCCCCAGTGCAGATACACATGTCCTTACAGGATATGCCCCCAGTGCCAGATACACATGTCCCCACTCAGTGCAATATATGCCCCCAGTGCAGATACACATGTCCCCACAGTGCTACAGTAGATATGCCCCCAGTGCAGATACACATGTCCTTACAGGATATGCCCCCAGTGCCAGATACACATGTCCCACTCAGTGCCATATATGCCCCCAGTGCTGATACACATGCTCCCACAGTGCCAGATATGCCCCCAGTGCAGATACACATGTCCCCACACAGTGCCAAATATGCCCCACAGTGCCAGATATGCCCCCAGTGCAGATACATGTCCACACAGTGCCAGATATGCCCCACAGTGCCAGATATGCCCCCAGTGCAGATACACATGTCCACACAGTGCCAGATATGCCCCCACAGTGCCAGATATGCCCCCAGTGCAGATACACATGTCCCCACAGTGCTAGATATGCCCCCAGTGCAGATACACAGGTCCCCACAGTGCCAGATATGCCCCCAGTGCCAGATATGCCCCCAGTGCAGATACACATGTGCCCACAGTGCCATATATGCCAACAGTGCCAGGTATGCCCCCAGTGCAGATACACATGTCCTTACAGTGCCAGATATGCCCCCAGTGCAAATACATATGTCCCCATAGTGCCAGATATGCCCCAACAGTGCCAGATATGCCCCCAGTGCAGATACACATGCCCCACAGTGCCAGATATGCCCCAAGTGGAGATACACATGTCCCCACGCAGGGCCAGATATGGCCCCAGTGCAGATACACATGCCCCCACAGTGCTAGATACATATATGCCCCACAGTGCCAGGTACATAAATGCCCCACAGTGCCAGGTACATAAATGCCCCCACAGTGCCAAATAAACATGTCCCCACAGTGGCAGATATATATATGACCCACATTGCCAAATACACATATTCCCACAGTGCCAGATACATATATGCCCCCAGTGCCAGATATACATGTCCTTACAGTGCCAGATATGCCCCCAGTGCAGATACACATGTCCTTACAGTGCCAGATATGCCCCCAGTGCCAGATATGCCCCCAGTGCAGATACACATGCCCCCACAGTGCCAGATATGCCCCCAGTGCAGATACACATGCCCCCACAGTGCTAGATACATATACGCCCCACAGTGCCAGGTACATAAATGCCCCACATTGCCAGGTACATAAATGCCCCCACAGTGCCAAATACACATGTCCCCACAGTGGCAGATATATATATGCCCCACATTGCCAAATACACATGTTCCCACAGTGCCAGATACATATATGCCCCCAGTGCCAGATATACATGTCCTTACAGTGCCAGATATGCCCCCAGTGCAGATTCACGTGTCCTTACAGTGCCAGATATGCCCCCAATGCCAGATATACATGCCCCCAGTGCCAGATACACATGTCCCCAGAGTGCTAGATACTCATGCTCCCACAGTGCCAGATATGCCCCCACAATGCCAGCTATGCCCCCAGTGCCAGATACACATGTCCCCACATAGTGCCATATATGCCCCCAGTGCAGATACACACGTCCCCACAGTGCTAGATATGCCCCCAGTGCAGATACATATGCTCCCACAGTGCCAGATATGCCCCCAGTGCAGATACACATGTCCCCACACAGTGCCAGATATGCCCCCAGTGCAGATACACATGTCCACACAGTGCCAGATATGCCCCCACAGTGCCAGATATGCCCCCAGTGCAGATACACATGTCCCCACAGTGCCAGATATGCCCCCAGTGCAGATACACATGTCCCCACAGTGCCAGATATGCCCCACAGTGCCAGATATGCCCCCAGTGCAGATACACATGTCCACACAGTGCCAGATATGCCCCACAGTGCCAGATATGCCCCCAGTGCAGATACACATGTCCACACAGTGCCAGATATGCTCCCACAGTGCCAGATATGCCCCCAGTGCAGATACACATGCCCCCACAGTGCCAGATATGCCCCCAGTGCAGATACACATGTCCCCACAGTGCCAGATATGCCCCCAGTGCAGATACACATGTCCCCACAGTGCCAGATATGCCCCCAGTGCAGATACACATATCCCCACAGTGCCAGATATGCCCCCAGTGCCAGATATGCCCCCAGTGCAGATACACATGTCCCCACAATGCCAGATATGCCCCCAGTGCCAGATATGCCCACAGTGCCAGATATGCCCCCAGTGCCAGATATGCCCCCAGTGCAGATACACATGTCCCCACACAGTGCCAGATATTCCCCCAGTGCCAGATATGCCCCCAGTGCAGATACACATGTCGCCACTGTGCCAGATATGCCCACAGTGCCAGATATGCCAACAGTGCCAGATATGCCCCCAGTGCAGATACACATGTCCTTTAGAGATGAGCGGGTTCGGTTCCTCGGAATCCGAACCCGCCCGAACTTCATGTTTTTTTTCACGGGTCCGAGCGACTCCGATCTTCCCGCCTTGCTCGGTTAACCCGAGCGCGCCCGAACGTCATCATGACGCTGTCGGATTCTCGCGAGGCTCGGATTCTATCGCGAGACTCGGATTCTATATAAGGAGCCGCGCGTCGCCGCCATTTTCACACGTGCATTGAGATTCATAGGGAGAGGACGTGGCTGGCGTCCTCTCCATTTAGATTAGAAGAGAGAGAGTGAGATTGATTTTAAACAGAGACACTTGATTTACTGGAGCTTAGGAGTACTGTAGAGAGTGCAGAGTTTAGTAGTGACTGACCACAGTGACCACCAGACAGTGCAGTTTTATTTAATATAATCCGTTCTCTGCCTGAAAAAAACGATACACAGTGACTCAGTCACATACCATATCTGTGTGCACTGCTCAGCCCAGTGTGCTGCATCATCTATGTATATATCTGACTGTGCTCACACAACTTATAATTGTGGGGGAGACTGGGGAGCAGTGCCAGTTATAGGTTATAGCAGGAGCCAGGAGTACATATTATTAAAATTAAACAGTGCACACTTTTGCTGCAGGAGTGCCACTGCCAGTGTGACTGACCAGTGACCTGACCACACTGACCACCAGTATAGTTAGTAGTATACTATATTGTGATTGCCTGAAAAAGTTAAACACTCGTCGTGTGACTTGTGTGGTGTTTTTTTTTTTATTCTATAAAAAACTCATTCTGCTGACAGACAGTGTCCAGCAGGTCCGTCATTATATAATATATACCTGTCCGGCTGCAGTAGTGATATATATATATTTTTTATATCATTATTTATCATCCAGTCGCAGCAGACACAGTACGGTAGTTCACGGCTGTAGCTACCTCTGTGTCGGCACTCGGCAGTCCATCCATAATTGTATACCACCTACCCGTGTTTTTTTTTTCTTTCTTCTTTATACATACATACTACATCTCATTATCAACCAGTCTATATTAGCAGCAGACACAGTACAGTAGTCCACGGCTGTAGCTACCTCTGTGTCGGCACTCGGCAGTCCGTCCATAATTGTATACCACCTACCCGTGGTTTTTTTTTCTTTCTTCTTTATACATACATACTACATCTCTTTATCAACCAGTCTATATTAGCAGCAGACACAGTACAGTAGTCCACGGCTGTAGCTACCTCTGTGTCGGCACTCGGCAGTCCATCCATAATTGTATACCACCTACCCGTGGTTTTTTTTTCTTTCTTCTTTATACATACATACTACATCTCTTTATCAACCAGTCTATATTAGCAGCAGACACAGTACAGTAGTCCACGGCTGTAGCTACCTCTGTGTCGGCACTCGGCAGTCCATCCATAATTGTATACCACCTACCCGTGGTTTTTTTTTCTTTCTTCTTTATACATACATACTACATCTCTTTATCAACCAGTCTATATTAGCAGCAGACACAGTACAGTAGTCCACGGCTGTAGCTACCTCTGTGTCGGCACTCGGCAGTCCGTCCATAATTGTATACCACCTACCCGTGGTTTTTTTTTCTTTCTTCTTTATACATACATACTACATCTCTTTATCAACCAGTCTATATTAGCAGCAGACACAGTACAGTAGTCCACGGCTGTAGCTACCTCTGTGTCGGCACTCGGCAGTCCATCCATAATTGTATACCACCTACCCGTGGTTTTTTTTCTTTCTTCTTTATACATACATACTACATCTCTTTATCAACCAGTCTATATTAGCAGCAGACACAGTACAGTAGTCCACGGCTGTAGCTACCTCTGTGTCGGCACTCGGCAGTCCATCCATAATTGTATACCACCTACCCGTGGTTTTTTTTTCTTTCTTCTTTATACATACATACTACATCTCTTTATTAACCAGTCTATATTAGCAGCAGACACAGTACAGTAGTCCACGGCTGTAGCTACCTCTGTGTCGGCACTCGGCAGTCCATCCATAATTGTATACTAGTATCCATCCATCTCCATTGTATACCTGAGGTGCCTTTTAGTTGTGCCTATTAAAATATGGAGAACAAAAATGTTGAGGTTCCAAAATTAGGGAAAGATCAAGATCCACTTCCACCTCGTGCTGAAGCTGCTGCCACTAGTCATGGCCGAGACGATGAAATGCCAGCAACGTCGTCTGCCAAGGCCGATGCCCAATGTCATAGTACAGAGCATGTCAAATCCAAAACACCAAATATCAGTAAAAAAAGGACTCCAAAACCTAAAATAAAATTGTCGGAGGAGAAGCGTAAACTTGCCAATATGCCATTTACCACACGGAGTGGCAAGGAACGGCTGAGGCCCTGGCCTATGTTCATGGCTAGTGGTTCAGCTTCACATGAGGATGGAAGCACTCAGCCTCTCGCTAGAAAAATGAAAAGACTCAAGCTGGCAAAAGCAGTAGCACCGCAAAGAACTGTGCATTCTTCGAAATCCCAAATCCACAAGGAGAGTCCGACTCCAATTGTGTCGGTTGCGATGCCTGACCTTCCCAACACTGGACGTGAAGAGCATGCGCCTTCCACCATTTGCACGCCCCCTGCAAGTGATGGAAGGAGCACCCGCAGTCCAGTTCCTGATAGTCAGATTGAAGATGTCAGTGTTGAAGTACACCAGGATGAGGAGGATATGGGTGTTGCTGGCGCTGGGGAGGAAATTGACCAGGAGGATTCTGATGGTGAGGTGGTTTGTTTAAGTCAGGCACCCGGGGAGACACCTGTTGTCCGTGGGAGGAATATGGCCGTTGACATGCCTGGTGAAAATACCAAAAAAATCAGCTCTTCGGTGTGGAAGTATTTCACCAGAAATGCGGACAACAGGTGTCAAGCCGTGTGTTCCCTTTGTCAAGCTGTAATAAGTAGGGGTAAGGACGTTAACCACCTCGGAACATCCTCCCTTATACGTCACCTGCAGCGCATTCATAATAAGTCAGTGACAAGTTCAAAAACTTGGGCCGACAGCGGAAGCAGTCCACTGACCAGTAAATCCCTTCCTCTTGTAACCAAGCTCACGCAAACCACCCCACCAACTCCCTCAGTGTCAATTTCCTCCTTCCCCAGGAATGCCAATAGTCCTGCAGGCCATGTCACTGGCAATTCTGATGATTCCTCTCCTGCCTGGGATTCCTCCGATGCATCCTTGCGTGTAACGCCTACTGCTGCTGGCGCTGCTGTTGTTGCTGCTGGGAGTCGATGGTCATCCCAGAGGGGAAGTCGTAAGACCACTTGTACTACTTCCACCAAGCAATTGACTGTCCAACAGTCCTTTGCGAGGAAGATGAAATATCACAGCAGTCATCCTACTGCAAAGCGGATAACTGAGGCCTTGACATCCTGGGTGGTGAGAAACGTGGTTCCGGTATCCATCATTACTGCAGAGCCAACTAGAGACTTGTTGGAGGTACTGTGTCCCCGGTACCAAATACCATCTAGGTTCCATTTCTCTAGGCAGGCGATACCGAAAATGTACACAGACCTCAGAAAAAGAGTCACCAGTGTCCTAAAAAATGCAGCTGTACCCAATGTCCACTTAACCACGGACATGTGGACAAGTGGAGCAGGGCAGGGTCAGGACTATATGACTGTGACAGCCCACTGGGTAGATGTATGGACTCCCGCCGCAAGAACAGCAGCGGCGGCACCAGTAGCAGCATCTCGCAAACGCCAACTCTTTCCTAGGCAGGCTACGCTTTGTATCACCGGTTTCCAGAATACGCACACAGCTGAAAACCTCTTACGGCAACTGAGGAAGATCATCGCGGAATGGCTTACCCCAATTGGACTCTCATGTGGATTTGTGGCATCGGACAACGCCAGCAATATTGTGTGTGCATTAAATCTGGGCAAATTCCAGCACGTCCCATGTTTTGCACATACCTTGAATTTGATGGTGCAGAATTTTTTAAAAAACGACAGGGGCGTGCAAGAGATGCTGTCGGTGGCCAGAAGAATTGCGGGACACTTTCGGCGTACAGGCACCACGTACAGAAAACTGGAGCACCACCAAAAACTACTGAACCTGCCCTGCCATCATCTGAAGCAAGAAGTGGTAACGAGGTGGAATTCAACCCTCTATATGCTTCAGAGGTTGGAGGAGCAGCAAAAGGCCATTCAAGCCTATACAATTGAGCACGATATAGGAGGTGGAATGCACCTGTCTCAAGCGCAGTGGAGAATGATTTCAACGTTGTGCAAGGTTCTGATGCCCTTTGAACTTGCCACACGTGAAGTCAGTTCAGACACTGCCAGCCTGAGTCAGGTCATTCCCCTCATCAGGCTTTTGCAGAAGAAGCTGGAGACATTGAAGGAGGAGCTAACACGGAGCGATTCCGCTAGGCATATGGGACTTGTGGATGGAGCCCTTAATTCGCTTAACAAGGATTCACGGGTGGTCAATCTGTTGAAATCAGAGCACTACATTTTGGCCACCGTGATCGATCCTAGATTTAAAGCCTACCTTGGATCTCTCTTTCCCGCAGACACAAGTCTGCTGGGGTTGAAAGACCTGCTGGTGAGAAAATTGTCAAGTCAAGCGGAACGCGACCTGTCAACAACATCTCCTCCTTCACATTCTCCCGCAACTGGGGGTGCGAGGAAAAGGCTCAGAATTCCGAGCCCACCCGCTGGCGGTGATGCAGGGCAGTCTGGAGCGACTGCTGATGCTGACATCTGGTCCGGACTGAAGGACCTGACAACGATTACGGACATGTCGTCTACTGTCACTGCATATGATTCTCTCACCATTGAAAGAATGGTGGAGGATTAAATGAGTGACCGCATCCAAGTAGGCACGTCACACAGTCCGTACTTATACTGGCAGGAAAAAGAGGAAATTTGGAGGCCCTTGCACAAACTGGCTTTATTCTACCTAAGTTGCCCTCCCACAAGTGTGTACTCCGAAAGAGTGTTTAGTGCCGCCGCTCACCTTGTCAGCAATCGGCGTACGAGGTTACATCCAGAAAATGTGGAGAAGATGATGTTCATTAAAATGAATTATAATCAATTCCTCCGTGGAGACATTCACCAGCAGCAATTGCCTCCACAAAGTACACAGGGTGCTGAGATGGTGGATTCCAGTGGGGACGAATTGATAATCTGTGAGGAGGGGGATGTACACGGTGATATATCGGAGGATGATGATGAGGTGGACATCTTGCCTCTGTAGAGCCAGTTTGTGCAAGGAGAGATTAATTGCTTCTTTTTTGGGGGGGGTCCAAACCAACCCGTCATATCAGTCACAGTCGTGTGGCAGACCCTGTCACTGAAATGATGGGTTGGTTAAAGTGTGCATGTCCTGTTTATACAACATAAGGGTGGGTGGGAGGGCCCAAGGACAATTCCATCTTGCACCTCTTTTTTCTTTTCTTTTTCTTTGCGTCATGTGCTGTTTGGGGAGGGTTTTTTGGAAGGGCCATCCTGCGTGACACTGCAGTGCTACTCCTAGATGGGCCCGGTGTTTGTGTCGGTCACTAGGGTCGCTTATCTTACTCACACAGTCAGCTACCTCATTGCGCCTCTTTTTTTCTTTGCGTCATGTGCTGTTTGGGGAGGGTTTTTTGGAAGGGACATCCTGCGTGACACTGCAGTGCCACTCCTAGATGGGCCCGGTGTTTGTGTCGGCCACTAGGGTCGCTTATCTTACTCACACAGTCAGCTACCTCATTGCGCCTCTTTTTTTCTTTGCGTCATGTGCTGTTTGGGGAGGGTTTTTTGGAAGGGACATCCTGCGTGACACTGCAGTGCCACTCCTAGATGGGCCCGGTGTTTGTGTCGGCCACTAGGGTCGCTTATCTTACTCACACAGCTACCTCATTGCGCCTCTTTTTTTCTTTGCGTCATGTGCTGTTTGGGGAGGGTTTTTTGGAAGGGCCATCCTGCGTGACACTGCAGTGCCACTCCTGGGCACGGTGTTTGTGTCGGCCACTAGGGTCGCTTAGCTTAGTCATCCAGCGACCTAGGTGCAAATTTTAGGACTAAAAATAATATTGTGAGGTGTGAGGTATTCAGAATAGACTGAAAATGAGTGGAAATTATGGTTTTTGAGGTTAATAATACTTTGGGATCAAAATGACCCCCAAATTCTATGATTTAAGCTGTTTTTTAGGGTTTTTTGAAAAAAAACACCCGAATCCAAAACACACCCGAATCCGACAAAAAAAAATCGGTGAGGTTTTGCCAAAACGCGGTCGAACCCAAAACACGGCCGCGGAACCGAACCCAAAACCAAAACACAAAACCCGAAAAATTTCAGGCGCTCATCTCTAATGTCCTTACAGTGCCAGATATGCCCCCAGTGCAGATACATATGTCCCCATAGTGCCAGATATGCCCCCACAGTGCTAGATATGCCCCCAGTGCAGATACACATGTCCCCACAGTGCCAGCTATGCCCCCAGTGCAAATACACATGTCACCATACAGTGCCAGATATGCTCCCAGTGCAGATACACCTGCACCCCCCCCCCCAGTGCCAGATATGCCCCCAGTGCAGATACACATGCCCCCACAGTGCCAGATATATATATATATATATATATATATATATATATGGACAAAAACAAAAGTTCTCTTGGGGAGCTTTACCACCACAGATATACTTATATAATTATAAAATCATTTATTAAAAAACATGTATACTTTTATAACATGAATCACAAGATCACATATGTCATATGAGCAATACATTCATTTCTGATTGTCTGTTATACATGATGAATGTATTGCTCATATGACATATGTGATCTTGTGATTCATGTTATAAAAGTATACATGTTTTTTAATAAATGATTTTATAATTATATAAATATATCTGTGGTGGTAAAGCTCCCCAAGAGAACTTTTGTTTTTGTCCATTCTATGTGCAGTACTCCTTCTGACAGGGGGTACCTCTCAGTGGTTTGAGCTATTAGACTATAGCGCAATTAAGGGGTCTTAAGTTTTTCTATATATATATATATATATATGCCCCACAGTGCCAGGTACATAAATGCCCCACAGTGCCAGGTACATAAATGCCCCCACAGTGCCAAATACACATGTCCCCCACAGTTCCAGGTACATATATGCCCCACAGTGCCAATACACATGTCCCCACAGTGCCAGATACATATATGCCCCCAGTGCCAGATATATATGTCCTTACAGTGCCAGATACATATATGCCCCCAGTGCCAGATATACATGTCCTTACAGTGCCAGATATGCCCCCAGTGCAGATACACATGTCCTTACAGGATATGCCCCCAGTGCCAGATACACATGTCCTTACAGGATATGCCCCCAGTGCAGATACACATGTCCTTACAGGATATGCCCCCAGTGCCAGATACACATGTCCCCACTCAGTGCAATATATGCCCCCAGTGCAGATACACATGTCCCCACAGTGCTACAGTAGATATGCCCCCAGTGCAGATACACATGTCCTTACAGGATATGCCCCCAGTGCCAGATACACATGTCCCCACTCAGTGCCATATATGCCCCCAGTGCAGATACACATGCTCCCACAGTGCCAGATATGCCCCCAGTGCAGATACACATGTCCCCACACAGTGCCAAATATGCCCCACAGTGCCAGATATGCCCCCAGTGCAGATACACGTCCACACAGTGCCAGATATGCCCCACAGTGCCAGATATGCCCCCAGTGCAGATACACATGTCCCCACTCAGTGCAATATATATGCCCCCAGTGCAGATACACATGCTCCCACAGTGCCAGATATGCCCCCAGTGCAGATACACATGTCCCCACACAGTGCCAAATATGCCCCACAGTGTCAGATATGCCCCCAGTGCAGATACACGTCCACACAGTGCCAGATATGCCCCACAGTGCCGGATATGCCCCCAGTGCAGATACACATGTCCCCACAGTGCCAGATATGCCCCCAGTGCAGATACACATGTCCCCACAGTGCCAGATATGCCCCCAGTGCCAGATATGCCCCCAGTGCAGATACACATGTCCTGACAGTGCCTGATATGCCCCCAGTGCCAGATATGCCCCCAGTGCAGATACATATGTCCCCATAGAGCCAGATATGCCCCAACAGTGCCAGATATGCCCCAAGTGCAGATACACATGTCCACACACAGTGCCAGATATGGCCCTAGTGCAGATACACATGCCCCCACAATGCCAGATATGCCCCAGTGCAGACACACATGTCCCCACAGTGCCAGATATGCGCCAGGGCCGGTGCAAGGTCTCTATGCACCCTAGGCAAAGCTTCAACCTGATGCCCCCTAACCTGCAACCTCCTGCAGGAGGTGCATCAGGGCTATGAGGAGCGCCCGTGGGGGTGCCCCTCGAGAGCCATAGTTACATCCGCCTCCTATGTGCCTTCACATGACTTGATGTTACACATGTCGGCACAGAGGAAGCGCTGAGGCATTATGTGGTACAGCCATGATAGCAGCGGCTGCACCTGATTGGACCCACAGCAGCAGCCAGCACAGTGTAAAAGGAGGAGGCCACATACAGAGACATTCTTCAGTTTTTTGCTAGATGAATTTAGTGGCGCCCTCCAGGAGCTGGCACCCCTAGGCAGCCGCCTAAAGCTGCCTAATGGTAGAGCCGGCCCTGGGTACGATCACCAAAACTGAACTGGAATACCTAAGAGTAATAAACCCTAAGGTACCGATGTTGTATCTTCTCCCGAAGACGCACAAGAGCCTTACCCATCCCCCTGGTAGGCCAATTGTCTCTGGGATTGGAGGTCTTTTGGAGCAAGCTAGTATATTTATTGACATTCATCTCAGACACCATGTGGTCGTCTTACCCTCTTACGTACAAGATACTACTGATGTCTTGAAAAAGATCCATGATGTACGACTAGAGGATACCCAACTTTTGATAAGTATGGATGTGGAATCACTATACACATCGATTGATCATCAGAAAGGAATCAATGCCATCAAATACTTCTTGGACATAGAGGGAACCAGTGAATTCCATCTTTTTCTTTTGGACCTTTTACATTTTGTTTTACATAACAATTACTTTACATTCAATAACAGATTTTTACGTACAAACAAGGGGCACAGCTATGGGGGCAGCTTGTGCTCCTACGTACGCAAACTTATTTCTTGGATGGTGGGAACGTGAGAAGGTTTTTTCTGATTGCAATGACCATCATACTAGAAGGGTTTTGATGTGGTTACAGTATATAGATGACATCTTGGTCATCTGGGATGGAGACGAGAAAACATTTGAGGACTTTGTTCAGGACTTGCACAAAAATGATTTGAATTTGAAATTCACATATGTTATTAATAAAGACAGAGTCTCCTTCCTGGATTTATCCATATACCGTACCGATCAAGGTTACATCGCCACAGAATTCTTTTGGAAACCTACAGCTACAAACTCATTACTTCATCAATCCAGTTCCCACTTTCCCCCGACTGTGAAAAATATCCCCAAGGGTGAATTATTGAGGCTTAAAAGAAATTGTTCGGACCAATGCATTTTTCAAGAACAAAGCGTCGAACTAACCAGTAGACTCAAAGAGAGGGGATACAGTCACAGACTTATCAAGAGAGCTAGAAGAGAAGTGGAACACACTAACAGAGAAAGTCTGATTTTTAGAGAAAAGAAACAACAGAAGGGGGATACGGAATTCAGGTTTGTCGGTAATTTTTGTACTGAGTGGCAAGAAATTAAACAAATTATTCAGAAACACTGGCCTGTATTACGCCTAGACAATGATCTGGAAAAGGTCCTAAAGGAGCGAGTCTCCGTGAGTTGGAGGAGATCACCAAACCTCAAAGATAGATTGGTGAAGAGCCACTTTGAAGAGAAATGTCCCAGACAATCATCAGTTCGAGGTAGTTTTCCATGTGGGTCATGCAAAGTCTGTAAATATATCCATTTACAAACTACCATACAGGACAAATATGATTCAGAACATACTATTACAGACTTTTTTAATTGCAGGACTAGAAATGTTATCTATTGCATTACGTGCACGTGCAACATTTACTATGTCGGGATGACCTCCAGGATGCTTAAACAACGCATCCTGGAACACATCGGGACAATACGGAATGCAGAAGCTGATAGCAATAAATTTAAACCACTAACGACGGTGGCCAGGCATTTCTATAAGGTACATGGGAACTCCTCGGAGGGCCTACGAGTTTTTGGACTTGAGAAAATCAATTTGGGCATAAGAGGTGGTGACCTTCAAAAGGAGCTCCTCAGACGGGAAAGTCAATGGATCTTCAGGTTGGGCTCTATATCCCCAATGGGCCTTAATTAAAATATCAATTACAGCGCATTTTTTAATACATAAACATACCCCTTTTTTCCATCATCATCTTTTCGCCCCCTCTTCTACGCCCCCTCTTCTTTCTCATTTTTTATCTGTCCAATTGTTTATTTAATACTTAATGGTTTTAATTCCATTCACCAATCATTATCTAAGTTTATACCCCCCCCTTTTTTTGGTCCCTAATCTACACATGCATATATACATGTGTGTATATGTATGTTAGTATTTATGCACATGCATAAAATGGTAATGTGAACTAGAATATTTAACATTATAACTATTTACCTTGGGGCGTGGTCTGGCTGCTGAAGGAAGCAGCTGTGTGTTGGCAGAGCTCCCGGGCCTCACGATATAAAGCACACAAACCCATATCCACCTGCAGTCTATATCCTGCCCCAATACCTTCTGAGCCCTCATTACACCCCTGCTGAGTCCCCCGAGGCACCGCGGAATCGGGGAGCAGTTTTAACTGCTCCCGCGGGTTGCGGCCCACGGGGACCATAGAAGCCGGGGCCTCGATTTTTACACAGAGCCGGAGATGGTTCCGGGACCCATTGCTTGGGCTGTAAATCTCCCCCAGAAGTCCGGACCTCCCGCTACCGCTAGCCGCTGACCGCGTTTGCACATATCTCCCTGCTATCCGCTGCACCCACTGCACTCCTACCTGACGGAGATCGGAGGAGACGCCGCGCGGGGCTGAACTACCTGGAGCCCGGCGGCCATCTTGGAGACGGGCTCTGAGGAGAGCTGGGAAATCGGGGACCGAAGAGGAGTCTTCCCCCCGCCTGGACGCATCCCTGGCACCCCGGAGGCAGAGTCTACACCTGCATATATCGAGGGACGGCGGCAGACAGGAGGGGAAACCGCGGGACGTGGCAGCGGCGACGGAGCTTTGACGCACCCGGGGTCCAGACGGAGACGACGGCTGGTAGGTCTTTGCCGGCCTGCCGGTCCCTCGTTTCCCGGCGGCCCCACTGCACCCGCTACACCCCCCTCGCTCCTTGTAGCCTAAATAAAAGGCACTCAAATTAGGCCTGACATTCGAGGCCCTCACCTCTCTCCCCCGCATCCGAGGACAAAGAACGGAATCCTAACGGAGGCCCGGCTGCGAGTTCCGGGACCGGAACGGGACGCCGCGGACCCCAAGATCCTGAACCACGTGTGGTAGGCCTAATTACAATAACATACACCAGCAAACAAGACACAGGGGTACTGATTATTTAATACTAAAAACCCTAATGACACGCAGCACATTGAGGTGAACACACCCTCTGGAGACCCTGCACCATTTATCGCCTCATATCCCATTAGGCCTGCAGAATCCCAGCGAGGTCTCTTTATAAAGCATAGATTTACTATTGTACCTCCTGAGACCAGCAACTCCTAAGCTACAGAGACTGTGCCCTCTGTGATTAATGTCCTGAGTTGGAGCTCCCTCTAGTGGCCTATCTATATACACAGTTATACACGTGTCACTCAAGCCCCTTTGTACTTTCACAAGAGAATCTGTAAAGGAGGTGGGCCGTTCCCTGGGAACTGGCGATGCAGACACTTCATGTCTGCCTTCACACCGCCGAAGAAACGAGATCTGACGCCATCTATATGCTTAAAATTGTAATACCAACCACCGATTAATGGCGTGCTAGTGCCATTCCACTGGGAGTCACCATGCTATAGGCACCTCATAACGCACCAAGCAGAGCCAAGTCTACACTTATGATAGCTCTCGCAACCAAGTACTCATCAATTCATTCTTAAGCATGGTCAGATCCTGGGAAAAAAAAAAAAAAAGAGGTAAAGCCACGCAACCTAAGGAGACCGCGACCCAACCGGGGATGAGACCGTTCCTACAACCTACCCCCACAAGGCTATCCGAAAACCTCTCCCCCTCCAGCCCATCTTCCTGCCATTCGGCTTCCTCCGCTTCCCCGTCAACGATGGAGCAACCTATCTTACACACTCACAGCGATACCGCTCTTCAAGATATCCTGCAATTCATGAAAACACTACCAACTAAACAGGATATCCAAGATACCATGCGAAGAGAGCTGGCATCAATCAAACAAGATATCTCACAGCTCTCTGAAAGGGTAAACACACTGGAAGAACATCGAGACTCCACTGATAAATTCCTGGGGTCCTTAACAGACGCCATAAAATCCCAGTCGGACGAGATGAGAGTGCTACGGACCCGTGTAGTGGATTTAGATAACAGAGGGAGGAGGAATAATATCCGGGTGAGAGGGGTTCCGGAAGAAGTCCCCCAGACAGGCATAGTGGATGCCTTGACGATGATCTTCAACACAATTATGGGCAAAGACCCATCCACCGCCATAACATTTGATAGAGCTCACCGCGCTCTAAAACCAAGGGGAGTTTCCTCCGATCGACCCCGAGATGTCATATGTCGCCTGCATTATTACTCCCAGAAGGAAGAAATCATGAATAAAGCGCGTCGTATTGATGACTTAAATTACAATGGCGACCCTATCTCCATTTTTCAAGATCTCTCCTGGCACACCCTACAACAAAGGAAGATTCTTCGCCCCTTGACAGATGAACTCCGCAAGCGACAGCTGAAATATAGATGGGGTTTCCCTTTCAACCTACAAGTATCTTCCTCTGGCAAAATACACTCTCTCCACACCATATCTGACCTCCCAATCTTCTGCTCCGGTCTCGGCCTCCCATCTTTAAAGATCCCAGACTGGGACTTTGCCCCCCCAGATCTACATCCACCACAGCCATCTAGAGGAGGGGAACCATGGCAAGTGGTCAACAGTGCTCAAAAGAAACCCTCAAATCCACTTTCTCCACGTCAGGATCATCCCCCCGCCTGAAGAAATTACTTCCCACTATCTCGCTGAATGATCTCTGCGGCTCTCTGTGAGAGAACTGATTATCTGGACTTTAAGGTACCGGGTGAGACAAGCCAAACACGGCATAGTGCCAACTTGACCTCGTTGTATTGTACCCCACCCTTCCCCCCCCCGGTCTTGTTCTCGGTCCCAGAGCTCAGCGACGAGACTCTATTAGACGATGAGTACCTGTATCCATCGATGAATATCATTATCGGTTATTATAAACTTTATTTAATTGGTTTTGCACTATCGCAATGTTTATGCTACAATAGTGCTTGTAGGGGTGACTCCCTTACCCCGATCCCGCATACGGCCGTCGTGCCCCATGGGGATGCTGGTTAATATACCTACCAACTTCCCCATCGCGGATGTTACTATGTTTATGATGTTTCTATTCTTTGTAACCTGCTCTTTTTTTCACTCTCTTTCTCTCCAAGGTTTCTTTAACCTTCTTACTTTTTCTTTGGTGAACTGTCCGAGTCCTATGCCTCTTAGTGTTGCGATATAGTGTGATGTCTACCTCAAAAGTAATTAAATTTACTTCGATCAATGCAAAGGGACTCAATACCCCCGAGAAAAGGTCCCATTTACTTCGGACACTGAGATCTGATAAGGTAGATGTAGCTCTAATTCAGGAGACACACTTTAAGATCTCCGCTCGAGGCCCCTCTTTAGTAAATCAAAGATATCCCTTAGCTTTCTACTCCAATAACCCTGACAGTAAATCAAAGGGAGTCGCCATAATTTTTTCCAAGGCCCTCCAAATATCTAATGTCTCGGTCCATAAACTTGTTCCAGGAAGGTTGCTAGTAGTCCAGTGCACTATATTTTCCCAAACATACACTCTCATATCCCTCTACGCGCCAAATCAAGGCCAAGTACCCTTTTTCCGATCCTTCCTTCCCCGACTTGAAGCACTTGCAATAGGTATAACGGTGTTAGGGGGTGACTTAAACTGGTCCATGGATCCTTCTGTAGACACTTCTCCCCCAGCCCCGAGATTCTCTGAACACAAACATAGACAGGTTAGGAAGATCTTCCATGAATCTCAACTGGCTGATTCCTGGCGGGTCACACATCCCACCGATAGGGACTTCTCTTTTTTCTCTCACCCACATCAGGTTTACTCACGCCTTGATTATTTATTCTTGGGCCATAGACACCTCCCCCTAATTGTAGAAGCCTCTATAGGCTCCATCACGTGGTCTGACCATGCCCCAGTATTTTTATCCTTATCGACCCCCTCCCGAGCCCCCGGTCCTTGGACCTGGCGCCTCAATGAATCACTCTTATACGATACGTACTGCAAATCAGAACTGGATAAGGCATTGTCTGACTACTTTGATATCAACGATGCAGGAGAGGTGTCTAAAATTACGATTTGGGAGGCCCATAAATGTGTTATACGGGGTAAACTAATCCAATTAGGCTCATTTGTGAAGAAAAATAGTCAGGCCTTGATCACTACATTGTTACATAAAATTCACGCCTTAGAAACCCGCCACAAATCCTCCCTGACTCCATCAGATTTGGTGGAGTTGTCGGCGGCCCGAACACAACTCCGAATGACCCTTAATAACAAAACTCAAGCCACTTTACGCAGATGTAATAGTAAATACTATAAGTGGGGGAACAAACCAGGTAGACTGTTGGCCCAAGCACTTAGATCTCAGAGACTGGCCTCCTTCATTCCTTCAATGAAAAACAACACGGGCTCCACATGCTTTAAATCTCCGGAGATAGCAACATGCTTTAAAAACTATTATAATTCCCTATATAACCTAGGTAACCCTTCCCAGACCCACGATCCCCTCTCCAATATGTTGAGAGCTAGGAAATATTTAGCCGATGTAGCATTTCCTCAACTATCACAATCCGCTCGGGAATCTTTAGAAATACCTTTCACTTTAAATGAGGTGGAACATGTCATTTCTATCGCCCCCCTACGTAAAAGTCCAGGCCCAGACGGTTTTACAGCCACCTATTATAAGATGTTTAAAGAAGTTCTTGCTCCCAAACTATTGCAGGCTTTCAACTCCATATCTGCCGATACCCACTTTTCTAGACAATCACTTGAAGCACATATCACAGTAATTCCTAAACAAGGGAAGGACCCCTCAGTATGCTCCAGTTACAGGCCAATCTCCTTACTTAATCTAGATCTCAAATTCTTCGCGAAGCTGATGGCTCTTAGACTAAATGACTTCCTCCCGTCGCTCGTTCATAACGACCAAGTGGGCTTTGTACCCGGTCGTGAAGCTAAGGATAATACGACTAAACTCCTCAATCTAATCCATTTGGCCTCTAGCAGTAAAACATCCACTGTATTATTGTCCACAGATGCCGAAAAGGCCTTCGACAGGGTAAGTTGGGACTTCATGAGAGCGGTGCTGGAGCATATTGGGTTGGGCCCTCGAGCCCTCCATAGAATATTATCTCTGTATACACAACCATCAGCTAAGGTACGGGTTAACGGGACCCTCTCTGATAACTTTTCTATCAGTAATGGAACGAGACAGGGCTGCCCCTTGTCCCCCCTGATTTTCGTCCTTTGTATTGAAGCCCTAGCTAGGGCGATCAGGGCTAATGACAAGATTAAAGGACTACAAATAGGAGATATAGATTATAAACTTGCCCTATTTGCAGATGACCTGCTAACAACGGTCACAGACCCGGCACTTTCGCTCCCCAACCTGATGAGCGAGCTGGACACCTTTAGTTCCATGTCGGGTTTTAAAATCAACACATCCAAATCCTACGCCCTTCATATCTCCGTCCCCCATTCGGTCTTAACCGATTTGAAAACTACATTTCCCTTTCAGTGGAGAGACTCCCACATCACTTACTTGGGGGTTCAACTATCCAGCGACCCCTCACGTCTATTATCACTGAACTTCCACCCTATTCTCCAAGCCATCAGAAACGACTATTGCAGATGGCAATATCATAACCTCTCTTGGCTAGGAAGAATTAACGTTGTAAAGATGAATACGTTACCCAAACTGCTTTATCTCCTTCAGACCTTACCAATCCAGATCCCCGACTCCTGGTTCCGGACTGTGAGATCTTTGATTCAGCAATTCATTTGGCGTCGTAAGAGACCCAGGATCAGTGGATCTATCCTGACTCGACCACCTCAAAAAGGGGGGTTCTCGCTTCCAGATATTAAAATTTACTACCAAGCAATCCTCTTAAACAGAGTCTTAGACTGGACCAGGAGCCGAGAGATTAAACAATGGGTGGTCTTGGAGAGTTTATGCATACAATTGTTCCCAGAAATATTCCCATGGCTCCCGATCTTGCCCAAATTACAAGGCCCTCACCCGACCATTACTCCTACACTTTCTTTCTGGAAGGGGATACGACGAAGATCATATATCTCCTCTGTCTTTGGCCCCCTCACCTCCTTTCTTAGCAACCCAAACTTTCCACCTGGCCTCTCACTGGGATATTATCAAAATTGGGCGCTAGAGGGACTCTTTAGAGTGGGGCAGTTGGTCCACCCATCTGGGATTAAACAGTTCTCGAAGATACGGGAGAAATGGGAGATCCCACAGACAGATTTCTGGAAGTTCCTACAGGTCCGACACTTCCTATACACAGATAATGTATATCGTGAGGCTTCAAGGGAGCTGACCGCGTTTGAAAAAATGTGTGTGGCTCCTATGACTCCCGTACACACTGTCTCCACCCTGTACAAACTCCTAAGTGCATCTGACTCCCTGACACCTCCCCATTTTATTCAAAAATGGGAGAGGGATCTAAACATCTCACTCTCAGACAAGGAATGGAACTCTATCTTTCTTAAAACACATAAGAGCTCCATCTGTATCCAGGTTAGAGAAACGCAGTATAAGATCCTGATGAGGTGGTATAGACACCCCACTCTCTTACACGTCATCTCCCCATCCATATCACCTACCTGTTGGAGATGTCATGGGGACCTAGGCTCTCTACTACACATCTGGTGGACCTGCCCCCCTATAAAAAACTACTGGGATGACGTAATTTCTATCTCTGGTGCTGTTTTACATACTCCCGTCCCATCTGACCCGGCCTTTTGGTTATTAAATCATTCCACCACCCCAATCTCTACCTACAAGTCATCACTATTAAGACACCTAGGCAATGCCGCACGAGCAGTGATCCCCACAATGTGGAAATCTCCCAGTCCCCCCACAAGACATACCTGGTTTTCTAGACTAGATTATTACATGAACATGGAAGATGTCTTAATGAGCGCTGAAGACAGGCGCTCGGAATTTACTGCTCTGTGGTGGCCCTGGATAGATTATAAAACATCGGACTCATATAAGACTTACATTTCCTCTGTAAAATAGAACAGAAGACGGAAATACCTCCCTGACTCAACCTGTATAGGGTCCTAGACGAATAAACTTAATCATTAAAACATTGCACATATCCTACTCTCCTCTCCACAACATACTTGGTTCAGTCACCTCACCTCTGTGATGTTCTCTTTCTTTTTCCTCATATTATACACCTATTCTTTATTTTACTTCTTTAACCCAAAATGTTAATACAGACTACAACTGTATAGAATATGCGATTATCAATATGTATATGCTCATGTTGACACATCATCTCGCTTCGATTGTTACCCAGAAATGTTTATAACCTGTTGTAAGTCTGTATTGTTACAATAAAAACAGATTATACAAAAAAATAAAAATAACTATTTACCTTGATAATTATCTTTCCATTTTAAAACAAAAAAATAATGTGTAAATTTATTATACATAAATTCCGTGAAATAGCTTAGAGATGCACGGGAAACCCAATATAACTAATCTATGTACAACTCATGGGTTAACCACATGGAGGTGGTTATGTACTCATGTGGTTAAGCTTCTCGCTTACAGTCTAGACTATCATTGCGGGGTTATAAGTTTGAAACCCACTGTCTTCTATAAGGTATATTATCTACTCATTGTCAGAAAAACTTTTCCTAGTCTTAGATTAATTTAATTATATTTAATTACCGTCTATACAATTAATTCATTCCTATTTTTGCCCCCCCTTTCTGTAGGAAATCCCAATATTTCATACCTTGTTAGTTATATAGCATCATATTTACTTTTATTTTTATTTTTATTTATTTTCATTTCATTTATTTTTATATTTCCCTGTATAACTTATGATACAACTACATAGAGGCAGCTCCGTAGCTATGTGGTTAAGTTTCTCGCCCACAGTCCAAATTAATATTGCGGGGTCATAAGTTTGAATCTCGCATCCTTCTAAAAGTTATATTACTTATTTACGGATAGAAAATTATTTCAGATCAATTTAATTATAATCAATTACCTTTCTATACAATTAATTTATTTTCATTTTTATTTTTGCTCCCTCTTTCTTTATTTAATCCTATTCATTCATTTATACTGGGTAACCAACTCCAGTTAATAGCCAGTTTCTATACTGCACTCTCAGGTCTTAGTGACTCCATTGTGCTTAATTAAATAATCATCTCTTCATTGGGCAGTCCCACTGTCATTCAAGTTTAACCAATCAGGATCAGGCTGATCGTATATAATCCCCATGAAGGGGAATACTAGACAGGCAGATGGTGATCAAGCCCCTGTAGAGGGTGAAACGTACGTCCAGTACCTGTTTTTGAGCGTCATGTGACGCTATTTCCGGAAATCCCGCTACACGTCACTGGGACCGACGGAGACGCTTGCCGCGGCTGCTTCATACGGGGACACTCTCTCCCCGCTAGGTATTCAGTGTGCTCTCATTGTCCGCACGGCGGTACCTGTCAAGCCCTGCGATGACACTCTGTTAACAGGGCTGCAGGGTGCCGTAGCAGACGACAGCAGAATCACTTCTTTCTTTCTTCAGCCCGCCGCCGTCTGGTTAACTCTTTCACCTCCCATTCACTGTGTGCTAGCACGTACATGGGAAGGCAGCAGAAGTTAGCCAGACACATGGGACGGGCTACTTACTGTCTACAGAGTATTTTTTCAAAATTATATATGTTAAACATAACTCTATGGTCACTATTGCACTCAATTATCATGGACTTCCAGCATGAGAATTTCTCAGCCACTAGCAATATGTTTGTGTTATAGGTGAATTTATTTACAGTAGGATCAAGCTCACCCTGACATCTGAGTTTGCAACAATTGTGTCACATTTCCAATGAACCAAATTTCCAAGCTATAAGCGATACGTTTAGTGCTATAGGTTATTTTCATTTACAGGGGGATTGAGCTCACTCAGGCACTTGATTTGTTTCTGCAACAAATGTCATGTTTCCAATGAACAAAAAATTATTTCCTAGGTTACAGAAGAAACAATTTTGATACATCTGTGGCCACAAAATAAGTGCAACTATCTACGTGGAGCTTTTCTCTTTCTTTTCCCCCAATAGGAAACAGATAATTACTTGCATAATGTTCACATAATAATATCTACTGTTGATTGGAGGATATATCCATCAGCTTTTTTCCTGTTTGCTTAATCTGCAGCCTGATACCGATTGATTATACATCCTCGCCAGGTCTGTTTTGTTTAACAGGGAATTACAACTAATTGCTTGCAATACGTTTGAATATTGTTTACTCTTGTGGGGTCCCTTTTCCCTTTATCCTTTATTCTCCTCTAAACAGATAATATTTACTGTCCTATTTTGGGTAATACATGATTATTGCTAGCGGCATTCAGGCCCTATGTCTTTAATGAAATTGAACAATAGGGTACTTTACGAGTATGCTGGAAACTAAGATGTGATTGATGATTTGACATTAACAGCAATTGGTGTACCTAGTTCTCCAACTGTTTAGACACAAACAATATAATTTTTCCTGTTCATACTTTGGGAAATATGTTGTAGGCAGGCAGCTCGGTTTGGATCACTAAAGTGCCATTGTGGTCAAAAGATTATTATTTCCTGACCACTTTTTTAACAAATATAAATTTTTCTATTATTCCTTTTTTTCTGATTGGCTGTGAATTTTCTATTCGTTATACAGTCTCTTATATTTTCACCCGTGGGTAAACCCGCATATAGAGGTCTGAATTATTAAAATATAAAACCTCTACTGTAAGGGAATTAAAATATCTACCTTTTGTTTTTTGATTTATTTATTTTGTTTAGTATTTTCAAACAAATAAAAATATACAAAAATATCTAAAAAATCTCAAAAAAACCCTGTTAAGGAAAGGATAAACACTATATTTTATTTGATAAGAATAAAAGTTACGTTTTAAACAATAATTACATTAATATTTAAAGAGTGCCCCCACAAAGAGGTTTACTTCTTCGTTCCCTGATCTCTTTCTAGGAACAATTTGTCTCAGTAATTTATTTGTCATTTACCTCGGGGAGCACCACCAGCAGGCTAATTAAATCTGGATTATTTCCATTGACTATTTTTCTTATTGCTGGTCTAACATACATATTGTGATACCGTTGATTTATATTTTACAATTGGTCGTGCAGGAACATTCCCTCTTTCTCTCAGGAATTATTTATTAGCAATTCTGCTAATCTTTCGCTCACAATTCTGCTAAACTAAGATACACTCCCAGAGGGCGGCGGCCTAGCGTGTGCAATGCTGCTAAAAGCAGATAGCGAGTGAACAACTTGGAATGACCACCATTGCCCCTCACATAAAAAAAACAACACATGCATTGTCCCTCACGGGAAATTAAAATAAAACACATTGGCCCCGCTAGGGAAAAAACAACACATTAGCCCTCACAGGAAAATAATAAGACACATTGGCACCTAAAAGAAATACTACAGAGAAAAAAGAGACTATATGTTTCATTCTGATGGCCATTGCTGTGCATTCTGGTCACACATGGACTGATATCTGTAATAATGCCATCTAGCATAATGCATGGCCGGTGTTAACCGCATTGGCTCAGGGGATGGGCAGTGTAGCACCATGATTTTGTGGCAAATCACCTGAAAAATCCGGCTGCTCTTAAAATGTAAGTATCCCCTGATGGTTCCGGTATGAATGGTCGACCACATGGTCGACACATGAAAATGGTCGACACGTGAAAGGTCGACACATGAAAAGGTCGACATGAGTTTTTTAACTTTTTTTGGTGTCGTTTTTTGCGTAAAGTGACTGAGAACCCCAATTAGTGCACCGCGTCCCCTCGCATGGCTCGCTTTGCTCGCCATGCTTCGGGCATGGTGCCTTCACTCCGCTACCGCTTCGCTCGGCACAGATTACCGTTCCAATCGAAGTCCACGTGGATCGTAAAGTATGGAAAAGTTCCCCAAAAGAAAAAAAAGTTAAAAAACTCATGTCGACCTTTTCATGTGTCGACCATTTTCATGTGTCGACCATGTGTCCATGTTGACCATGTCTATGTCGACCAATAGTGATCGACCTAATGACTGTCGACCATAACATGGTCGACCATGTGAACGGATACCTCCCCTGATAGTATTACAGGGGTTTTACCAAAAAGAGAAAAAAGAAAGGTAGTTCTTTGGTGCACTTAGTCGATGAGTTTCAAAGTTTTTATTTATTAAAACATAACTTTTATTAGTATCATAAAATATAATCTCCCCACTTATCTATAAAAAGCGAAATATTAAAATATAGAGATAGAAAGAAATGAAATAATAAAATCTGGCGTTGGAGCACCCGATATTTCTCCTGTTCTTATTAAATATTTGATCCAAATATCATTAGTATTGTTGTGTCTGAACCATAATGATATGTTAATTCTAATTCTCTATATATATCCTAGAGTGATCTATTAGTAATGTCCTTCCTCCTCTTATAGACCAGTCCGATTGTGTGGTTGTGAGGTGATTACAGGAAGGATATATATAGATCACTAAGCATTAGATAGATAGTATGCAATCTTGTATCAAATACAGTTTGATTGTCCTTTCAATTCAGTGGTGTATTTCCTCATGCAATGTTATGAGGTTGATACAATGTATTATGTTCAATCCTTCACTGTTACAAATTGACTGAGCAGATCACTGTAGCAGTGTTATAACGGATGGGTTGCTCATTCACTCCTCTATGCCTTAATACAGAGCATAATCCCAAATCAGTATATCTATAATAATAATGTACTGTAGTATGGGGATACAGGGTTGTCCCATTCACAGTTACTGCCTAAGTGTGACCTTTTTTGTATATATATTATCCCTTGCTATTTGATCATTTTAGCTCGTGCAGGGCTGCAGAGACTTAGTTTATAGGTATCCAGTCCTACGTTAGACAATCGCAGACATAATAGTAATAATGTTGTATGGCAGTTTGGCTATTGGATCTTTCCTCTATATGACCATGAGGTACCTGATCCGAATCGCCACTGCTGTGTGATTACATGCAGATAAATGAATGCTGCCAGTGTGTTGTCACATAGGGCTAAAGGCCCATACACACTTGACGATAAAATGAACGACGTCGTTCATTTCAGCCCTCATCAACGACGTCGCTCATTATATCGTCAAGTGTGTATGCATCCGACGACCACCGATGCGCGGCCCCGCGGGACGTTAACGACCCTCGCTTATCTGTGGAGCATGTATGCTCAATTTCCACTATGGTCGTTACCGACCAGAGACATCGTTGAATGTGTATGGTGTGAAAGACCAACGACCAACGACCAAGCCACTGTTCACCAGCCCTGTTCCCAGCTCATTAGTTTAATAAACTGTTCAGCTTGGATGCTTCAACGATGAATGGTCTATGGTCTTTGGTCTTTCGTCTTTGGTCTTTCGTCTTTGGTCGTTGGTAGTGTGTATGCTCATGTCGTTTGCTCAGCTGTTCAAGGGAAGTTCAAGGGAAGTCGTTAACGACGGTCGTTAACGATGTGTGCATCGTCAAGTGTGTATGGGCCTTAAGATTGATCTCTGCTAATGAGCCTTTATGTCTGCTAACGGTGTACTGAATACACGTGCGTTATACTGAGTAGGAAGATATCACAAAATGACAGTCTGCACGCGCTGCATGTATTTAGAGCTTTCTCATGATGCAAGGAACTTCTATTGATATTGGCATACTTGAATTAAATCATTTCAATGGTGTTAATGACACATAACATAATTATACATTGTTTACAGGAGCAAAAAAACGGGGCTATCAGCGCCTCACTCCAATGCGCATTTCGCCCGTAGCTTAATCATGGAGCCGAGAAAATAATAAGACACATTGGCACCTAAAAGAAATACTACAGAGAAAAAAGAAACTATATGTTTCATTCTGATGGCCATGGCCGGTGTTATCCGCATTGGCTCAGGGGATGGGCAGTGTAGCAACATGATTTTGTGGCAAATCACCTGAAAAATCCGGATGCTCTTAAAATGTAAGTATCCCCTGATAGTATTACAGGGGTTTTAAGATATCTGCTGTGCTTTCCCTGATTCCCATCTCTGGACTTTATTCACATTTGTTAGCAAACCAAAAAAGTTAGTAATTGGGCAAAACCATGATGCACTGCAGGGTAGCCAGATATAACATGTGCAGAGAGAGTTAGATTTGGGTGGGGTGTGTTCAAACTGAAATCTAAATTGCAGTGTAACAATAAAGCAGCAAGTATTTACCCTGCACAGAAACAAAATAACCCACCCAAATCTAACTCTCTCTGCTACATTACATCTGCCTCACCTGCAGTGCAACATGGTTTTGCCAAATTGCTAACTATTTGGTTTGCTAACAAACTTGAATAACCCTCTCTGTCATCAGATAGGGGGTATGGTGGGTAAGTCCAGCCACCCATGAGGGGCAACATTCAGCCATTTAGAGGCACCAAAATTAAATTATATCCCCCCCGCCACCCCCCACCCCCAGCCAGAAAAATTGTGGCATCCCTGCTAGTGACTATGATCTCCCAGGGAGAGCTCCATACGTCACACAGCACCTGGAGCAGTTTAGTCTGTGAGAGGATGACTAGTCAGTCTCAGGTGTTCCTACTCTATGACCTGGGTGAATGCGAGAGGATGACTAGTCAGTCTCAGGTGTTCCTACTCTATGACCTGGGTGAATGCGAGAGGATGACTAGTCAGTCTCAGGTGTTCCTACTCTATGACCTGGGTGAATGCGAGAGGATGACTAGTCAGTCTCAGGTGTTCCTACTCTATGACCTAGGTGAATGCGAGAGGATGACTAGTCAGTCTCAGGTGTTCCTACTCTATGACCTGGGTGAATGCGTCATTATACTATTGCTCTGATTTTATAATATAGTACGATGCTTCCCCACGAAGATAATGTGATAATAAACATAACAGTGTAGTACTATTGCTTCAGACACGAGCATATTGTAGCCAAACTTTTCCCATACAGTTATTGCTATGTTTTTTTCTTAAACGTTGTTCCATTAAAAAAAAAAACCCCAATGAGAACCAGTCTCTCATTTCAGCTGTAAACTGAAGATTGTCATCTTTGGGTGTTAAAAAATAAGAATTTACTCACCGGTAATTCTATTTCTCGTAGTCCGTAGTGGATGCTGGGGACTCCGTAAGGACCATGGGGAATAGACGGGCTCCGCAGGAGACTGGGCACTCTAAAAGAAAGATTAGGTACTATCTGGTGTGCACTGGCTCCTCCCTCTATGCCCCTCTTCCAGACCTCAGTTAGGGAAACTGTGCCCGGAAGAGCTGACACTACAAGGAAAGGATTTGGAATCCAGGGTAAGACTCATACCAGCCACACCAATCACACCGTATAACTTGTGATAACCATACCCAGTTAACAGTATGAACAACAACTGAGCCTCAATCAACAGATGGCTCATAACAAGAACCCTTTAGTAAGCAATAACTACATACACGTATTGCAGAAGAAGTCCGCACTTGGGACGGGCGCCCAGCATCCACTACGGACTACGAGAAATAGAATTACCGGTGAGTAAATTCTTATTTTCTCTGACATCCTAGTGTATGCTGGGGACTCCATAAGGACCATGGGGATTATACCAAAGCTCCCAAACGGGCGGGAGAGTGCGGACGACTCTGCAGCACCGAATGAGCAAACTCAAGGTCCTCCTCAGCCAGGGTATCAAACTTGTAGAACTTAGCAAATGTGTTTGAACCCGACCAAGTAGCAGCTCGGCAAAGCTGTAAAGCCGAGACCCCTAGGGCAGCCGCCCAAGAAGAGCCCACCTTCCTTGTGGAATGGGCTTTTACTGATTTTGGATGCGGCAATCCATCCGCAGAGTGAGCCAGCTGAATTGTGCTACAGATCCAGCGAGCAATAGTCTGCTTCGAAGCAGGAGCGCCAACCTTGTTGGCTGCATACAGAGTAAACAGCGAGTCAGACTTTCTGACTCCCGCCGTTCTGGAAACATAAATTTTCAAAGCCCGGACTACGTCCAGCAACTTGGAATCCTCCAAGTCCCTAGTAGCCGCAGGCACCACAATAGGTTGGTTCAAATTAAACGATGATACCACCTTAGGGAGAAATTGGGGACGAGTCCTCAATTCTGCCCTGTCCATATGGAAGATCAGATAGGGGCTTTTACATGACAAAGCCGCCAATTCTGACACACGCCTAGCCGAAGCTAAGGCCAATAGCATGACCACTTTCCACGTGAGATATTTTAGCTCCACGGTCTTAAGTGGCTCAAACCAGTGGGATTTCAGGAAATCCAACACAACGTTAAGATCCCAAGGTGCCACTGGTGGCACAAAAGGAGGCTGAATATGCAGCACTCCCTTTACAAACGTCTGAACCTCAGGCAGTGAAGCCAGTTCTTTTTGAAAGAAAATGGATAGGGCCGAGATCTGAACCTTTATGGACCCTAATTTGAGGCCCATAGTCACACCTGACTGTAGGAAATGCAGAAAACGACTCAACTGGAAGTCCTCTGTAGGGGCCTTCCTGGCCTCACACCAAGCAACATATTTCCGCCATATGCGGTGATAATGCTTTGCTGTCACATCCTTCCTAGCTCTTATCAGCGTAGGAATTACTTCATCCGGTATACCCTTTTCCGCTAGGATCCGGCGTTCAACCGCCATGCCATCAAACGCAGCCGCGGTAAGTCTTGGAACAGACAGGGCACCTGCTGCAACAGGTCCTGTCTGAGAGGCAGAGGCCATGGGTCCTCTGTGACCATCTCTTGAAGTTCTGGGTACCAAGTCCTTCTTGGCCAATCCGGAACAATGAGTATCGTTCTCACTCCTCTTTTTCTTACTATTCTCAGTACCTTGTGTATGAGAGGAAGAGGACGAAACATATATACCGACTGGAACACCCACAGAGTTACCAGTGCGTCCACAGCTATCGCCTGAGGGTCCCTTGACCTGGCACAATATTTTTTTAGCTTTTTGTTTAGGCGGGACACCATCATGTCCACCTGTGGCCGTTCCCACCGATTTGCAATCTGCTCGAAGACTTCTTGATGAAGTCCCCACTCTCCCGGGTGGAGGTCGTGCCTGCTGAGGAAGTCTGCTTCCCAGTTGTCCACTCCCGGAATGAACACTGCTGACAGTGCTTGTACGTGATTCTCCGCCCAACGAAGAATCCTTGTGGCTTCCGCCATCGACACCCTGCTTCTTGTGCCGCCCTGTCGGTTTACATGGGCGACTGCCGTGATGTTGTCTGACTGAATCAGCACTGGTTGGTCTCGAAGCAGGGGCTCCGCTTGACTCAGGGCGTTGTATATGGCCCTTAATTCCAGTACGTTTTTGTGCAGACAAGTCTCCTGACTTGACCACAGCCCCTGGAAGTTTCTTCCCTGAGTGACTGCCCCCCATCCGCGGAGGCTTGCATCCGTGGTCACCAGGACCCAGTCCTGTATGCCGAACCTGCGGCCCTCGAGAAGATGAGCACTCTGCAGCCACCACAGAAGAGACACCCTGGCCCTCGGGGACAGGGCGATCAGCCGATGCATCTGTTGTCCAACAGATCCCACTGAAAGATCCTAGCATGGAACCTGCCGAAAGGAATGGCTTCGTATGACGCTACCATCTTTCCCAGGACTCGCGTGCAGTGATGCACCGACACCTGCTTTGGTTTCAGGAGATCCCTGACCATGGTCACTAACTCCTGAGCCTTCTCCTCCGGGAAAAATACCTTCTTCTGTTCTGTGTCCAGAATTATGCCCAGGAAGGGCAGAAGCGTTGTAGGAATCAGCTGCGACTTTGGAATATTCAGAATCCAGCCGTGCCGTAGCAACACTTCCTGAGAGCGCGCTACGCTGACCAACAACTGCTCTCTGGACCTCGCCTTTATGAGGAGATCGTCCAAGTACGGGATAACTGTAACTCCTTGCTTCCGGAGAAGTACCATCATCTCCGCCATTACCTTGGTAAAGACTCTCGGTGCCGTGGATAGACCAAACGGCAACGTCTGGAATTGGTAATGACAGTCCTGTACCACAAACCTGAGGTACTCCTGGTGAGGCGGATAAATGGGGACATGCAAGTACGCATCCTTGATGGCTGGCAATGACCGCTCTGAGCGATTCCATTTTGAACCTGAACTTTTTCATGTAAATGTTCAAGGATTTTAAATTTAGAATGGGTCTTACCGAACCGTCCGGTTTCGGTACCACAAACAGTGTGGAATAGTAACCCCTTCCCTGCTGAAGGGGGGGTACCATTATTATCACTTGCTGGAGGTACAGCTTGTGAATAGCCGTCAGGACTATCTCCCTCCCCGTGGGAGAAGCTGGCAAGGCGGATTTTAGGTAACGGTGAGGGGGCGTCACTTCGAATTCCAGCTTGTATCCCTGAGATACAATTTGTATAGCCCAAGGATCCACTTGTGAGCGAACACACTGGTTGCAGAAATTTCGGAGACGCGCCCCCACCGCTCCTGGCTCCGCCTGTGGAGCCCCAGCGTCATGCGGTGGACTTAGTGGAAGCAGGGGAGGACTTTTGTTCCTGAGACCTGCCTGCATGGTGCAGCTTCTTTCCTCTACCCCTGCCTCTGGCAAGAAAGGATGCACCTCTGACTCTCTTGCTTTTCTGAGAACGAAAAGACTGCATTTGGTAATACGGTGCTTTCTTAGGCTGTGAGGAAACCTGTGGCAAGAAAGTCGACTTTCCAGCTGTCGCTGTGGATACGAGGTCCGAGAGACCGTCCCCAAACAATTCCTCACCCTTATAAGGCAAAACCTCCATGTGTTTTTTAGAGTCAGCATCCCCTGTCCATTGCCGAGTCCATAAGACCCTCCTGGCAGAAATGGACATTGCATTTATTCGAGAGCCCAGCAGGCAAATTACCCTCTGGGCATCCCGCATATATAAGACGACGTCTTTAATATGGCTGTGTTAGCAATACGGTATCCCTGTCCAGGGTATCCAACCCCTCTGACAGAGTATCTGTCCATGCTGCAACAGCACTGCACATCCAAGCTGAAGCAATAGCCGGTCTCAGTAGAGTACCAGAGTGTGTATACACACAGACTTCAAGATACCTTCCTGCTTCCTATCCGCAGGTTCCTTTAGGGCGGCCGTATCCTGAGACGGCAGGGCCACTCTTTTAGATAAGCGCGTCAGGGCCTTGTCAACCCTAGGGGAGGATTCCCAGCGTAACCTATCCGTTGGCGGGAAAGGGTATGCCATTAGTATTCTCTTGGGAATCACCACTTTCTTATCAGGGGAAGACCACGCTTCTTCACATAACTCATTTAATTCATGTGACGGGGGAAAAGTCACTGGCTGCTTTTTCTCCCCAAACATATTTACCCTCTTGTCAGGGACAGGGTCAGCCTCTGAAATGTGTAATACATTTTTCATTGCAATAATCATGTATCGGATGGCCTTTGTCATTTTGGGCTGTAATAGTGCCTCATCCTCGTCGACGCTGGAGTCGGACTCCGTGTCGACATCTGTGTCAACCAACTGAGATAGTGGGCGTTTTTGAGACGCTGACGGCCTCTGAGGCGCCTGGGCAGGCCCGGGTTGAGAGCCCGGCTGTCCCCCAGCAGCAACATAATCAAATCTCTTATGTAATGAGTTTACATTGTCATTTAATACCTTCCACATATCCATCCAATCAGGTGTCGGCACCGACGGGGGCGACACCACATTTAACTGCACTTGCTCCGCCTCCACGTAACCCTCCTCATCAAACATGTCGACACAGCCGTACCGACACACAGCACACACACAGGGAATGCTCCGACTGAGGACAGGACCCCACAAGGTCTATGGGGAGACAGAGAAAGAGTATGCCAGCACACACCACAGCGCTATATACACAGGGATACACACTACCAGAAGTGAATTTTTCCCAATAGCTGCTGTATCAATACACCTTTTGCCTAAATTTATGTGCCCCCCCTCTCTTTTTACCCTCTTAGTGCCAGGAGACTGCAGGGGAGAGCCTGGGGAGCGTCCTTCCAGCGGTGCTGTGAAGAGAAATGGCGCTGGTGTGCTGAGGAAGAAGGCCCCGCCCCCTCAGCGGCGGGCTTCTGTCCCGCTGTTTCTGACTAAAAGATGGCGGGGGTTTTACACATATACAGTCACAGACTGTATTATGTGTCTTTTTTATGCCAAAGGTATTCTTATTGCTGCCCAGGGCGCCCCCCCCCCCAGCGCCCTGCACCCTACAGTGACCGGAGTGTGTGGTGTGCAGTGGGAGCAATGGCGCACAGCTGCGGTGCTGTGCGCTACCTTAATGAAGACAGGAGTCTTCAGCCGCCGATTTCATCACCAACTTCTGATCTTCTGGCTCTGCGAGGGGGACGGTGGCGCGGCTCCGGGAACGGATGACCAAGGACCTTTGCCTGTGTTCGAACCCTCTGGAGCTAATGGTGTCCAGTAGCCTAAGAAGCGCAACCTAGCTGTGAACAGGTACGTTTGCTTCTCTCCCCTCGGTCCCACGTAGCAGTGAGTCTGTTGCCAGCAGATCTCACTGAAAATAAAAAATCTAACATTACTTTCTTTACTAGCAGGCTCAGGAGAGCCCACTAGGTGCATCCAGCTCTGGCCGGGCACAGATTCTAACTGAGGTCTGGAGGAGGGGCATAGAGGGAGGAGCCAGTGCACACCAGATAGTACCTAATCTTTCTTTTAGAGTGCCCAGTCTCCTGCGGAGCCCGTCTATTCCCCATGGTCCTTACGGAGTCCCCAGCATCCACTAGGACGTCAGAGAAATAATAAACAGAATTGCGGTAATTGCTTCAGGTGTTGGTGGCTCTTCACATGTAACACAAGAGGTACTGAAGTACACAATGAAGGCAACATCTATATGCTGTTATGAGTCTGTTACACTGGAGTAGGCAGACATTTTGTGCAGTGAACCAGCATTCCTTTCTTGTGACTATTGGTTCAGCCAACAAAATGGCTGCTTCTTTTGAGTGCAGATGACGAATCCTCTATGAGTAGAAAGGGTGAGTGTTGCTGATTTTCTTCGAGGGGGAATTATGTTAAATTATCTTTTAATTATACTGAAGGGGTAATATTAATACATTGTTAATTGCTATTTAAAAATGTTTTCATAACGGGGGCAACATTTATTATTGTATGGCTATATAAATGGTGCAGTGTTGCCCCTGTCAAAAACATTTTTAAACATAAATAAACGGGTGCTTTGTCATATAGCTTTTAATGAGTTCTCCTCCTAGATTCCAACATAAAGCTATTAGAGCTGTAAAAAAACCAAAACCCAAAATTATTATTTTGAATGCCAAAAAATAGTACTTATACAATATATGTTTATGCAGAGCACAGCAAGATAAGTCCCATTCTTGATAGTGCATTTGGTCTAAGGCCCTGAGCTATGGCTCTATTTTTCCCAGCAATGGAAACAATATGGCTGACCATGCTAATTTTCAGAATTCAATCAAAAAAACTTTATTGCAAAAAAGCCTTAACATGTTTACATTACTAGTATCAACAAATGAAATATAGTATACATGTTTACAAAATGCAATATACAAGAAGAAGGAATTTAAGATTATAGATTATAGATTAGATTTAAGATTATAAGGTGTGGTGAAAAAAGGTAAGATACAATGTTCAACTAGTTCATGAAAACTGATGATATTTCTCATATTCTGTGACTTACCTCTGCCATCTGTCCTGGATCCTGCGTCTTTTCTGCTCACTGGGATAAACAGCTTGCCAGTACCATGAGTTCCCTGAGTGCTGAGTTCTCTGCCTGGAAGGTGAGAGTTAATGAGCTGCACCTGTGTTGATTAACCTTCTGTGTGAATACTGAATTCAGCAAGTCTCTCTATGCTGTGCCTACACAGCAGTCATTGTTGTCATTATAGCATACCTGATCCTTTCCATGAGGGAGAAAATGCTCTGTTCCTGGACTTTCCTGGTAATGTATGATTGCCATCACCTGTGGTGAGCTAGTTAATTGATAAGAAAGGTGTTTCACCACAGGTGATGGCAATCATACATTACCAGGAAAGTCCAGGAACAGAGCATTTTCTCCCTCATGGAGAGGGTCAGGTAGGCAAGTGTGCATTATACTATATGCCTCTCTGACTCCAGTGATCACCAGATACATTCTCCACTGTGCTCAGCTCTCTGGTGTTTGGGCCTAAAAGCCAGCATCCTCTGTTCATTCTAGGAGTTTCCGGCCTGCTAAGCCTCACTCCACATCGGAGCCTAACCTGGAGTACTGACATGACAGGGTCTGATCACCTGACCTGGAGCTATCCAATCCTGTGCCAGCCTGAGACTCTCTGAATCACCTGACTCTATGCACCAATCACCAAGGACCAAGAGGTATAAGTAGAGAGACCTAAGTTTCAGAAGCTGCCAGTTCCTTGAGTCTCACAGCTCAGTGTGATCTTAGTAGCTGAGCTCCTTAAGAGGTAACACTATTACCTTAGTTCCTGTAAAACTCCGCTCTTTTGCTACCCAGTCTGGATTACAATTGTGTTACCAGTTATATCCAGTATCAGTCTCTTCTCAAAGACACAGCTGCAGTATTCTTCAGTCTCGTCTTACAGACATAATGTCGCAGTATTCTTCAGGCGTGTCTTAAAGACACAGTCTTCAGTTCTTCTTCAGCCTTGTTTTAAAGTCACAGCCACAGTCTTCAGTTCTTCTTCAGCCTCATCTTAAAAGTCACAGCCACAGTCATCATTCTTCACAAAGGGGATAGTTCAGACCTGTTCGCTCGCTCGTTTTTTGTTTTTTTTGCAGCATTTGCATAGTCGCCGCCCACAGGGAAGTGTATTTTAGCTGTGCAAGTGTGCGATTGCATGTGCAGCCGAGCGGTACAAAAAGAGTTTGTGCAGTTTCTGAGTAGCCCAGGACTTACTCAGCCACTGTGATCACTTCAGCCTGTCTGGGCCCGGAATTGACGTCAGACACCCGCCCTGCAAACGCTTGGGAATGCCTGCATTTTCCAACCACTCCCTGAAAACGGTCAGTTGCCACCCACAAACACCTTCTTCCTGTTAATCTCCTTGCGATCGCCTGTGCGATTGGATTCTTCGCACAAATCCATCGCTGAGCGGTGATCCGCTTTGTACCTGTGCAACGCGCCTGCGCATTGCGGGGCTTACGCACGTGCAGTTCGGACCTGATCGCAGCCGTTCAAAAAACGCAACCTAGCGATCAAGTCTGAATTACCCCCACAGAGTGCTACAGGATCATTTTACAATTATTAACTCCATTCTTCAGTTCAGTCATTGGATAACCTCAGCCTCTGTGAATTATCGTTACACCATTAAATCTTACTTTTTGTACCTACTTCATCGTCCATAGTCTTCCTTGAGCTCTTCATCTCACTGATTCCCACAGACCAGCCAATATACAGTACACACAGTCCTCCAGTTACCTGCACAAACTTCACATACACACTGGGTTCACAAAACTACAGTCATGACAAACACCAGGCAAATACTTGAAAGTATTGCTTTTTCTGTGTAAAGTTCTCAATGTTCCTGGCCCAAACCAGGTCTATACTGATGTGAATTGTGGAGTATGTTGGAATCACAACATGAAGAAGCTCTGTCCTCCCCACTCCCATTTAAGTCTAATAATTTCACTACAAATTGCTCTTTAGAGGATAGTTACATTCTCCATTGGAATCTGTATATACCAGTAATGCATTTCTGGGTGATCTGAATGAGACGATAATTCGAACTGGCTGTTATTTTCACGCTTCCTCCTCTCTCTGATAACATTTCCTGCTATTGTACTTTTATATTTGGACACAGAGCTCCTACCCTTTATCACTACAGTTAACTCTTTTTCCTCAATCCTGGTGAACACTGTTTCAGATTATTTATTTTTTTTAGATTTGAAGTGACGACTCTTTCCAACAAATACAGTATAGGCAAAAATAAATCTGTAAAGGAAAAATTGTTTATCTGGTGTAAAGGAAGGCAAGGAAAGTCCCCATTACATTACATATGCACCGTAAGCATTACTGCTAAAGTTTAGACATGAAGTCAGGCGCCTGTGTTTAGTTGGCTTACAGTGAGCAGATATCAGGATGATGCAGAGCTGCAAGCAAGTCAGCCGTGATTGCTCGCACAGAAATGAATGTGTTTATTAGCCCATATGCTGCATATGCACCTGGAGACAGGACCATCTTTTCATATGGGCTCATTGGGCTCTTGCCCAAGGGCCCCAGGAGTATAAGGGCCCTAAGCTGATAGCTGAGGGTCCCCTCTTTCCAGGGGTACCAGATTTTTGAAAATCGGCACTGGGGAACCGGAGATATCCGACTTGAAAGCAGTGGTCCCCATCCAAGCCTGTTAATTGCTTTTCCCAGCCAGATATCTTGGGATCTGCCTGACTTAGATTTTTTTCTGAGGGTATACTCCAAAAGCTGGGACTCTCCCCTTTTGGTGGACACTAGCAGCTTGTCTCTACTGTGCCCAGAACCAGAGATATCAGACTTCAAGCAGCTGATCCCTGCTCCAGCTCCACACTCCTAATAAGCATTTTTAGATTTTCATTGGTGGATTGCTCTGTCTCCTGAACTCTGATCCTCAAGTCCCCAGAATCTTCTGAAAGGTGGGACTCTCTAGTTTTTATCTCATTCAAAGCTATGAAATATGTTTTCAGAAACTTGAGATATCTGCAGTCAAGCAAGCTGCCCTCCCACCCAAAAATAATAAATATTAAGCCCACTCCACTATCCACCCCTCCTCTGCTTATTAAATACCCCCTACCCCCTGGAAGTCATGTACCGGGTCTTCTTCATTCAGCCAATGCCCCCTTCTAGAGTTTAGCCCCATTTGTGCGATAAAGGAGTAATTAGCAGAAATTACTGCTCCAGGTCCTAAATGCTGAGCGGAAGATAGAACACCCCTACCTCCTGTGGGACATCAAAGCTGTCACTGGAGGATGGGTAGGGGGCCCAGTGCATTGATGTGCCCAGGGGCCTACACTGCTGTTAAGATGGCCCAGCCTGGAGACGTGTGTTTGTGCTTCCGTCAACATTCAAAATGCCAACATTAAGGCCACATCAACAAAAGGGGCGCAGCTAGGAAGTGGGCTGGTAGGGCAAGTGCCCAGGGTGGGGGAGCTGAAGCCACGATCATGAGCGCGATTATTTTATAGTTAAAGTAGGGAGCAGGGAAGCATGCAGCCACAGCATCAGTATATCTGGTGGAGGCACCAAGCCAGGGATATACACAGTGATACCCATTGCTTGGGGGATCCGACCCCTACTGTAAGGGGACAGGCAGATAGTTCCTTTGTCTGGATCTCACTCCAAAACTTTCCACCCCAAGCTCAGATCTTCCGTAATAGGCTGGTGGTAAGTCCACTCACAGTAACCAGGAGAAGGTAAGCATTTTGCCCCCCGGGTGACAGAAAGCCTAGCTTCAACCCATGTCAACATTTTGACTGTTGACACTTTGTCGGTGTCGACATTCTGGTGTCAACATTCTGAATTTGGACATAATGATTGCATACCGGTAACATATAGTTATCTGCTGCAAAATCTACTAAGGTCTTCTTATAAATCTCCCTTACAATAAGTTATCTCATTTTTAATATCTTTGCATAAATATATTTGCATAAAATCTTGTGGGAGAGGTGTAACAGCTAAATAGACATAGGGCCATTGGCGTTTCTATAATGGGTCCATTTTAATACTTACATTTCCGGAGTACAGCGCCGGGAGCTGTGATCGAGGCGGAAATCGCAGGCAAAATGGCCTCAGCGCATGTGCGGTAGCCAAATTGGTCTCCAGATCATGGCGTGCGCAGTAGGCTCCAGCACAATGCCGGAGTCTACAGCGCTGTGCAGAGGAGGGGGCCCACCCGGAGGTGCACACGGGCCCCCTCCTCTGTAGAAACGCCCCTGCATAGGGCCCACCCCAGCTTCCTCCACCACACCTCATCACACCAGCCCACCCACAAGCCACTGTATGTAAGCATCCAGAGAGACACAGAGATGGCAGGGTTTAGGGGAAATCAGTGCCTGATTAAGGTTTCCGGCTGCCCTAGGCTGATACACTTGTAGTACCCCAACCCTACCCCCACACCAAGATTTACATTTGTCATCTATTCCAAACCAGGGATTTCTCTATCTCTGTGAATTTTGGATTTCCTCCAAGTAGTCTGGTTGCCACCACACCCCAAACACAAACAGTATGGTTAATTGGTAGCTGAGTAATGTGGACTCCTGTTAGGGAATTAGACTGTAAAGGCTAATGTAGCAGGGACTGAATCACAATACTATTGTCATACCTACTGCACCAGAGATCTTTCCAATTACAAAGCCCCCACTCCCCTCCATGCTTCACTCCAATATACTGAATTCCCTATTCAACTTATCCCCTCCTCTCCCCATTCCTTCAGAATAACAGAGGGAGCTGGGAGAGAGAGAGGTGGGGATAATTGGAGAAGGCAGAGATGGGAATAATATGGGGGGGAGAGAGAGAGAGAGAGATGGGAATAATAGGGGTGATGGGACAGCAATGGGAATAATAGGGGGAGATGGTAGTGAGGGATGGGAATAATAGGGGAAGATGGGAGAGAGAGATAGGAATAATAGGGGGAGATGGGAGATCTCAGGAGCCGGGGGCTTCATCCGGAGCTGGGGTCCGGGGCCTGCCTGTCCGGCTGCTTGCAGTGCTGCGTGGCTACAGAGGGATGCGGTAGGGTCCTCACAGTGGTGTCTAGTGTGTTCTACCGGAGCTCGGGAGGCAGGTGGATGTATAGGCGTGCCCTGGTGTGTCTGTAGCACTGGTGGCTGCCATGTTGGAGACCAACTCTCTGTTGGAGACCAACTCTCTGTTGCCAATGGCTGGGTCTCTGTGGTACGCTCAGCCAATCACTGGCAGTTTCCTCTTACAAAAGGAGGCAGATTAGACTTAGTCCTTAACCCTGCCAGTGCTTTAAATTACTGCCCAGTGCAGAAGCTCCAGCTCTGAACTCCCTCAGGAATTTCCTGTGGCTACTGTATCTCTTCTTGTTCTCACAGTCTTTTGCTCCACTCTCCCAGTTTCAGGCCTGGCGACAGGGCGGTACAAACGGGATACCAGTAATGGGCCCCAAGAGTCATGGAACCAAATATGGGAGAGCAGCACCAATTAATGCATTTTAGAATGCCCCCTCCGCCTGCCAACTAACTAAAGAATTAATTAATTGTCCGGACGCCCCAATCCCCAATGACTCCTCCCCCCCCGCCCCCCGATTACTTGTCACTTGGACCGGTCCCATCCCGGCATCATGACGCTGATGCAAGCTGATGCATCTTACTAGTTTCTTGCCGCCACCGCCGAGGTACAGCCCTGCACCCAGCAGCCAGCAGGTGTACACAGCCTCACGTGCAGCAGCATCAGCAGCCCACAGCCCCACCGCTATCTACAGACATGATAGACATGTCTCACCTCTGGCTGTGGTGAGTTCCTTCAGGGCCCTGTACCCATACCACAGTCTAATGATTTTCGAATAAAATGTAAATCACTTGAACGATATGTATGTATATATATATATATATATATATATATATATACACTGCTCAAAAAAATAAAAGGAACACTAAAATAACACATCCTAGATCTCAATGAATGAAATATTCTTATTAAATACTTTGTTCTTTACATAGTTGAATGTGCTGACAACAAAATCACACAAAAATTATCAATGGAAATCAAATTTATTAACCCATGGAGGTCTGGATTTGGAGTCACACTCAAAATTAAAGTGGAAAAACACACTACAGGCTGATCCAACTTTGATGTAATGTCCTTAAAACAAATCAAAATGAGGCTCAGTAGTGTGTGTGGCCTCCAAGTGCCTGTATGACCTCCCTACAACCCACACAAGTGGCTCAGGTAGTGCAGCTCATCCAGGATGGCACATCAATGCAAGCTGTGGCAAGAAGGTTTGCTGTGTCTGTCAGCGTAGTGTCCAGAGCATGGAGGTGCTACCAGGAGACAGGCCAGTACATCAAGAGACGTGGAGGAGGCCGTAGGAGGGCAACAACCCAGCAGCAGGACCGCTACCTCCGCCTTTGTGCAAGGAGGAACAGGAGGAGCACTGCCAGAGCCCTGCAAAATGACCTCCAGCAAGCCACAAATGTGCATGTGTCTACTCAAACGATCAGAAACAGACTCCATGAGGGTGGTATGAGGGCCCGACGTCCACAGGTGGGGGTTGTGCTTACAGCCCAACACCGTGCAGGATGTTTGGCATTTGCCAGAGAACACCAAGATTGGCAAATTCGCCACTGGTGCCCTGTGCTCTTCACAGATTTAAGCAGGTTCTCACTGAGCACATGTGACAGAGTCTGGCGACGCCAAGGAGAACGTTCTTCTGCCTGCAACATCCTCCAGCATGACCGGTTTGGCAGTGGGTCAGTAATGGTGTGGGGTGGCATTTCTTTGGGGGGCCGCACAGCCCTCCATGTGCTCGCCAGAGGTAGCCTGACTGCCATTAAGTACCGAGATGAGATCCTCAGACCCCTTGTGAGACCATATGCTGGTGCGGTTGGCCCTGGGTTCCTCCTAATGCAAGACAATGCTAGACCTCATGTGGCTGGAGTGTGTCAGCAGTTCCTGCAAGACGAAGGCATTGATGCTATGGACTGGCCCGCCCGTTCCCCAGACCTGAATCCAATTGAGCACATCTGGGACATCATGTCTCGCTCCATCCACCAACGCCACGTTGCACCACAGACTGTCCAGGAGTTGGCGGATGCTTTAGTCCAGGTCTTTGTGACTCCAAATCCAGACCTCCATGGGTTAATAAATTTGATTTCCATTGATAATTTTTGTGTGATTTTGTTGTCAGCACATTCAACTATGTAAAGAACAAAGTACCGTATATACTCGAGTATAAGCCGACTTTTTCAGCACTTTTTTTTGTGCTGAAAAAGCCACCTCGGCTTATATTCGAGTCAGTGGCAGTGCAGTGTGAAGGAGGGACACGGAGCGCACAGCATGAGGGCATATCTGGCAGCATGAGGGCATATCTGGCACTGTGGGGCATATGTGGTAGCATGAGGGGCATATCTGGCAGCATGAGGGCATATCTGGCAGCATGAGGGCATATCTGGCACTGTGGGGCATATGTGGCAGCATGAGGGGCATATCTGGCAGCACGAGGGCATATCTGGCAGCATGAGGGCATATCTGGCACATCTGGCACTGTGGGGCATATTTGGCAGCATGAGGGCATATCTGGCACTGTGGGACATATTTGGCAGCATGAGGGCATATCTGGCACATCAGGCACTGTGGGGCATATCTGGCAGTATGAGGGCATATCTGGCACTGTGGGGGCATATCTGGCAGTATGAGGGCATATCTGGCACTGAGGGCTGTGTATGGCTAGAGCTGCATTTCCCACCCTAGGCTTATACTCGAGTCAATACGTTTTCCCAGGTTTTTGTGGTAGAAATAGGTGCCTCGGCTTATATTCGGGTCGACTTATACTCGAGTATATACGGTATTTAATAAGAATATTTCATTCATTCAGATCTAGGATATGTTATTTTAGTGTTCCCTTTATTTTTTTGAGCAGTGTGTATATATATATATATATATATATATATATTGCAAGAAATATACCCTTATCCTGCACTGATTAATTGCTGCCTTCCTAATTCGATCCTTCTGTTAGTCAGGACCAAAACAACACACCACCAAACAAATGAATCAGGAGGCGCTAATCTCACTTTCCAATTGTTACCAGCAATATAATTAACCACAAATAATCATTAATAACAATTTATTAAAAGCACATTTGAGCAAACAGAGATAACCCTTTCACATACACATTATAATTTGTGTCATAGATGAAATGAAGGGTAATATTAGTCTCTCTTCAACTCTGACGCGTTTTGTCCATAACGGACGTCTTCAGAGGGATGGTCAAAGAAGCTATATAATCAATTCAGATAATGGCAATCAGGGGAATGGTCAGGCCCACCGTACCATTTAAAATTCAGGTTAGTTGCACAATTTTAAAAACAAACCGGACCTCAGTTTTCAATACGTGTAGGTCCAGAAAAAAAGGATAAGAATCCCAATAGGAAAATACTCCTATTGGCAAATAGACTTACAAACCATTAATGGGAAAAACCACAGATGATATGATAATGATCACTTTGGGAGTCCACATATGAACACACAGGATTTTGCCCATATCATCTGTGGTTTTTCAGTAATCTTCAGTGTTCTTCAGCCATGACTCTTCAGCATTCATTCATCAACAGTATCTTCAGTGCTCTTTAGCCACGACTCTTCAGCATTCATTCTTCAACAGTATTCTTCAGTGTTCTTTAACCATGACTCTTCAACATTCATTCTACAACAGTATCTTCAGTGTTCTTCAGCCCTGACTCTTCAGCATTCATTCTTCAGCAGTATTTCTCAGTGTGCTACAACTAAGACTCTTCAATAATCATTCTCCAGCAGCACTCTTCAGTGTTCTTCGATTCCGACAACTCAGTAGTAACATTTCTCAGTCTCCGAGTCTTTATTTCCGGAGTCAGACAGTTCCGTTCACCTATCTCAGTCCACTAGTTATGTCAGGAATCGACTCACCACAGCCACATCTGTCCGTCGGTGCGACTCCGTCCGGGGGGTCCCTACGTTCTGCTGTCGTCCGCTCCTCTGCCGCCAGACGTCATCCTGGGCCTAGGAACGCTCCTGTAACAGCGGGCGTGTGAGCACGCCGCGTTCCCGCCGGGCCGCGGCATGGGCGCCGCCATGACAGTCTCCATCGGTCAGAGTACGGCGGCCAATCCGGAGCTTGGCCGCACCTCCTTTTCCCACTCCAACCAATGTCTGCACACCAGGGGGTATATCAGGAGCTGCAGGGTGAGCCTGTGGTTGTCCTGAACTTTGTGTCACTCCTGCGACCCATGTGCCTGGATCCTCCGTGTTCCTGGTTACCTTGCTACATCTCCGTGGAACTACAAGCATCAGCAACCCCTGCATCTGTATTTGGCTCCACACCTAACTACAACCGCAGTGTGCTTCAGCCTCTGCAGTAGAGACTCTCTCCAGGTGCATTCCATCATCTCACCTGTGAAACAGCTTGCTAGCTGCCTGTGCTTAACGAACTGCTCTGTGAACTTCCACCTGAGTCTCCTGCATCTGCTACCAGGTTTGCTACACATTTATTACCATCTCTGCTGGCTCCACGTTTTAAACCATTCTGGTTCTCACACCAGTGAACTTATCCATCATTACCATTTCCTCCATAGACTCTCAGCTTCCAAGCTGCACCATTTCCATTGCATACTTTTTATTGTTTATTCCTGCACGTTATTCTGCTGCCTTATTGTGTGAACTTTTATGTTAATAAAACACCATTGCGCTGATGCGCAGAAACCCAATCCAGCCTCCTCACTTCTTCTATCCTACCTCCACTGACCCACTAGCGCCCCCTCCGGGGACACAAGTAAAACCGAACCTGACAAGTTAATTCTTCCACTAGCTCCTCCTTGAACATCGGGGTATAGGAGAAGGAACTACATCCAACCTCATCAGTTCTTTCCTGCTGTTGCGACCACTTCTTTAACCAACGTCCAGTCTTCGGATCCTCATCATTAGCACGTTGTGACGGGAGAGAATTGGGAACAATAGGGGGAAATGAGAGAGAGAGAGAGAGAGAGAAGGAATAAGGGTTGTGGGAGAAAGATGGGAATAATAGGTGGAAATGGGAGAAAGAGAGATGGGAATAGTAGGTGGAGATGGGAGGAGACAGATGGGAATAATAGGGGGAGATGGGAGAGATAGACTGGAATAATAGGGGGAGATGGGAGAGTGGCGGAACGTGTGAGTGGTGGGTCTAGGCGCAAAAATATGCTTTAGGCCCCCCTCTTCCACCACACCCCAAGTTCATAATATGCAACACAGCAGTGGGTGACAGAGAGTAGCAGTGGGTGACAGAGAGAAGCAGTGGGTGACAGAGAGGTGTAAGGGAGAAGCAGATGGTGACAATAGAAAGGGTGACAGTAAAGAAAGGGTGATGGGAAGATAGCGATGCAGTGGATGACAAGTAGAGGCAGAGGGTAATATATAGTGGGAGATGGAGAGGCAGTGGGTGACAAGCAAAAGCAGAGGGTGACGGAAAGAGGCAGTGGGTGACATGAAAAGGCAGACGTGAGAGGGTGATGGGCGGTAAGAGCGATCTATCTTCCGCACCAGAAACCGTGTCGAATAAAATCCTTGTCCTCTCTGGGACCGAGGAACCGGATTAATCACAATGGAGGACAGAAGGGAATGAACCGATTCCCATAGAACTTCTGCTTTCCCCGGATCTGCTGGGAGACCTGTGGAAAAGAACCTGAGATGAGGACACTTCCGAAAGGATATTGCATACCCCTGAGAAACTATGTCCCTGATCCAAGTGTCCAACGTGGTTTCCAGCCATAATGGGGCAAACCGCTGAAGTCGGCCTCCCACCCTGGGGTCCCCCAGGGGGAGGCTCGTCCCGTGACTCGGCAGGCTTATCAGTCTGCTTGGGAGCTGGGCATCTGGTGGCCCATGGCTGTTTAGCGCCGGGCTTGGCTCCCTTGGATGGGGCCTGGTACCATGAGGAAGCTCTTCCCTGCGGGTGACAGCAACGTAATGTAGTTCTGGCATTGGATGGAGCTGCTGAAAGAAGGAAGGCGGTCTTGGCCTCCGCTAAAGTTGTGACAGGGGGGGGGGGGGGACACAGCGTTCCTTTATTTTTACAGCACCCTTATATGTTTACAGCATACAGAACAGGGCCACAATGTTCCTTTATTTTTACAGCACCCGACAGGGCCACAGTGTTCCTTTTTTTTTACAGCACCCAACAGGGCCACAGCTTTCCTTTTTTTTTACAGCACCCGACAGGGCCACAGCGTTCCTTTATTTTTACAGCACCTGACAGGGCCACAGCATTCCTTTATTTTTACAGCACACAGGGCAGTGCCTCTTTATTTTTACAGCACATAGGACAGCGCCCCTAACAGCACAGGACAGCAACACTCTGTACAGCGCCCCAAACAGCACAGAACACCCCGGGACAGCAACCCTGTACAACACCCTTGTACAGCACAGGACACCACAGGACAGCACCCCTAAAGAGCACACACTGACCCCACCCAATGCCACCACCCACAGAGAGACAGAGGTCTGTCTCCCTCACTCTCCAAGTCCAGAGTGAAAATGGCTGCGACACGCGGCACCTTTAATGGAATCCAACACCCGCGAGAATCCGACAATGGGATGATGACAATTTGCCTCGTTCTGGGATCCGAGTCTGGCGGAAAGTCCCGAGCCAGACTCGGATCCAGGCTCGGATCCTTAAGTCCGGGGGGTTCGGATCTTAGAGATCCGAACCCGCTCATCCCTATTAAGAACTATGTTCAATGTAAAGAAAAACAAGTCCTGGAAGTGATGGTATGCCCCTACAGAGCCCTGGGACGGGGAATAGCGGGCTCCGCAGGAGACAGGGCACATCTAAATAAAGCTTTTAGGATCACATGGTGCGTACTGGCTCCTCCCCCTATGACCCTCCTCCAAGCCTCAGTTAGGTACTGTGCCCGGACGAGCGTACACAATAAGGAAGGATCTTGAATCCCGGGTAAGACTCATACCAGCCACACCAATCACACCGTACAACTTGTGATCTGAACCCAGTTAACAGTATGATAACAAAAAACGAAGTAGCCTCTGAAAAGATGGCTCACAACAATAGTAATAACCCGATCTTTGTAACAATAACTATGTACAAGTATTGCAGACAATCCGCACTTGGGATGGGCGCCCAGCATCCACTACGGACTATGAGAAATAGAATTATCGGTAAGTAAATTCTTATTTTCTCTAACGTCCTAGTGGATGCTGGGACTCCTGAGTTAGGCGGGCATTCGGGCTGCTGGCGAAACTCAGATTTTTTTTGAAGTAAGTGATTGCCCCATTAAAAAAAAGTCAGAGATTGTCCGGCATCCCGCATGGCTGCTGAACTTGGGCGGCATTACATCCCACCCCCGATCTCAGCATAATCAAGTCTGTCTGGGATTACATGCAGAGACAGATGGATTTCAGCAAGCCTACATCCATAGAAGATCTGTGGTTAGTCCTCCAAGATGTTTGGAACAACCTCCCTGCCGAGTTCCTTCAAAAACTGTGTGCAAGTGTACCTAGAAGAATTGATGCTGTTTTGAAGGCAAATGGTGGTCACACCAAATATTGATTTGATTCAGATTTCTCTTCCGTTCATTCAGTTTGCATTTTAATTGATACAAATAAACTATTAACACTTATTTTTTAAATAATTGTTTCTTTGAAGCATTTTTTCCACACCTGCCTAAAACTTTTGCCACAGTACCGTATAGTCAGTCAGTCAGTCTGTCTCTCTCTCTATCTATCTATCTATCTATCTATCTATCTATCTATATAGATAGATATAATATACACTACCGTTCAAAAGTTTGGGGTCACCCAGACAATTTTGTGTTTTCCATGGAAACTCACTTTTATTTATCAAATGAGTTGCAAAATGAATAGAACATATAGTCAATACATTGCCAAGGTTAGATATATTGATTTTTATTTGAAATAATAATTTTGTCCTTCAAACTTTGCTTTCGTCAAAGAATGCTCCCTTTGCAGCAATTACAGCATTGCAGACCTTTGGCATTCTAGCTGTTAATTTGTTGAGGTAATCTGAAGAAATTTCACCCCACACTTCCTGAAGTACCTCCCACAAGTTGGATTGGCTTGATGGGAACGTCTTGCGTACCATACGGTCAAGCTGCTCCCACAACAGCTCAATGGGGTTGAGATCTGGTGACTGCGCTGGCCACTCCATTACAGACAGATTACCAGCTGCCTGCTTCTTCCCTAAATAGTTCTTGCATACTTTGGAGGTGTGCTTTGGGTCATTGTCCTGTTGGAGGAGGAAATTGGATCAAGTCAAGCGCTGTCCACAGGGTATGGCATGGCATTGCAAAATGGAGTGATAGCCGTTCGTATTCAAAATCCCTTTTACCTTGTACAAATCTCCCACTTTACCAGCACCAAAGCAACTCCAGACCATCACATTACCTCATCAGATGGCATCAGGCACTCTTCCAGCATCTTTTTACTTGTTCTTCAGTGTGATCCAACACCTCAAACTTCGATTCGTCTGTCCATAAACCTTTTTTCCAAAGTGTTCTTTTGCCCTTATTAATCTTTTCCTTTTACTGTCCAGTCTCAGATATGGCATTTTCTTTGCCACTCTGCCTAGAAGACTAGCATCCCGGAGTCACCTCTGCACTGTAGATGTAGACCAGCAGTGGCCAACCCGTGGCTTTCGAGCGCATGCAGCTCTTTCATCCGCATGTGGCTCGATCCGCTCCCGGCCACCGCTGCCCGACACGCACAGCCCGGCGCACAGACTTCTAAGGTCTCTGGCGGCGGTGTCTATCTTCAATTCGGCGCCGGCCCATGAGCCAATCAGAGCTCGCGGACCGGCAACTAAGGCTCCTGATTGGCTGCCAGACTGTGAGCTCTGATTGGCTCACGGGCCGGCGCCGAATTCTAGACACTGCCACCAGGGCGTGAGATGCAGGAGAGGTGTCACTGACTACAGGAGCCTTCCAACTGTCCCCCCACCACCACCGCGGGACACTGCTGCCCGAGGAGGGACAGTCCCAAAAAACTACAGGAGTGAGGGGGCAGGAGAGGTGTCACTGACTACAGGAGCCTCCCAACTGTCCCCCCCACCACCGCGGGACACTGCTTTCCGCGGGTGGGACAGTCCCAAGTAAAACGGACTGTACCGCGAAAATCGGGACAGTTGGGAGGTATGCATAGGAGACAATGTAAAAGGCGATCATGCCTTGGGCGTGCAAGACACATGCACTTAACTTGATTAACGACAACAGGGTGGAACCACCCCCTGTGGTATTGTGTGTTGCATGAGAATAAAAGGAGACCTGCGTACCTCAGAATGTGTATACGTTCTGTGACACATCTAGCACTGATGGGACATGTGTATCTGCACTGGGGGCATATCTAGTACTGTGGTGGTATGTGTATCTGCACTGGGGGCATATCTGGCACTGGGGGCATATCTAGCACTGTGGGGGCATGTGTATCTGCACTGGGGGCATATCTGGCACTGGGGGCATATCTGGCACTGTAAGGACATGTGTATCTGCACTGGTGGGCATATCTGGCACTGTGGGCATATCTGGCACTGGGGGCATATCTGGCACTGTGGGGACGTGTGTGTCTGCACTGGGGGCATATCTGGCACTGGGGGCATATCTGGCACTGTGTGGGGACATGTGTGTCTGCACTGCGGGCATATCTGGCATTGTGGGGGCATGTGTATCTGCACTGGGGCCATATCTGGCACTGCGTGGGGACATGTGTATCTGCACTGGGGACATATCTGGCACTATGGGGACATATGTATCTGCACTGGGGGCATATCTGCCACTGTAAGGACATGTGTATCTGCACTGGGGGCATATCTGGCACTGTGGGGACATATGTATCTGCACTGGGGGCATATCTGCCACTGTAAGGACATGTGTATCTGCACTGGGGGCATATCTGGCACTGTGGGGACATATGTATCTGCACTGGGGGCATATCTGCCACTGTAAGGACATGTGTATCTGCACTGGGGGCATATCTGGCACTGTGTGGGGACATGTGTATCTGCACTGGGGGCATATCTGGCACTGTGGACATATCTGGCACTGGGGGCATATCTGGCACTGTGGGGACATGTGTATCTGCATTGGGGGCATATCTGGCACTGGGGGCATATCTGGCACTGTGGGGACATGTGTATCTGCACTGGGGGCATATCTGGCACTGTGGGGACATATGTATCTGCACTGGGGGCATATCTGCCACTGTAAGGACATGTGTATCTGCACTGGGGGCATATCTGGCACTGTTGGCATATCTGGCACTGTGGGCATATCTGGCACTGTGGCGACATGTATATCTGCACTGGGGGCATATCTGGCACTGTGTGGGGACATGTGTATCTGCACTGGGGGCATATCTGGCACTGTGGGCATATCTGGCACTGGGGGCATATCTGGCACTGTGGGGACATGTGTATCTGCATTGGGGGCATATCTGGCACTGGGGGCATATCTGGCACTGTGGGGACATGTGTATCTGCATTGGGGCATATCTGGCACTGGGGGCATATCTGGCACTGTGGGGGCATGTGTATCTGCACTGGAGGCATATCTGGCACTGGGGGCATACCTGGCACTGCAAGGACATGTGTATCTGCACTGGGGGCATATCTGGCATTGTGGGGGCATGTGTATCTGCACTGGGGCCATATCTGGCCCTGCGTGGGGACATGTGTATCTGCACTTGGGGCATATCTGGCACTGTGGGGCATGTGTATCTGCACTGGGGGCATATCTAGCACTGTTGGGGCATATCTGGCACTATGGGGACATATGTGTCTGCACTGGGGGCATATCTGGCACTGTAAGGACATGTGTATCTGCACTGGGGGCATATCTGGCAATGTTGGCATATCTGGCACTGTGGCGACATGTGTATCTGCACTGAGGGCATATCTGGCACTGTGGGGACATGTGTATCTGCACTGGGGGCATATCTAGCACTGTTGGGGCATATCTGGCACTATGGGGACATATGTGTCTGCACTGGGGGCATATCTGGCACTGTAAGGACATGTGTATCTGCACTGGGGGCATATCTGGCACTGTGGGGGCATGTGTATCTGCACTGGGGGCATATCTGGCATTGTGGGGGCATGTGTATCTGCACTGGGGCCATATCTGGCCCTGCGTGGGGACATGTGTATCTGCACTTGGGGCATATCTGGCACCGTGGGGCATGTGTATCTGCACTGGGGGCATATCTAGCACTGTTGGGGCATATCTGGCACTATGGGGACATATGTGTCTGCACTGGGGGCATATCTGGCACTGTAAGGACATGTGTATCTGCACTGGGGGCATATCTGGCACTGTGGGGGCATGTGTATCTGCACTGGGGGCATATCTGGCATTGTGGGGGCATGTGTATCTGCACTGGGGCCATATCTGGCCCTGCGTGGGGACATGTGTATCTGCACTTGGGGCATATCTGGCACTGTGGGGCATGTGTATCTGCACTGGGGGCATATCTAGCACTGTTGGGGCATATCTGGCACTATGGGGACATATGAGTCTGCACTGGGGGCATATCTGGCACTGTAAGGACATGTGTATCTGCACTGGGGGCATATCTGGCACTGTTGGCATATCTGGCACTGTGGCGACATGTGTATCTGCACTGAGGGCATATATGTCACTGTGGGGACATGTGTATCTGCACTGGGGGCATATCTAGCACTGTTGGGGCATATCTGGCACTATGGGGACATATGTGTCTGCACTGGGGGCATATCTGGCACTGTAAGGACATGTGTATCTGCACTGGGGGCATATCTGGCACTGTGGGGGCATGTGTATCTGCACTGGGGGCATATCTGGCACTGTGGGGACATGTGTTTCTGCACTGGGGGCATATCTGGCACTGTGGGGGCATGTGTATCTGCACTGGGGGCATATCTGGCACTGGGGGCATATCTGGCACTGTAAGGACATGTGTATCTGCACTGGGGGCATATCTGGCACTGTGGGGACATGTGTGTCTGCACTGGGGGCATATCTGCCATTGTGGGGGCATGTGTATCTGCACTGGGGCCATATCTGGCCCTGCGTGGGGACATGTGTATCTGCACTTGGGGCATATCTGGCACTGTGGGGCATGTGTATCTGCACTGGGGGCATATCTGGCACTGTTGGGGCATATCTGGCACTATGGGGACATATGTATCTGCACTGGGGGCATATCTGGCACTGTAAGGACATGTGTATCTGCCCTGGGGGCATATCTGGCACTGTTGGCATATCTGGCACTGTGGGCATATCTGGCACTGTGGCGACATGTGTATCTGCACTGGGGGCATATCTGGCACTGTGGGGACATGTGTATCTGCACTGGGGGCATATCTGGCACTGTGGGGACATGTGTATCTGCACTGGGGGCATACCTGGCACTGTGGGGGCATATCTGGCACTGTGTGGACATGTGTATCTGCACTGGGGGCATATCTGGCACTGTGGGGCATATCTGGCACTGTGTGGACATGTGTATCTGCACTGGGGGCATATCTGGCACTGTGGGGCATATTTGGCACTGTGTGGGGACACGTGTATCTGCACTGGGGGCATATCTGGCACTGTGGGAGCATGTGTATCTGCACTGGGGGCATATCTACTGTAGCACTGTGGGGACATGTGTATCTGCACTGGGGGCATTTATGGCACTGAGTGGGGACATGTGTATCTGGCACTGGGGGCCTATCCTGTAAGGACATGTGTATCTGCACTGGGGGCATATCTGGCACTGTAAGGACATGTATATCTGGCACTGGGGGCATATATGTATCTGGCACTGTGGGGACATGTGTATTGGCACTGTGGGGCATATATATATCTGGAACTGTGGGGACATGTGTATTTGGCACTGTGGGGGCATTTATGTACCTGGCACTGTGGGGCATTTACGTACCTGGCACTGTGGGGCATATATATATCTGGCACTGTGGGGGCATGTGTATCTGCACTGGGGGCATATCTGGCACTGGGGGGGGGGGGTGCAGGTGTATCTGCACTGGGAGCATATCTGGCACTGTATGGTGACATGTGTATTTGCACTGGGGGCATAGCTGGCACTGTGGGGACATGTGTATCTGCACTGGGGGCATATCTAGCACTGTGGGGGCATATCTGGCACTATGGGGACATATGTATCTGCACTGGGGGCATATCTGGCACTGTAAGGACATGTGTATCTGCACTGGGGGCATATCTGGCACTGTTGGCATATCTGGCACTGTGGGCATATCTGGCACTGTGGCGACATGTGTATCTGCACTGGGGGCATATCTGGCACTGGGGAAATATCTCGCACTGTGTGGGGTCATGTGTATCTGCACTAAGGGCATATCTGGCACTGGGGGCATATCTGGCATTGTGGGGACATGTGTATCTGCACTGGGGGCATATCTGGCATTGTGGGGACATGTGTATCTGCACTGGGGGCATATCTAGCACTGGGGGCATATCTGGCACTGTGGGGACATGTGTATCTACACTGGGGGCATATCTGGCATTGTGGGAACATGTGTATCTGCACTGGGGGCATATCTAGCACTGGGGCATATCTGGCACTGTGGGGACATGTGTATCTACACTGGGGGCATATCTGGCACTGTGGGGACATGTGTATCTGCACTGGGGGCATATCTGGCACTGTGGGAGCATATCTGGCACTGTGTGGACATGTGTATCTGCATTGGGGGCATATCTGGCACTGGGGGCATATCTGGCACTGTGGGGGCATGTGTATCTGCATTGGGGGCATATCTAGCACTGGGGCATATCTGGCACTGTGGGGACATGTGTATCTACACTGGGGGCATATCTGGCACTGTGGGGACATGTGTATCTGCATTGGGGGCATATCTGGCACTGGGGGCATATCTGGCACTGTGGGGACATGTGTATCTGCATTGGGGGCATATCTGGCACTGGGGGCATATCTGGCACTGTGGGGGCATGTGTATCTGCACTGGAGGCATATATGGCACTGGGGGCATATCTGGCAGTGTAAGGACATGTGTATCTGCACTGGGGGCATATCTGGCATTGTGGGGGCATGTGTATCTGCACTGGGGCCATATCTGGCCCTGCGTGGGGACATGTGTATCTGCACTTGGGGCATATCTGGCACTGTGGGGCATGTGTATCTGCACTGGGGGCATATCTAGCACTGTTGGGGCATATCTGGCACTATGGGGACATATGTGTCTGCACTGGGGGCATATCTGGCACTGTAAGGACATGTGTATCTGCACTGGGGGCATATCTGGCACTGTTGGCATATCTGGCACTGTGGCGACATGTGTATCTGCACTGAGGGCATATCTGGCACTGTGGGGACATGTGTATCTGCACTGGGGGCATATCTAGCACTGTTGGGGCATATATGTGGCACTGTGGAGACATATGTGTCTGCACTGGGGGCATATCTGGCACTGTAAGGACATGTGTATCTGCACTGGGGGCATATCTGGCACTGTGGGGGCATGTGTATCTGCACTGGGGGCATATCTGGCATTGTGGGGGCATGTGTATCTGCACTGGGGCCATATCTGGCCCTGCGTGGGGACATGTGTATCTGCACTTGGGGCATATCTGGCACTGTGGGGCATGTGTATCTGCACTGGGGGCATATCTAGCACTGTTGGGGCATATCTGGCACTATGGGGACATATGTGTCTGCACTGGGGGCATATCTGGCACTGTAAGGACATGTGTATCTGCACTGGGGGCATATCTGGCACTGTGGGGGCATGTGTATCTGCACTGGGGGCATATCTGGCATTGTGGGGGCATGTGTATCTGCACTGGGGCCATATCTGGCCCTGCGTGGGGACATGTGTATCTGCACTTGGGGCATATCTGGCACTGTGGGGCATGTGTATCTGCACTGGGGGCATATCTAGCACTGTTGGGGCATATCTGGCACTATGGGGACATATGTGTCTGCACTGGGGGCATATCTGGCACTGTAAGGACATGTGTATCTGCACTGGGGGCATATCTGGCACTGTTGGCATATCTGGCACTGTGGCGACATGTGTATCTGCACTGAGGGCATATCTGGCACTGTGGGGACATGTGTATCTGCACTGGGGGCATATCTAGCACTGTTGGGGCATATCTGGCACTATGGGGACATATGTGTCTGCACTGGGGGCATATCTGGCACTGTAAGGACATGTGTATCTGCACTGGGGGCATATCTGGCACTGTGGGGACATGTGTTTCTGCACTGGGGGCATATCTGGCACTGTGGGGGCATGTGTATCTGCACTGGGGGCATATCTGGCACTGGGGGCATATCTGGCACTGTAAGGACATGTGTATCTGCACTGGGGGCATATCTGGCACTGTGGGGACATGTGTGTCTGCACTGGGGGCATATCTGCCATTGTGGGGGCATGTGTATCTGCACTGGGGCCATATCTGGCCCTGCGTGGGGACATGTGTATCTGCACTTGGGGCATATCTGGCACTGTGGGGCATGTGTATCTGCACCGGGGGCATATCTGGCACTGTTGGGGCATATCTGGCACTATGGGGACATATGTATCTGCACTGGGGGCATATCTGGCACTGTAAGGACATGTGTATCTGCCCTGGGGGCATATCTGGCACTGTTGGCATATCTGGCACTGTGGGCATATCTGGCACTGTGGCGACATGTGTATCTGCACTGGGGGCATATCTGGCACTGTGGGGACATGTGTATCTGCACTGGGGGCATATCTGGCACTGTGGGGACATGTGTATCTGCACTGGTGGCATACCTGGCACTGTGGGGGCATATCTGGCACTGTGTGGACATGTGTATCTGCACTGGGGGCATATCTGGCACTGTGGGGCATATCTGGCACTGTGTGGACATGTGTATCTGCACTGGGGGCATATCTGGCACTGTGGGGCATATTTGGCACTGTGTGGGGACACGTGTATCTGCACTGGGGGCATATCTGGCACTGTGGGAGCATGTGTATCTGCACTGGGGGCATATCTACTGTAGCACTGTGGGGACATGTGTATCTGCACTGGGGGCATTTATGGCACTGAGTGGGGACATGTGTATCTGGCACTGGGGGCCTATCCTGTAAGGACATGTGTATCTGCACTGGGGGCATATCTGGCACTGTAAGGACATGTATATCTGGCACTGGGGGCATATATGTATCTGGCACTGTGGGGACATGTGTATTGGTACTGTGGGGCATATATATATCTGGAACTGTGGGGACATGTGTATTTGGCACTGTGGGGGCATTTATGTACCTGGCACTGTGGGGCATTTACGTACCTGGCACTGTGGGGCATATATATATCTGGCACTGTGGGGGCATGTGTATCTGCACTGGGGGCATATCTGGCACTGGGGGGGGGGGGTGCAGGTGTATCTGCACTGGGAGCATATCTGGCACTGTATGGTGACATGTGTATTTGCACTGGGGGCATAGCTGGCACTGTGGGGACATGTGTATCTGCACTGGGGGCATATCTAGCACTGTGGGGGCATATCTGGCACTATGGGGACATATGTATCTGCACTGGGGGCATATCTGGCACTGTAAGGACATGTGTATCTGCACTGGGGGCATATCTGGCACTGTTGGCATATCTGGCACTGTGGGCATATCTGGCACTGTGGCGACATGTGTATCTGCACTGGGGGCATATCTGGCACTGGGGAAATATCTGGCACTGTGTGGGGTCATGTGTATCTGCACTGGGGGCATATCTAGCACTGGGGGCATATCTGGCACTGTGGGGACATGTGTATCTACACTGGGGGCATATCTGGCATTGTGGGAACATGTGTATCTGCACTGGGGGCATATCTAGCACTGGGGCATATCTGGCACTGTGGGGACATGTGTATCTACACTGGGGGCATATCTGGCACTGTGGGGACATGTGTATCTGCACTGGGGGCAATTCTGGCACTGTGGGAGCATATCTGGCACTGTGTGGACATGTGTATCTGCACTGGGGGCATATCTGGCACTGTGGGGCATATCTGGCACTGTGTGGACATGTATATCTGCACTGGGGGCATATCTGGCACTGTGGGGCATATCTGGCACTGTGGGGACATGTGTATCTGCACTGGGGGCATATCTGGCACTGTGGGGGCATATCTGGCACTGTGTGGACATGTGTATCTGCACTGGGGGCATATCTGGCACTGTGGGGACATGTGTTTCTGCACTGGGGGCATATCTGGCACTGTGGGGGCATGTGTATCTGCACTGGGGGCATATCTGGCACTGGGGGCATATCTGGCACTGTAAGGACATGTGTATCTGCACTGGGGGCATATCTGGCACTGTGGGGACATGTGTGTCTGCACTGGGGGCATATCTGCCATTGTGGGGGCATGTGTATCTGCACTGGGGCCATATCTGGCCCTGCGTGGGGACATGTGTATCTGCACTTGGGGCATATCTGGCACTGTGGGGCATGTGTATCTGCACTGGGGGCATATCTGGCACTGTTGGGGCATATCTGGCACTATGGGGACATATGTATCTGCACTGGGGGCATATCTGGCACTGTAAGGACATGTGTATCTGCCCTGGGGGCATATCTGGCACTGTTGGCATATCTGGCACTGTGGGCATATCTGGCACTGTGGCGACATGTGTATCTGCACTGGGGGCATAACTGGCACTGTGGGGACATGTGTATCTGCACTGGGGGCATATCTGGCACTGTGGGGACATGTGTATCTGCACTGGGGGCATACCTGGCACTGTGGGGGCATATCTGGCACTGTGTGGACATGTGTATCTGCACTGGGGGCATATCTGGCACTGTGGGGCATATCTGGCACTGTGTGGACATGTGTATCTGCACTGGGGGCATATCTGGCACTGTGGGGCATATTTGGCACTGTGTGGGGACACGTGTATCTGCACTGGGGGCATATCTGGCACTGTGGGAGCATGTGTATCTGCACTGGGGGCATATCTACTGTAGCACTGTGGGGACATGTGTATCTGCACTGGGGGCATTTATGGCACTGAGTGGGGACATGTGTATCTGGCACTGGGGGCCTATCCTGTAAGGACATGTGTATCTGCACTGGGGGCATATCTGGCACTGTAAGGACATGTATATCTGGCACTGGGGGCATATATGTATCTGGCACTGTGGGGACATGTGTATTGGCACTGTGGGGCATATATATATCTGGAACTGTGGGGACATGTGTATTTGGCACTGTGGGGGCATTTATGTACCTGGCACTGTGGGGCATTTACGTACCTGGCACTGTGGGGCATATATATATATATCTGGCACTGTGGGGGCATGTGTATCTGCACTGGGGGCATATCTGGCACTGGGGGGGGGTGCAGGTGTATCTGCACTGGGAGCATATCTGGCACTGTATGGTGACATGTGTATTTGCACTGGGGGCATAGCTGGCACTGTGGGGACATGTGTATCTGCACTGGGGGCATATCTAGCACTGTGGGGGCATATCTGGCACTATGGGGACATATGTATCTGCACTGGGGGCATATCTGGCACTGTAAGGACATGTGTATCTGCACTGGGGGCATATCTGGCACTGTTGGCATATCTGGCACTGTGGGCATATCTGGCACTGTGGCGACATGTGTATCTGCACTGGGGGCATATCTGGCACTGGGGAAATATCTGGCACTGTGTGGGGTCATGTGTATCTGCACTGGGGGCATATCTGGCACTGGGGGCATATCTGGCATTGTGGGGACATGTGTATCTGCACTAGGGGCATATCTGGCACTGGGGGCATATCTGGCATTGTGGGGACATGTGTATCTGCACTGGGGGCATATCTAGCACTGGGGCATATCTGGCACTGTGGGGACATGTGTATCTACACTGGGGGCATATCTGGCACTGTGGGGACATGTGTATCTGCACTGGGGGCATATCTGGCACTGTGGGAGCATATCTGGCACTGTGTGGACATGTGTATCTGCACTGGGGGCATATCTGGCACTGTGGGGCATATCTGGCACTGTGTGGACATGTATATCTGCACTGGGGGCATATCTGGCACTGTGGGGCATATCTGGCACTGTGGGGACATGTGTATCTGCACTGGGGGCATATCTGGCACTGTGGGGACATGTGTATCTGCACTGGGGGCATATCTGGCACTGTGGGGGCATATCTGGCACTGTGTGGACATGTGTATCTGCACTGGGGGCATATCTGGCACTGTGGGGCATATCTGGCACTGTGTGGGGACATGTGTATCTGCACTGGAGGCATATCTGGCACTGTGGGAGCATGTGTATCTGCACTGGGGGCATATCTAGCACTGTGTGGACATGTGTATCTGCACTGGGGGCATATCTGGCACTGTGGGGACATGTGTATCTGCACTGGGGGCATATCTGGCACTGTGGGGGCATATCTGGCACTGTGTGGACATGTGTACCTGCACTGGGGGCATATCTGGCACTGCGGGGACATGTGTTTCTGGACTGGGGGCATATCTGGCACTGTGGGGGCATGTGTATCTGCACTGGGGGCATATCTGGCACTGGGGGCATATCTGGCACTGTAAGGACATGTGTATCTGCACTGGGGGCATATCTGGCACTGTGGGGACATGTGTGTTTGCACTGGGGGCATATCTGCCATTGTGGGGGCATGTGTATCTGCACTGGGGCCATATCTGGCCCTGCGTGGGGACATGTGTATCTGCACTTGGGGCATATCTGGCACTGTGGGGCATGTGTATCTGCACTGGGGGCATATCTGGCACTGTTGGGGCATATCTGGCACTATGGGGACATATGTATCTGCACTGGGGGCATATCTGGCACTGTAAGGACATGTGTATCTGCCCTGGGGGCATATCTGGCACTGTTGGCATATCTGGCACTGTGGGCATATCTGGCACTGTGGCGACATGTGTATCTGCACTGGGGGCATATCTGGCACTGTGGGGACATGTGTATCTGCACTGGGGGCATATCTGGCACTGTGGGGACATGTGTATCTGCACTGGGGGCATACCTGGCACTGTGGGGGCATATCTGGCACTGTGTGGACATGTGTATCTGCACTGGGGGCATATCTGGCACTGTGGGGCATATCTGGCACTGTGTGGATATGTGTATCTGCACTTGGGGCATATCTGGCACTGTGGGGCATATTTGGCACTGTGTGGGGACACGTGTATCTGCACTGGGGGCATATCTGGCACTGTGGGAGCATGTGTATCTGCACTGGGGGCATATCTACTGTAGCACTGTGGGGACATGTGTATCTGCACTGGGGGCATTTATGGCACTGAGTGGGGACATGTGTATCTGGCACTGGGGGCCTATCCTGTAAGGACATGTGTATCTGCACTGGGGGCATATCTGGCACTGTAAGGACATGTATATCTGGCACTGGGGGCATATATGTATCTGGCACTGTGGGGACATGTGTATTGGCACTGTGGGGCATATATATATCTGGAACTGTGGGGACATGTGTATTTGGCACTGTGGGGGCATTTATGTACCTGGCACTGTGGGGCATTTACGTACCTGGCACTGTGGGGCATATATATATATCTGGCACTGTGGGGGCATGTGTATCTGCACTGGGGGCATATCTGGCACTGGGGGGGGGGGGTGCAGGTGTATCTGCACTGGGAGCATATCTGGCACTGTATGGTGACATGTGTATTTGCACTGGGGGCATAGCTGGCACTGTGGGGACATGTGTATCTGCACTGGGGGCATATCTAGCACTGTGGGGGCATATCTGGCACTATGGGGACATATGTATCTGCACTGGGGGCATATCTGGCACTGTAAGGACATGTGTATCTGCACTGGGGGCATATCTGGCACTGTTGGCATATCTGGCACTGTGGGCATATCTGGCACTGTGGCGACATGTGTATCTGCACTGGGGGCATATCTGGCACTGGGGAAATATCTGGCACTGTGTGGGGTCATGTGTATCTGCACTGGGGGCATATCTGGCACTGGGGGCATATCTGGCATTGTGGGGACATGTGTATCTGCACTGGGGGCATATCTGGCACTGGGGGCATATCTGGCATTGTGGGGACATGTGTATCTGCACTGGGGGCATATCTAGCACTGGGGGCATATCTGGCACTGTGGGGACATGTGTATCTACACTGGGGGCATATCTGGCATTGTGGGAACATGTGTATCTGCACTGGGGGCATATCTAGCACTGGGGCATATCTGGCACTGTGGGGACATGTGTATCTACACTGGGGGCATATCTGGCACTGTGGGGACATGTGTATCTGCACTGGGGGCATATCTGGCACTGTGGGAGCATATCTGGCACTGTGTGGACATGTGTATCTGCACTGGGGGCATATCTGGCACTGTGGGGCATATCTGGCACTGTGTGGACATGTATATCTGCACTGGGGGCATATCTGGCACTGTGGGGCATATCTGGCACTGTGGGGACATGTGTATCTGCACTGGGGCATATCTGGCACTGTGTGGACATGTGTATCTGCACTGGGGGCATATCTGGCACTGTGGGGCATATCTGGCACTGTGTGGGGACATGTGTATCTGCACTGGGGGCATATCTGGCACTGTGGGGCATATCTGGCACTGTGTGGGGACATGTGTATCTGCACTGGAGGCATATCTGGCACTGTGGGAGCATGTGTATCTGCACTGGGGGCATATCTAGCACTGTGTGGACATGTGTATCTGCACTGGGGGCATATATGGCACTGTGTGGGGACATGTGTATCTGGCACTGGGGGCATAGATGGCACTGTGGGGGCATATCTGGCACTGTGGGGGCATGAGTATCTAGCACTCTGGGGACATGTGCATCTGGCACTGGGGGCATGTATATCTGGCATTGGGGGCATGTATATCTGGCATTGGGGGCATATCTGGCACTGTAAGTACATGTGTATCTGGCACTGGGGGCATATCTGGCACTGTAAGGACATGTGTATCTGCACTGGGGGCATATCTGGCACTGGGGGCATATCCAGGGCCGGCTCTACCATTAGGCAGCTTTAGGCGGCTGCCTAGGGGTGGCAGCTCCTGGAGGGCGCCACTAAATTAATCTAGCAAAAAACTGAAGAATGTCTCTGTATGTGGCCTCCTCCTTTTACACTGTGCTGGCTGCTGCTGTGGGTCTAATCAGGTGCAGCCGCTGCTATCATGGCTGTACCACATAATGCCTCAGCGCTTCCTCTGTGCCGACATGTGTAACACCAAGTCATGTGAAGGCACATAGGAGGCAGATGTAACTATGGCTCTCGAGGGGCACCCCCACGGCTGCTCCTCATAGCCCTGATGCACCTCCTGCAGGAGGTTGCAGGTTAGGGGGCATCAGGTTGAAGCTTTGCCTAGGGTGCATAGAGACCTTGCACCGGCCCTGCTGGCACTGTGGGGACATGTGTGTCTGCACTGGGGGCATATCTGGTACCATGGGGACATGTGTATCTGCACTAGGGCCATATCTGGCACTGTGTGTGGACATGTGTATCTGCACTTGGGGCATATCTGGCACTGTTGGTGCATGTGTATCTGCACTGGGGGCATACCTGGCACTGTTGGGGCATATCTGGCTCTATGGGGACATATGTATCTGGCACTGGGGGCATATCTGGCACTGTAAGGACATGTGTATCTGCACTGGGGGCATATCTGGCACTGTGGGCATATCTGGCACTGGGGGCATATCTGGCACTGTGGGGACGTGTATCTGCACTGGAGGCATATATGGCACTGTGTGAGGACATGTGTACCTGCACTGGGGGCATATCTGGTACCATGGGGACATGTGTATCTGCACTGGGGGCAGGGCCGGTGCAAGGTTTCTCGGCCCCCTAGGCAAAAGTTCTGCCTACTGCCCCTTCCCCCTAACCGGCCTTCAGGTGAAAAGCATACTGCTGCTCTCCCCCAAACCCAGTCTGTTGCATGGCTGCTCTCTTCTCCCCATCTCCATAGTCTGTGTGGATTGTTGCTGCTCTCACCCCCTCCCCTACTCTTTTAAATGTCTTCTAGTTCTATCCCCTCTACCATCTGTGTTCATGCTGCTGCTCATCCACCCCAGATAGTGTGCACGCTTGCTGCTCAGCTCAGCTCCCGCCCCCCAAGATTGCTGCTCTCCCCCTCTTTCCTTATCAAATGCGGACAGTGCACTATGTAGCCACCTCACCTGCAGGCTGCAATGCAGAGTTGGGACTGAGTAGTCTGTGAAAGAGCCTGGAACGAAGCGCAGCACCGCATGTCACCCTGTAATACAGGAGCTTGGCAGTCATGACTATTGTAGATACGAGTGCTGGGGGGATTGCGGCAGTTGTGAGAGGTAGGACCACGCTACCTTTTTCATGCAGCTGTAGCAGGCCGCCCCCTCAGGTCCCGGCGCCCCTAGGCAGCTGCCTAAAGCTGCCTAGTGGAAGCTCCGGCCCTGACTGGGGGCATATCTGGCACTGTGGGGACATGCGTATCTGCACTGGGGTCATATCTGGCACTGTGGGGGCATATCTGGCACTGTGTGGACATGTGTATCTGCACTGGGGGCATATCTGGCACTGTGGGGCAAATCTGGCACTGTGTGGGGACATGTGTATCTACACTGGGGGCATATCTGGCACTGTGGGAGCATGTGTATCTGCACTGGGGGCATATCTAGCACTGTGGGGACATGTGTATCTGCACTGGGGGCATATCTGGCACTGTGTGTGGACATGTGTATCTGGCACTGGGGGCATAGCTGGCACTGTGGGGGCATATCTGGCACTGTGGGGGCATGAGTATCTAGCACTCTGGGGACATGTGTATCTGCACTGGGGGCATATCTGGCACTGTAAGGACATGTATATGTGGCACTGGGGGCATATATGTATCTGGCACTGTGGGGACATGTGTATTGGCACTGTGGGGCATATATGTATCTGGAACTGTGGGGACATGTGTATTTGGCACTGTGGGGGCATTTATGTACCTGGCACTGTGGGGCATTTATGTACCTGGCACTGTGGGGCATATATGTATCTGGCACTGTGGGGGCATGTGTATCTGCACTGGGGGCATATCTTGCACTGGGGGGGGGGGGCATGTGTATCTACACTGGGAGCATATCTGGCACTGTATGGTGACGTGTATTTGCACTGGGGGCATAGCTGGCACTGTGGGGACATGTGTTTCTGCACTATGTGGGCATATCTGGCACTGTGGGGACATGTGTATCTGCACTGGGTGCACATCTGGCACTGGGGGGCATATCTGGCACTGTGTGGGGACATGTGTGTCTGCACTGGGGGCATATCTGGCACTGTGGGGGCATGTGTATCTGCACTGGGGGCATATCTAGCACTGTGGAGACATGTGTATCTTCACTGGGGGCATATATGGCACTGGGGGCACATCTGGCACTGTGTGAGGACATGTGCATTTGGCACTATTTTCTCTTACGTCCTAGAGGATGCTGGGGTCCACATTAGTACCATGGGGATGTAATAAAGCTCCCAGAACGGGAGGGAGAGCGCGGAGGCTCCTGCAAAACTGATTGACTGAACCTCAGATCATCAGAGGCCAAAGTATCGAACTTGTAAATCTGTGCAAATGTGTTCGACCCAGACCAAGTTGCAGCTCCGCAAAGTTGCACTGCCGAGACACCCCGGGACCCCGGGCAGCTGCCCAGGAAGAAGCCACCTTACGAGTAGAGTGGGCCTTAACAGATTTTGGACACAGCAGTCCTGTTGTAGAATAAGCGTGCTGGATAGTGAACCTGATCCAGCGAGAGATCGTCTGCTTAGAAGCAGGACACACAATTTTCTTGGGATCATATAGGACAAACAGAGAGTCCGACTTCCTGTGGCAAGAAGTTCTCTTCACATATATCTTCAGAGCCCTTACGACATCCAAGGACTTTGATGTAATTGAGGAGTCAGTAGCCACTGGCACCACAATAGGTTGGTTGATATGAAATGCTGACACAACCTTCGGAAGAAACTGCTGCCGTGTCTGGAGCTCAGCTCTATCTTCGTGGAAGATCAAGTAAGGGCTTTTACAGGATAAAGCCCCCCACTCAGACACATGTCTAGCAGAAGCTAAGGCCAACAACGTGACCGCCTTCCATGTAAGAAATTTGACCTCTACCTCCTGTAGAGGTTCAAACCAATCCGACTGGAGGAACTGCAACACCACGTTAAGGTCCTAAGGCGGTACAAAGAGAGGTTGGATATGCAGGACTCCCTTCAAAAAGGTCTGAACCTCAGGGAGGGCAGCCAATTGTTTCTGAAAGAAAATGGATAGGGCTGAAATCTGGACCTTCACAGATCCCAACCTCCCTCCCATATCCACTCCTGCTTGCAGGAAGAGGAGGAAACGTCCCAGTTGAAACTCCACCGTAGGAAACTTCTTGGACTCACACCAAGAGACATATTTTTTCCAAATACGATGGTAATGTTTAGACGTTACCCTTTCCTAGCCTGAATGAGGGTAGGAATAACCGTTTTCGGAATGGCCTTCCAAGCAAGAATCAGGCGCTCAACTTCCATGCCATCAAACGTAGCCGCGGTAAGTCTTGATAGGCGAACGACCCCTGCTGCAGTAGGTCCTCCCGAAGAGGAAGATGCCTCGGCTCCTCTTGCAGTAGATTCAGCAGGTCCGCATACCAAGCCCTTCTTGGCCAGTCTGATGCAATGAGGATCGCTTGAACCCTTGTTCTCCTTATGAGCTTTAGGATTCTTGGGATGAGTGGGAGTGGTGGAAACATGTACACTGACTGGAACACCCACGGAGACACCAGGGCATCCACTGCCACTGCCTGTGGGTTCCTCAACCTGGAATAATAACGCAGAAGCTTCTTGTTGAGACGAGAGGCCATCATGTCTATTTGGGGTAATCCCCAAAGATCTGTTATTTCCTTGAACACCTCCGGATGGAGACCCCACTACTCTGGATGGAGGTCATGTCTGCTGAGGAAGTCTGCTTCCCAGTTGTCTACTCCTGGAATGAAGATGGCTGACAGCGCTAACGCATGTTTTTCTGTCCAGAGGAGTATTCTTGTCACCTCTGACGTTGCCGCTCTGCTCTTCGTTCCGCCTTGTCGGTTTATGTAAGCCACTTTTGTTACGTTGTCCGACTGCACTTGAATGGCCCGATTTCTTAGAAGAGAGGCCGCCTGAAGAAGACTGTTGTATATGGCTCTTAGTTCCAGGATGTTGATGGGCAGGCTGGCTTCCAGGCTTGACCACCGTCCTTGGAAGGTTACTGCTCCCCAGCCCCGAAGGCTCGCATCCGTGGTTAGAAGGACCCAGTCCTGAATCCCGAACCTGCGACCTTCCAAAAGGTTGGGCAATTGGAGCCACCAGAGGAGTGAAATCCTGGCCTGTGGCGACAGACGAATTCTCTGGTGCATGTGGAGATGAGATCCCGACCACTTGTCCAGGAGATCCAGTTGGAAGGTCCGAGCGTGGAACTTCCCGTACTGGAGAGCCTCGTAAGAGGCCACCATCTTTCCCAACAGGCGAATGCATTGATGAATCGATACCGGGCTGGCTTCAGGACATCCCGGATCATAGCTTGCATCACCAACGTCTTTTCCTGCGGGAGAAACACCTTCTGCACTTCCGTATCCAGGATCATTCCCAGAAATGACAACCTCTGGGTTGGTTCCAAATATAACTTTGGAAGGTTCACAATCCAACCATGACTCTCGAGAAGTCGTGTTGTGAGAACAATGGACTGCAGCAGCTTCTCCTGGGACAATGCCTTTGTCAGCAGATCGTCCAGATATGGAATGATGTTCACACCCTGCTTGCGGAGGAGAATCATCATTTCCGCCATAACCTTGGTAAACACCCTCGGTGCTGTGGAGAGGCCGAATGGCAGGGCCTGGAACGGGAAATGACAGTCCAGCAATGCGAAACAGAGATAAGCCTGATGCAGCAGCCAGATCGGAATGTGGAGGTACGCATTCTTGATATCTAGTGATACCAGGAATTCCCCCTCTTCCAGACCTGATATCACTGCCCTAAGAGACTCCATCTTGAACTTGAACTCCTTTAGAAAGGGGTTCAATGATTTTAGGTTCAGAATGGGCCTGACCGAACCATCCGGTTTCGGTACCACGAAAAGGTTAGAATAGTAACCTTTGTTCTGCATGTGAAGTGGCTCTGGCACAATGACCTGTGCCTCCACCAGTTTATGAGTCTCGCTCCCACTGGCCCCACCTCCAGGCTGCGCGGTCCACCGTCATGCGGAGGACTTTGACGTACCCGAAGCAGGCTTTTGTTCCCGGGGACCTGCAGCGGTAGGTTTTTTGGACTTAACCCGACCTCCCCTAAAGAAGATATTGGATGTTCTGGCCTTTCTAGGCTTGTTAGGCTGAAAGGACTGCGGTGCAGCTGAAGAAAAAAATTTCTTCGGAGCAGGTGCTGCTGAGGGAAGAAACGGAGACTTACCCGCTGTAGCCGTGGATATCCATGCGTCTAGAGCTTCTCCAAAGAGAGCCTGACCTGTATAGGGTAGGGACTCCACACTCTTTCTGGATTCCGCGTCGGCCGACCAATGGCGCAGCCACAGTCCCCGACGAGCTGAAACAGACATGGAAGATATTCCCGCAACCAAGGAACCCAGGTCTTTCATGGATTCTACCATAAAACCTGCTGAATCATGTACTGTATGTTGCGTAAATACAAAGCAACGTCATCCCCCATCGTATCCAAATCCTCAAGTAAGGTAGCCGACCACTTTATTATTGCTTTTGAAATCCATGCAATAGCAATAGTGGGACGTAATATGGCCCCTGAAGCAGTGTACATTGATTTAAGCGTGTTATCAATTCTTCTATCAGCCGGCTCCTTTAAGGCGGTAGATCCCGGAAACGGGCAAAACACCTTCTTTGAGAGTCTGGACACAGATGCGTCAACAATCGGCGGGTTTTCCCATTTTTTCCTATTCTCCTCAGGGAAAGGAAACGCCACCTGGACCCTTTTAGGGTCCTGGAATCTTTTCTCTGGGTTTTCCCATGCTTTTTCAAATATAGCATTCAATTCCTTTGACGCAGGGAAGGTTAGCAAGACTTTTTTATTTTCAGTGAAAAAATAGGATTTTAATACCTACCGGTAAATCCTTTTCTCTTAGTCCGTAGAGGATGCTGGGGACTCCGTAAGGTCCATGGGGTATAGACGGGATCCGCAGGAGACATGGGCACACTATAAGACTTTGAATGGGTGTGAACTGGCTCCTCCCTCTATGCCCCTCCTCCAGACCTCAGTTAGAAAACTGTGCCCAGGGAGACGGACATTTCGAGGAAATCATTTATTGTTTAAACACGGTGATTGTCACACCAGCTCACACCACGAACATACCGCAGAACGTGGCATTCAAAAGAAGACCAGCCAACGGCATGAAAAATACACAGCCACATGCTGAGAGAATATGTAACACAACCAGTGTGTCAACACAACCAATAATAAGACACCGCCTGCCGTGGCATGCACAACATCAGCAACAGCCCGACAGAAAAAGAAACACCACAACAGTGTACCCATAACCAATAACTGCAGACACAGTACGCACTGGGACGGGCGCCCAGCATCCTCTACGGACTAAGAGAAAAGGATTTACCGGTAGGTATTAAAATCCTATTTTCTCATACGTCCTAGAGGATGCTGGGGAATCCATAAGGACCATGGGGTTTATACCAAAGCTCCAGACCGGGCGGGAGAGTGCGGACGACTCTGCAGCACCGATTGAGCAACATGAGGTCCCCATCAACCAGGCTATCAAACTTGTAGAGCTTAGCAAAAGTGTTTGAACCCGACCAAGTATCCGCTCGGCAAAGTTGAATCACCGAGACTCCTCGGGCATCCGCCCAAGAAAAGCCCACCTTCCTAGAAAAATGGGTCACCACCAAATTCGGTAACGGCCATCCAGCCGTAGAAAGAGCACGCCGAATCGGATCACAGATCTAGCGTGTAACCGACTGCAGAGACGCAGGCGCCCCAATCATGCTGGGAGCATACCGGACAAACAGAGCCTCTGTGTCCGCAATCTGAACCAAATTGGCGACATAAACACTCAAAGCTCTGACTACATCTAGAGACCTTGAATCAGCTTGAGTAACCACAGGCATCAAATAGGCTGGTTTCTGCGAAACCTCTGAACCACTGTTCTCAATTTCACTCTATCCACCTGGAAGATCAACAGGGGCTCTTGTGAGACCCAGCCTCTACTTCCGACACCCGCCTTGCGGACGCCAAAGCCAAAAGCATGACTACTCTTCAAGAGAGAAATTTTAACACAACCTTTCAGAAAGGTTCCAATCATTGTGACCAGTCAAGGTCCCACGGTGCCAATGGGGCACAAATGGAGGTCGGATGTGCAGTACTCCTTCCACGAAGGTCCGAACTTCCTGAAAGGTCGCCAATTCTTTCTTGAAAGAAAATTTATAAGGCCAAAACTGAACTTGAATGGAGCCTAACTTTAGGCCTGCACCCACACCTGCTTTCAAAGAATGGAGAAGAACGACCAGCTGAAGCTTCCGTAGTAGCCTTCTTGGATTCACACCAAGACACATATTTTCTCCAAACACGGTGGTAAGGCTTCGCCGTTACTTCTGTTCTAGCCTGAAGAAAAGTGGAAATGACTTCACTGGGAATACCCTTTCTGGCTAGGATATGGCGTTCAACCACCACGCCGCCAAACGCAGCCGCGGTAAGTCTTGATACACGCCCTGATCTTGCTGTAACACTTCCTCACGTAGAGGAAGAAGCCAGGGATCTTCTATGAGTAAAACTTGAAGAACTGGATACCAAGCCCTCCTTGGCTGGACCGGAACAATGAGGATCGCCTGAACCTTTGTTCTTCTTACGTTTATCACCTTCAGAAAGAGTGAAAGCGGAGGGGACACATAGACCGACCGAAAACACCCAAGGTGTCCTGAGGACTTCCACTGCTATAGCTTGAGTGTCCCCTGACCTGGAACAATATCCCTGAGATCTCTTGTTGAGGCGAGACGCCAACCTGTCCAATTGAGGCACTCCTCAAAAACTTGTCGCTTCAGTGAACCTCTCGATGACGACTGTATTTCTCCCTGATGGAGATCGCATCCGCAGAGGAATCTATTTCTCCGTCGTTCACCTCCGGAACGAAGACTGCTAATATAGCGTTTACCAGTCCTTTCACCCAGCGGAAAACTTTTACAGCATCTGCCATTGCCGCTTTGCTCCTCGTTCCGCCCTAGCGGCTTACTTACACCACTGCTGTCAAGTCGTCCGACAGAATTTACACGGGCAGATCACTAAGCATATGTTCACTGAAAATAGCTCATAATCCAAGAAATTTATTGCAGACAAGCTTCCCAGCTTGACCTTTTCCTCTGGAAATACTTCCCTTGCAAAGACTGCTCCCCAGTCTCGGAGATCAGCATGTATGGACACCAGGATCTCCACCTGGATTCCGAACCTTCGTCCCTCTAGGAGGTGAGAACTGAGCAGACACCACAGGAGCGATATCTTGGCCATTAGGATTATATTTTTGCGCATTGCTCACTGAAAAGCCTCTTAGGCCGCACCATCGGGTGGTCGTCGCCGGGAGCCCGACCGCCGGCATACCATACTGAACCCGCACCATCTTCTTCATAAACGCAACATATTGATGGATTGTCACTGCAAATCTGATCTGACTCTGGATCCTCAGACCTCTTTCCACAGGAAAACACAGAACCTCAACCGTTCAGTATCTACTCTGATACCCACCTCCGATATCTGCGTCGTTGGGAACAACAGCCATTCCCTGTGTTGAAGAACAGTCAGAGAGAAACAACGATTTGCACCACTTGTTTCTTGACCTCGCCTTAATCTGGAGAGCGTCTCAGTACAGAATAACAATGGCTCTTACTATTGAAATAAACCCATCATACTGCCATCACTCCGGTGAAATGGCAAAGACAATCCTGGATATCAACCCAGGTAAGCCGAATGCGGAGAAAAACGCATTTAACCCCTTTTCTACCTTTACGTGCTGGAGTTCCCTTCGTAAGTAGAAATTTTTCATTTTTCATTTTTATTTTTATTTTTTATGGACAGCAGGACAATGTCCTGAACCAACTCTGGTATGGCGTCGCGTACTACCTCCCCTTCCAGAGGGGAATCGCTAAGATCTATTCGAAAAATCAGTGAGGGGAATCATCTGTAAACTCCAGCATGTCCCCACAGTGCCAGATATGCCCCCACAGTTCCAGCTAAATAAATGCCTCCACAGTGCAGATATGCCCCCACAGTGCCAGATACATAAATGCCTCCACAGTGCAGATATGCCCCCACAGTGCCAGATACATAAATGCCCCCACAGTGCCAGATACATAAATGCCCCCACTGTGCCAGATATATAAATGCCCCCACAGTGTCAGATACATAAATGCCCCAAAAGTGCCAGATATGCCCCCACAGTGCCAGATATGCTCCCACAGTGCCAGATAAATGCCCCCACAGTGCAGATATGCCCCCACAGTGCCATATATATATATATATATATATAAATGCCCCCACGGTGCAGATATGCCCCCACAGTGCCAGATACATAAATGCCTCCAAAGTGCCAGATATGCCCCCATAGTGCCAGATATGCCCCCACAGTGCCAGATGAATAAATGCCCCCACAGTGCCATATATATAAATGCCCACACGGTGCAGATATGCCCCCACAGTGCAGATATGCCCCAAACAGTGCCAGATAAATAAATTCCCCCACAGTGCAGATATGACCCCACAGTGCCCGATCCATAAATGCCGCCACCCCCCCCCCCCCACCTCACCTCACCTGCGGCGCTGGGAGGGGGAGTGCTGCTGAGGGTGCGGGCGCCGTGTGGACTCTTCTAAATCAGCTCTGTGCGCGCTATGCGCGCTGCGCGGTGCCGGCTTCTGACGGCAGACGCCGGCGCCGCCCAGCGCGCATAGCGCGCACACAACAGAACAGTTAAGGGCGGCCGGGTATCGCTGCAGGCTGGGCTGGCTCCAGGCAGGAATATGGCGGTGCCAGCGCGCGGCGCCCATTAAGGGTGGTGCCCCGCGCGGCCGCTCTATTCGAACATGCCTGGAGCCGGCCCTGATACTGCCATAGAGCTCTGTAATACCTGGGTTGCAGATTCATTACTTGCAACCCTGTCAGAATTCTGAGAAATCCAAGATTTAATAGAAGAAAACCACTCTGGTTCCCTTCCTGGTATCTGTGCTAAACCAGTGCTATCCTGATTACATGGAATGGGATCATCCTGGGAGGTTAAATCCTCTGCAGCATATGACACAGTGGCCCTCATTCCGAGTTGTTCGCTCGCTAGCTGCTTTTAGCAGCATTGCAAATGCTATGCCGCCGCCTTCTGGGAGTGTATCTTAGCTTAGCAGAATAGCGAACGAAAGGTTAGCAGAACTGCTACTAAATAATTCCTTGCAGTTTCTGAGTAGCTCCAGACCTACTCCTAGATTACGATCACCTCAGTCCGTTTAGTTCCTGCTTTGAAGTCACAAACACGCCCTGCGTTCAGCCAGCCACTCCCCCGTTTCTCCAGCCAATCCTGCGTTTTTACTAGAGATGAGCGGGTTCGGTTTCTTTGAATCCGAACCCGCACGAACTTCACTTTTTTTTTCACGGGTCCGAGCGACTCGGATCTTCCCGCCTTGCTCGGTTAACCCGAGCGCGCCCGAACGTCATCATGACGCTGTCGGATTCTCGCGAGGCTCGGATTCTATCGCGAGACTCGGATTCTATATAAGGAGCCGCGCGTCGCCGCCATTTTCACTCGTGCATTGAGATTGATAGGGAGAGGACGTGTCTGGCGTCCTCTCCATTAGAATAGAGATAGATAGATTAGATAGAGAGAGATTGTGCAGAGTCGCAGACAGAGTTAGTTTACCACAGTCAGTGACCAGTGCAGTTGCTAGTTAACTTTTATTTAATATAATATATCCGTTCACTTCTCTCTGCTATATCCGTTCTCTGCCTGAAAAAAAAAACGATACACAGCACAGTCAGTCACACAGTGTGACTCAGTCTGTGTGCACTCAGCTCAGCCCAGTGTGCTGCACAGTCATCAATGTATAAATTAAAAGCTTATAATTAATTGTGGGGGAGACTGGGGAGCACTGCAGGTTGTTAGCAGGAGCCAGGAGTACAATTATATTAATTAACAGTGCACACTTTTGCTGCAGGAGTGGTGACCAGTGCCTGACCACCAGTATAGTATTGTTGTATACTACTAATATCTCTTTAAATATCAACCAGTCTATATTAGCAGCAGACACAGTACAGTGCGGTAGTTCACGGCTGTGGCTACCTCTGTGTCGGCACACGGCAGGCAGTCCGTCCGACCAGAATTGTATTATTTATTATTATATACCTACCACCTAACCGTGGTTTTTTTTTCATTCTTTATACCGTCATAGTGTCATCCTAATTGTTACGAGTATACTACTATCTCTTTATCAACCAGTGTACAGTGCGGTAGTTCACGGCTGTGGCTACCTCTGTGTCGGCACACGGCAGGCAGTCCGTCCGACCAGAATTGTATTATTTATTATTATATACCTACCACCTAACCGTGGTTTTTTTTTCATTCTTTATACCGTCATAGTGTCATCCTAATTGTTACGAGTATACTACTATCTCTTTATCAACCAGTGTACAGTGCGGTAGTTCACGGCTGTGGCTACCTCTGTGTCGGCACACGGCAGGCAGTCCGTCCGACCAGAATTGTATTATTTATTATTATATACCTACCACCTAACCGTGGTTTTTTTTTCATTCTTTATACCGTCATAGTGTCATCCTAATTGTTACGAGTATACTACTATCTCTTTATCAACCAGTGTACAGTGCGGTAGTTCACGGCTGTGGCTACCTCTGTGTCGGCACACGGCAGGCAGTCCGTCCGACCAGAATTGTATTATTTATTATTATATACCTACCACCTAACCGTGGTTTTTTTTTCATTCTTTATACCGTCATAGTGTCATCCTAATTGTTACGAGTATACTACTATCTCTTTATCAACCAGTGTACAGTGCGGTAGTTCACGGCTGTGGCTACCTCTGTGTCGGCAGTCGGCAGGCAGTCCGTCCATCCATAATTGTATTATTATTATAATATATACCACCTAACCGTGGTTTTTTTTTCATTCTTTATACCGTCATAGTGTCATACTAGTTGTTACGAGTATACTACTATCTCTTTATCAACCAGTGTACAGTGCGGTAGTTCACGGCTGTGGCTACCTCTGTGTCGGCACACGGCAGGCAGTCCGTCCGACCAGAATTGTATTATTTATTATTATATACCTACCACCTAACCGTGGTTTTTTTTTCATTCTTTATACCGTCATAGTGTCATCCTAATTGTTACGAGTATACTACTATCTCTTTATCAACCAGTGTACAGTGCGGTAGTTCACGGCTGTGGCTACCTCTGTGTCGGCACACGGCAGGCAGTCCGTCCGACCAGAATTGTATTATTTATTATTATATACCTACCACCTAACCGTGGTTTTTTTTTCATTCTTTATACCGTCATAGTGTCATCCTAATTGTTACGAGTATACTACTATCTCTTTATCAACCAGTGTACAGTGCGGTAGTTCACGGCTGTGGCTACCTCTGTGTCGGCACACGGCAGGCAGTCCGTCCGACCAGAATTGTATTATTTATTATTATATACCTACCACCTAACCGTGGTTTTTTTTTCATTCTTTATACCGTCATAGTGTCATCCTAATTGTTACGAGTATACTACTATCTCTTTATCAACCAGTGTACAGTGCGGTAGTTCACGGCTGTGGCTACCTCTGTGTCGGCAGTCGGCAGGCAGTCCGTCCATCCATAATTGTATTATTATTATAATATATACCACCTAACCGTGGTTTTTTTTTCATTCTTTATACCGTCATAGTGTCATACTAGTTGTTACGAGTATACTACTATCTCTTTATCAACCAGTGTACAGTGCGGTAGTTCACGGCTGTGGCTACCTCTGTGTCGGCAGTCGGCAGGCAGTCCGTCCATCCATAATTGTATTATTATTATAATATATACCACCTAACCGTGGTTTTTTTTGCATTCTTTATACCGTCGTCATAGTGTCATACTAGTTGTTACGAGTATACTACTATCTCTTTATCAACCAGTGTACAGTGCGGTAGTTCACGGCTGTGGCTACCTCTGTGTCGGCAGTCGGCAGGCAGTCCGTCCATCCATAATTGTATTATTATTATAATATATACCACCTAACCGTGGTTTTTTTTTTCATTCTTTATACCGTCGTCATAGTGTCATACTAGTTGTTACGAGTATACTACTATCTCTTTATCAACCAGTGTACAGTGCGGTAGTTCACGGCTGTGGCTACCTCTGTGTCGGCAGTCGGCAGGCAGTCCGTCCATCCATAATTGTATTATTATTATAATATATACCACCTAACCGTGGTTTTTTTTTCATTCTTTATACCGTCGTCATAGTGTCATACTAGTTGTTACGAGTATACTACTATCTCTTTATCAACCAGTGTACAGTGCGGTAGTTCACGGCTGTGGCTACCTCTGTGTCGGCAGTCGGCAGGCAGTCCGTCCATCCATAATTGTATTATTATTATAATATATACCACCTAACCGTGGTTTTTTTATACCACCTAACCGTGGCAGTCCGTCCATAATTGTATACTAGTATCCAATCCATCCATCTCCATTGTTTACCTGAGGTGCCTTTTAGTTCTGCCTATAAAATATGGAGAACAAAAAAGTTGAGGTTCCAAAATTAGGGAAAGATCAAGATCCACTTCCACCTCGTGCTGAAGCTGCTGCCACTAGTCATGGCCGAGACGATGAAATGCCAGCAACGTCGTCTGCCAAGGCCGATGCCCAATGTCATAGTACAGAGCATGTCAAATCCAAAACACCAAATATCAGAAAAAAAAGGACTCCAAAACCTAAAATAAAATTGTCGGAGGAGAAGCGTAAACTTGCCAATATGCCATTTACCACACGGAGTGGCAAGGAACGGCTGAGGCCCTGGCCTATGTTCATGGCTAGTGGTTCAGCTTCACATGAGGATGGAAGCACTCAGCCTCTCGCTAGAAAACTGAAAAGACTCAAGCTGGCAAAAGCACCGCAAAGAACTGTGCGTTCTTTGAAATCCCAAATCCACAAGGAGAGTCCAATTGTGTCGTTTGCGATGCCTGACCTTCCCAACACTGGACGTGAAGAGCATGCGCCTTCCACTATTTGCATGCCCCCTGCAAGTGCTGGAAGGAGCACCCGCAGTCCAGTTCCTGATAGTCAGATTGAAGATGTCAGTGTTGAAGTACACCAGGATGAGGAGGATATGGGTGTTGCTGGCGCTGGGGAGGAAATTGACCAGGAGGATTCTGATGGTGAGGTGGTTTGTTTAAGTCAGGCACCCGGGGAGACACCTGTTGTCCGTGGGAGGAATATGGCCGTTGACATGCCAGGTGAAAATACCAAAAAAATCAGCTCTTCGGTGTGGAGGTATTTCACCAGAAATGCGGACAACAGGTGTCAAGCCGTGTGTTCCCTTTGTCAAGCTGTAATAAGTAGGGGTAAGGACGTTAACCACCTCGGAACATCCTCCCTTATACGTCACCTGCAGCGCATTCATAATAAGTCAGTGACAAGTTCAAAAACTTTGGGTGACAGCGGAAGCAGTCCACTGACCAGTAAATCCCTTCCTCTTGTAACCAAGCTCACGCAAACCACCCCACCAACTCCCTCAGTGTCAATTTCCTCCTTCCCCAGGAATGCCAATAGTCCTGCAGGCCATGTCACTGGCAAGTCTGACGAGTCCTCTCCTGCCTGGGATTCCTCCGATGCATCCTTGCGTGTAACGCCTACTGCTGCTGGCGCTGCTGTTGTTGCCGCTGGGAGTCGATGGTCATCCCAGAGGGGAAGTCGTAAGCCCACTTGTACTACTTCCAGTAAGCAATTGACTGTTCAACAGTCCTTTGCGAGGAAGATGAAATATCACAGCAGTCATCCTACTGCAAAGCGGATAACTGAGTCCTTGACAACTATGTTGGTGTTAGACGTGCGTCCGGTATCCGCCGTTAGTTCACAGGGAACTAGACAATTTATTGAGGCAGTGTGCCCCCGTTACCAAATACCATCTAGGTTCCACTTCTCTAGGCAGGCGATACCGAGAATGTACACGGACGTCAGAAAAAGACTCACCAGTCTCCTAAAAAATGCAGTTGTACCCAATGTCCACTTAACCACGGACATGTGGACAAGTGGAGCAGGGCAGGGTCAGGACTATATGACTGTGACAGCCCACTGGGTAGATGTATGGACTCCCGCCGCAAGAACAGCAGCGGCGGCACCAGTAGCAGCATCTCGCAAACGCCAACTCTTTCCTAGGCAGGCTACGCTTTGTATCACCGCTTTCCAGAATACGCACACAGCTGAAAACCTCTTACGGCAACTGAGGAAGATCATCGCGGAATGGCTTACCCCAATTGGACTCTCCTGTGGATTTGTGGCATCGGACAACGCCAGCAATATTGTGTGTGCATTAAATATGGGCAAATTCCAGCACGTCCCATGTTTTGCACATACCTTGAATTTGGTGGTGCAGAATTTTTTAAAAAACGACAGGGGCGTGCAAGAGATGCTGTCGGTGGCCAGAAAAATTGCGGGACACTTTCGGCGTACAGGCACCACGTACAGAAGACTGGAGCACCACCAAAAACTACTGAACCTGCCCTGCCATCATCTGAAGCAAGAAGTGGTAACGAGGTGGAATTCAACCCTCTATATGCTTCAGAGGTTGGAGGAGCAGCAAAAGGCCATTCAAGCCTATACAATTGAGCACGATATAGGAGATGGAATGCACCTGTCTCAAGTGCAGTGGAGAATGATTTCAACGTTGTGCAAGGTTCTGATGCCCTTTGAACTTGCCACACGTGAAGTCAGTTCAGACACTGCCAGCCTGAGTCAGGTCATTCCCCTCATCAGGCTTTTGCAGAAGAAGCTGGAGGCATTGAAGAAGGAGCTAACACGGAGCGATTCCGCTAGGCATGTGGGACTTGTGGATGCAGCCCTTAATTCGCTTAACAAGGATTCACGGGTGGTCAATCTGTTGAAATCAGAGCACTACATTTTGGCCACCGTGCTCGATCCTAGATTTAAAGCCTACCTTGGATCTCTCTTTCCGGCAGACACAGGTCTGCTGGGGTTGAAAGACCTGCTGGTGACAAAATTGTCAAGTCAAGCGGAACGCGACCTGTCAACATCTCCTCCTTCACATTCTCCCGCAACTGGGGGTGCGAGGAAAAGGCTCAGAATTCCGAGCCCACCCGCTGGCGGTGATGCAGGGCAGTCTGGAGCGACTGCTGATGCTGACATCTGGTCCGGACTGAAGGACCTGACAACGATTACGGACATGTCGTCTACTGTCACTGCATATGATTCTCTCAACATTGATAGAATGGTGGAGGATTATATGAGTGACCGCATCCAAGTAGGCACGTCACACAGTCCGTACTTATACTGGCAGGAAAAAGAGGCAATTTGGAGGCCCTTGCACAAACTGGCTTTATTCTACCTAAGTTGCCCTCCCACAAGTGTGTACTCCGAAAGAGTGTTTAGTGCCGCCGCTCACCTTGTCAGCAATCGGCGTACGAGGTTACATCCAGAAAATGTGGAGAAGATGATGTTCATTAAAATGAATTATAATCAATTCCTCCGCGGAGACATTGACCAGCAGCAATTGCCTCCACAAAGTACACAGGGAGCTGAGATGGTGGATTCCAGTGGGGACGAATTGATAATCTGTGAGGAGGGGGATGTACACGGTGATATATCGGAGGGTGAAGATGAGGTGGACATCTTGCCTCTGTAGAGCCAGTTTGTGCAAGGAGAGATTAATTGCTTCTTTTTTGGGGGGGGTCCAAACCAACCCGTCATATCAGTCACAGTCGTGTGGCAGACCCTGTCACTGAAATGATGGGTTGGTTAAAGTGTGCATGTCCTGTTTTGTTTATACAACATAAGGGTGGGTGGGAGGGCCCAAGGATAATTCCATCTTGCACCTCTTTTTTCTTTTCTTTTTCTTTGCATCATGTGCTGATTGGGGAGGGTTTTTTGGAAGGGACATCCTGCGTGACACTGCAGTGCCACTCCTAGATGGGCCCGGTGTTTGTGTCGGCCACTAGGGTCGCTAATCTTACTCACACAGCTACCTCATTGCGCCTCTTTTTTTCTTTGCGTCATGTGCTGTTTGGGGAGGGTTTTTTGGAAGGGACATCCTGCGTGACACTGCAGTGCCACTCCTAGATGTGCCCGGTGTTTGTGTCGGCCACTAGGGTCGCTAATCTTACTCACACAGTCAGCTACCTCATTGCGCCTCTTTTTTTCTTTGCGTCATGTGCTGTTTGGGGAGGGTTTTTTGGAAGGGCCATCCTGCGTGACACTGCAGTGCCACTCCTAGATGGGCCCGGTGTTTGTGTCGGCCACTAGGGTCGCTTATCTTACTCACACAGCGACCTCGGTGCAAATTTTAGGACTAAAAATAATATTGTGAGGTGTGATGTGTTCAGAATAGGCTGAAAATGAGTGTAAATTATGTTTTTTGAGGTTAATAATACTTTGGGGTCAAAATTACCCCCAAATTCTATGATTTAAGCTGTTTTTTAGGGTTTTTTTAAAAAAACACCCGAATCCAAAACACACCCGAATCCGACAAAAAAAATTCGGTGAGGTTTTGCCAAAACGCGGTCGAACCCAAAACACGGCCGCGGAACCGAACCCAAAACCAAAACACAAAACCCGAAAAATTTCCGGCGCTCATCTCTAGTTTTTACCTGGCACGCCTGCAGTTTTTTAGCACACTCTCTGAAAATGGACAGTTTCCGCCCAGAAACACCCACTTCCTGTCAATCACACTACGATCACTCGAGCGTTGAAAAAACGTCGCTCGAGCTTGTGTAAATCTACTAAGTTTTGTGTTAAATAACTAAGCGCATGCGCGCTGCGTACCATTCGCATGCGCATTTTCTACCTAATCGCTGCGTTGCGAAAAACGGCAACGAGCGAACAACTCAGAATGACCACCAGTGTCCCTGAACATAGCTAAAGGAGACCACCAAACACTCCACACACACACAGGTAAGGGCAGACAGAGTTTTCCTCCCAAGAAAGTCAAGAGAGACACAGAGATTGGAGACAACCCACACACAGCACTTTTAGCTAAGGGAGACCCCTTGTCAGCGCTGACTGTGCACCTTAATAGTACACACAGTCGTATTACAGCCTCCCCTCCCTTCTACAACCCCCTGGTACCGTGTACAGATAGCTGGAGTTGCTGTGGAGGGACTTGTTCTTCCTTTCAGCGCTGTGCAGGCAGGAAAATGGCGATGGAATGCTGCTGGGTCCGCTCTGAGGAGAAGCTCCGCCCCCTTAATGGCGCTTTCTTCTCGCTCTTCATGGATTATACTGGCCTGAGGAAAATGTGCTGGCTGAGATCCGCGGACCAGGCTTGTGGACCAGTGTAGGGGGTTAGCGCTGGCCCAGGGCGCTCCTCACAGCGCCGCACCATGTGCTTTTGTGCCTTCCCAGGAGCGCAGTTAATACTGCGCATCCTCCCCGCTGCCGCCATCTTCACATCGGTCCCCCGCTTGCCGGGGGGGGGGGGGGGCCGGTTTTGTCTCACTCACCACATCTTCAGCTCTGTAAGGGGTTGGCGGCATGCTGCTGGGGCAAGCGGTCCCCTGTGGCGGAGAACGATCCGACCCCTCTGGAGCTCAGTGTCCAGTCAGCGGAGACAGTGGCTCAGACTCAGCAGGGCGGACACTGCTTCCCCCCTTAGTCCCTCGCTGCAGGGAGGCTGTTGCCAGCAGCCTCCCTGTAAAATAATAAACTCTAAAGATAAACTTTTCTAGAAAAGCTCTGTAGAGCTCCCCTAGCTGTGACTGGCTCCTCCGGGCACATTTTCTAAACTGAGTCTGGTAGGAGGGGCATAGACGGGGGAGCCAGCCCACACTCTCAAACTCTTAAAGTGCCAATGGCTCCTGGTGGACCCGTCTATATCCCATGGTACTAATGTGGACCCCAGCATCCTCTAGGACGTAAGAGAAATATGGGTACAGTGTGACATTGCACCCATTATAGAAACACCAGTGGTGGATGCGTGATCGTGTCCTGATTACCGGCATTGAGTAACAGGGGAAGGACTACGATGACCCGATTCAGCGCAAATCGCGTCATCGGCCTCTCCAGACCACCCACTGAAGAGGACGGCTGCGGGGGATGGGGGGTGTCAGACTGGATCAGGGAGACTTGGCTACCTTTCCGGGGGGAAGGGGGCGACAGAGCCACTTGATTCGGGAGCCTACCCGACAATCCAGAAGGATAGGAAAGTATGGAGTATCAAGGATGGGAGGTGGAGGTGGATCCAAACCAGTATCTTCTCTAGGGCCCGATGAAGTCTCAATTCGGCTCTGACACACAAATCAGCCATGACTGAGGAGTGCTCAGTGTGCTGCGATGGGGCAGTGAAGCTAACCGCTATGCCAAACATGCTACCCAGATAGACAAAAGGTATATAACAGACAGAGAGGGATGGGGGGGGGGGGGGGGGGGGAGTTGCAAATCCCCACTCCTATATTTCCCTTCAGCACACTTAAAATTACCTGTATCTATACCTGAACCTATCTGGTAATAGAAATTCAGAGAATTAGTCACACATGTTTGCAAACACATGTTTAGCTGCTGAGCCACTCCACGGCTTCTCCGATATCAGCAGTCCTAACACTACATAATAGCAGTGCCCACATGAGGCCATGTAATTTGTCACAGTAGGCCTCATGATAAAGGCTATTACTAAAACACATCCAGACAGAGAGCTAACTTAACCCGGGAGCCACCCCCAGGATCTCCCATTGGCACTACAAGGAACAGCATGCCTTCCAAATACTGCTCCCATTCAATGCCTCTCGCACACAAGCAGACAAACAATGGTAGTTGCTCGGTCATTCCTGGAGATAATTATGTATCAGGTGCTGGAAAGGGGGAGGGGGTCACAGACAAACAACAGACGGGGGAGGGGGTCGGGGGGTGTTGCAAATCCCTACCCCTATATTTCCCTTCAGCACTAAAAATTACCTGCAACCATAACTGAACCTATCTGGTAATAGAAATTAGGAGAATTAGTCACACATGTTTGCAAACACATGTTTAGCTGCTGAGCCACTTCACGGCTTCTCCGATATCAGCAGTCCTAACACTACATAATAGCAGTGCCCACATGGGGCCATGTAAAGACAAAAGGTATATCTCTGCTGTCCTGGGAAATGTTAAGGTTGACCCTGATTACACAAGGCAGCCCAGAGAGTTGGTCAAGAGAACGCTTATAGAAGAGAGGTAAAGAGGGTAAGACATGACCTGCTATTGTTGTGAATCTAGAGAGCAGATGTCTGAAGGTGGCGTGTGTGGGTTTTGCGAACATTGCACAAGTATCTGGATGTATTGTAAGACAGACGCTGTCCCAGAGACCATAAAATTCCGAAAACACATTTGAAACCTATAACTAAATGAGGGTTTGTTACTTTGTTGGCAATGATACTATATAGTGCTCAGCCCAGTCAGGATGAGGCTGGCTTGGCATGCTGGGACTAGTGGTTCCAGAAATACCAGAGGGCAACATGTGTTACTCATCTTTGCATTGGCTTTCAATACACTATAATACACACTATGCAATAGCGAGGCTGGGTGTATTTTCTAATAAATAACACAATCTTAAATTGACCTAATGTATAGTTGCCAACAGTTACAAATAGCTCCCAAGGACACTTTCCCGCTGATCTGGTAAACACAAACCCTGTCACATGTATGATATGCATTGGTGTACTACAACCCTCATCATGGCATAGCTGTTGAATTTGCTTTATTTTTCCTTTGTGATTTCAAATATTTTTCAGCCAATATTAATGTATGCAATCCTGGGAATAGGCTAAAGATGAATTACATTTGAACAGGTGAAACTGAATAATTGTACAGGTTACAAATACTGTAAAATGGGGAAACTTTCAGGGACAAATTTCTGGAAATCTGTGTCTCTGCTTGGAAAATAGGGACAGTTGGCAAGTACCCTAATTGTCAATGTGTCATACATACAGTAGGCTATATTTATACACTAGCCAACGAGGCTGAAGTTAGCTTCTTATTCGGCCAGCTTCTTATTCACTTCTTATTCAAGCTCCAGCTTCTTATTCACTTCTTATTCAAGCTCCAGCTTCTTATTCAGATCATTCAGTTTTGCAAGGGTTAATGAGTCTTGGGCAACACATTTGATGCCTGAAATTCACAGAGTAGGGTCCCTTTCATATGACCCACCTGTATTTTGGCTTGCCCAACGCTGGTTTGGGCATGAAATACGCTGGCAAAGTGGGCACATACACTAGAGATGAGCGCCTGAAATTTTTCGGGTTTTGTGTTTTGGTTTTGGGTTCGGTTCCGTGGCCGTGTTTTGGGTTCGAACGCGTTTTGGCAAAACCTCACCGAATTTTTTTTGTCGGATTCGGGTGTGTTTTGGATTCGGGTGTTTTTTTCAAAAAACACTAAAAAACAGCTTAAATCATAGAATTTGGGGGTCATTTTGATCCCAAAGTATTATTAACCTCAAAAACCATAATTTACACTCATTTTCAGTCTATTCTGAATACCTCACACCTCACAATATTATTTTTAGTCCTAAAATTTGCACCGAGGTCGCTGTGTGAGTAAGATAAGCGACCCTAGTGGCCGACACAAACACCGGGCCCATCTAGGAGTGGCACTGCAGTGTCACGCAGGATGTCCCTTCCAAAAAACCCTCCCCAAACAGCACATGACGCAAAGAAAAAAAGAGGCGCAATGAGGTAGCTGTGTGAGTAAGATTAGCGACCCTAGTGGCCGACACAAACACCGGGCCCATCTAGGAGTGGCACTGCAGTGTCACGCAGGATGTCCCTTCCAAAAAACCCTCCCCAAACAGCACATGACGCAAAGAAAAAAAGAGGCGCAATGAGGTAGCTGACTGTGTGAGTAAGATTAGCGACCCTAGTGGCCAACACAAACACCGGGCCCATCTAGGAGTGGCACTGCAGTGTCACGCAGGATGTCCCTTCCAAAAAACCCTCCCCAATCAGCACATGATGCAAAGAAAAAGAAAAGAAAAAAGAGGTGCAAGATGGAATTGTCCTTGGGCCCTCCCACCCACCCTTATGTTGTATAAACAAAACAGGACATGCACACTTTAACCAACCCATCATTTCAGTGACAGGGTCTGCCACACGACTGTGACTGATATGACGGGTTGGTTTGGACCCCCCCCAAAAAAGAAGCAATTAATCTCTCCTTGCACAAACTGGCTCTACAGAGGCAAGATGTCCACCTCATCTTCACCCTCCGATATATCACCGTGTACATCCCCCTCCTCACAGATTATCAATTCGTCCCCACTGGAATCCACCATCTCAGCTCCCTGTGTACTTTGTGGAGGCAATTGCTGCTGGTCAATGTCTCCGCGGAGGAATTGATTATAATTCATTTTAATGAACATCATCTTCTCCACATTTTCTGGATGTAACCTCGTACGCCGATTGCTGACAAGGTGAGCGGCGGCACTAAACACTCTTTCGGAGTACACACTTGTGGGAGGGCAACTTAGGTAGAATAAAGCCAGTTTGTGCAAGGGCCTCCAAATTGCCTCTTTTTCCTGCCAGTATAAGTACGGACTGTGTGACGTGCCTACTTGGATGCGGTCACTCATATAATCCTCCACCATTCTATCAATGTTGAGAGAATCATATGCAGTGACAGTAGACGACATGTCCGTAATCGTTGTCAGGTCCTTCAGTCCGGACCAGATGTCAGCATCAGCAGTCGCTCCAGACTGCCCTGCATCACCGCCAGCGGGTGGGCTCGGAATTCTGAGCCTTTTCCTCGCACCCCCAGTTGCGGGAGAATGTGAAGGAGGAGATGTTGACAGGTCGCGTTCCGCTTGACTTGACAATTTTGTCACCAGCAGGTCTTTGCACCCCAGCAGACTTGTGTCTGCCGGAAAGAGAGATCCAAGGTAGGCTTTAAATCTAGGATCGAGCACGGTGGCCAAAATGTAGTGCTCTGATTTCAACAGATTGACCACCCGTGAATCCTTGTTAAGCGAATTAAGGGCTGCATCCACAAGTCCCACATGCCTAGCGGAATCGCTCCCTTTTAGCTCCTTCTTCAATGCCTCCAGCTTCTTCTGCAAAAGCCTGATGAGGGGAATGACCTGACTCAGGCTGGCAGTGTCTGAACTGACTTCACGTGTGGCAAGTTCAAAGGGCATCAGAACCTTGCACAACGTTGAAATCATTCTCCACTGCACTTGAGACAGGTGCATTCCACCTCCTATATCGTGCTCAATTGTATAGGCTTGAATGGCCTTTTGCTGCTCCTCCAACCTCTGAAGCATATAGAGGGTTGAATTCCACCTCGTTACCACTTCTTGCTTCAGATGATGGCAGGGCAGGTTCAGTAGTTTTTGGTGGTGCTCCAGTCTTCTGTACGTGGTGCCTGTACGCCGAAAGTGTCCCGCAATTTTTCTGGCCACCGACAGCATCTCTTGCACGCCCCTGTCGTTTTTTTAAAAATTCTGCACCACCAAATTCAAGGTATGTGCAAAACATGGGACGTGCTGGAATTTGCCCATATTTAATGCACACACAATATTGCTGGCGTTGTCCGATGCCACAAATCCACAGGAGAGTCCAATTGGGGTAAGCCATTCCGCGATGATCTTCCTCAGTTGCCGTAAGAGGTTTTCAGCTGTGTGCGTATTCTGGAAACCGGTGATACAAAGCGTAGCCTGCCTAGGAAAGAGTTGGCGTTTGCGAGATGCTGCTACTGGTGCCGCCGCTGCTGTTCTTGCGGCGGGAGTCCATACATCTACCCAGTGGGCTGTCACAGTCATATAGTCCTGACCCTGCCCTGCTCCACTTGTCCACATGTCCGTGGTTAAGTGGACATTGGGTACAGCTGCATTTTTTAGGACACTGGTGACTCTTTTTCTGAGGTCTGTGTACATTTTCGGTATCGCCTGCCTAGAGAAATGGAACCTAGATGGTATTTGGTACCGGGGACACAGTACCTCCAACAAGTCTCTAGTTGGCTCTGCAGTAATGATGGATACCGGAACCACGTTTCTCACCACCCAGGATGCCAAGGCCTCAGTTATCCGCTTTGCAGTAGGATGACTGCTGTGATATTTCATCTTCCTCGCAAAGGACTGTTGAACAGTCAATTGCTTACTGGAAGTAGTACAAGTGGGCTTACGACTTCCCCTCTGGGATGACCATCGACTCCCAGCGGCAACAACAGCAGCGCCAGCAGCAGTAGGCGTTACACGCAAGGATGCATCGGAGGAATCCCAGGCAGGAGAGGACTCGTCAGAATTGCCAGTGACATGGCCTGCAGGACTATTGGCATTCCTGGGGAAGGAGGAAATTGACACTGAGGGAGTTGGTGGGGTGGTTTGCGTGAGCTTGGTTACAAGAGGAAGGGATTTACTGGTCAGTGGACTGCTTCCGCTGTCACCCAAAGTTTTTGAACTTGTCACTGACTTATTATGAATGCGCTGCAGGTGACGTATAAGGGAGGATGTTCCGAGGTGGTTAACGTCCTTACCCCTACTTATTACAGCTTGACAAAGGGAACACACGGCTTGACACCTGTTGTCCGCATTTCTGGTGAAATACCTCCACACCGAAGAGCTGATTTTTTTGGTATTTTCACCTGGCATGTCAACGGCCATATTCCTCCCACGGACAACAGGTGTCTCCCCGGGTGCCTGACTTAAACAAACCACCTCACCATCAGAATCCTCCTGGTCAATTTCCTCCCCAGCGCCAGCAACACCGATATCCTCCTCATCCTGGTGTACTTCAACACTGACATCTTCAATCTGACTATCAGGAACTGGACTGCGGGTGCTCCTTCCAGCACTTGCAGGGGGCGTGCAAATGGTGGAAGGCGCATGCTCTTCACGTCCAGTGTTGGGAAGGTCAGGCATCGCAACCGACACAATTGGACTCTCCTTGTGGATTTGGGATTTCGAAGAATGCACAGTTCTTTGCTGTGCTGCTTTTGCCAGCTTGAGTCTTTTCATTTTTCTAGCGAGAGGCTGAGTGCTTCCATCCTCATGTGAAGCTGAACCACTAGCCATGAACATAGGCCAGGGCCTCAGCCGTTCCTTGCCACTCCGTGTGGTAAATGGCATATTGGCAAGTTTACGCTTCTCCTCCGACAATTTTATTTTAGGTTTTGGAGTCCTTTTTTTACTGATATTTGGTGTTTTGGATTTGACATGCTCTGTACTATGACATTGGGCATCGGCCTTGGCAGACGACGTTGCTGGCATTTCATCGTCTCGGCCATGACTAGTGGCAGCAGCTTCAGCACGAGGTGGAAGTGGATCTTGATCTTTCCCTAATTTTGGAACCTCAACATTTTTGTTCTCCATATTTTAATAGGCACAACTAAAAGGCACCTCAGGTAAACAATGGAGATGGATGGATTGGATACTAGTATACAATTATGGACGGGCTGCCGAGTGCCGACACAGAGGTAGCCACAGCCGTGAACTACCGCACTGTACTGTGTCTGCTGCTAATATATAGACTGGTTGATAAAGAGATAGTATACTCGTAACTAGTATGTATGTATAAAGAAAGAAAAAAAAACCACGGTTAGGTGGTATATACAATTATGGACGGGCTGCCGAGTGCCGACACAGAGGTAGCCACAGCCGTGAACTACCGCACTGTACTGTGTCTGCTGCTAATATATAGACTGGTTGATAAAGAGATAGTATACTCGTAACTAGTATGTATGTATAAAGAAAGAAAAAAAAACCACGGTTAGGTGGTATATACAATTATGGACGGGCTGCCGAGTGCCGACACAGAGGTAGCCACAGCCGTGAACTACCGCACTGTACTGTGTCTGCTGCTAATATATAGACTGGTTGATAAAGAGATAGTATACTCGTAACTAGTATGTATGTATAAAGAAAGAAAAAAAAACCACGGTTAGGTGGTATATACAATTATGGACGGGCTGCCGAGTGCCGACACAGAGGTAGCCACAGCCGTGAACTACCGCACTGTACTGTGTCTGCTGCTAATATAGACTGGTTGATAAAGAGATAGTATACTCGTAACTAGTATGTATGTATAAAGAAAGAAAAAAAAACCACGGTTAGGTGGTATATACAATTATGGACGGGCTGCCGAGTGCCGACACAGAGGTAGCCACAGCCGTGAACTACCGCACTGTACTGTGTCTGCTGCTAATATATAGACTGGTTGATAAAGAGATAGTATACTCGTAACTAGTATGTATGTATAAAGAAAGAAAAAAAAACCACGGTTAGGTGGTATATACAATTATGGACGGGCTGCCGAGTGCCGACACAGAGGTAGCCACAGCCGTGAACTACCGCACTGTACTGTGTCTGCTGCTAATATATAGACTGGTTGATAAAGAGATAGTATACTCGTAACTAGTATGTATGTATAAAGAAAGAAAAAAAAACCACGGTTAGGTGGTATATACAATTATGGACGGGCTGCCGAGTGCCGACACAGAGGTAGCCACAGCCGTGAACTACCGCACTGTACTGTGTCTGCTGCTAATATATAGACTGGTTGATAAAGAGATAGTATACTCGTAACTAGTATGTATGTATAAAGAAAGAAAAAAAAACCACGGTTAGGTGGTATATACAATTATGGACGGGCTGCCGAGTGCCGACACAGAGGTAGCCACAGCCGTGAACTACCGCACTGTACTGTGTCTGCTGCTAATATAGACTGGTTGATAAAGAGATAGTATACTCGTAACTAGTATGTATGTATAAAGAAAGAAAAAAAAACCACGGTTAGGTGGTATATACAATTATGGACGGGCTGCCGAGTGCCGACACAGAGGTAGCCACAGCCGTGAACTACCGCACTGTACTGTGTCTGCTGCTAATATATAGACTGGTTGATAAAGAGATAGTATACTCGTAACTAGTATGTATGTATAAAGAAAGAAAAAAAAACCACGGTTAGGTGGTATATACAATTATGGACGGGCTGCCGAGTGCCGACACAGAGGTAGCCACAGCCGTGAACTACCGCACTGTACTGTGTCTGCTGCTAATATATAGACTGGTTGATAAAGAGATAGTATACTCGTAACTAGTATGTATGTATAAAGAAAGAAAAAAAAAACACGGTTAGGTGGTATATACAATTATGGACGGGCTGCCGAGTGCCGACACAGAGGTAGCCACAGCCGTGAACTACCGCACTGTACTGTGTCTGCTGCTAATATAGACTGGTTGATAAAGAGATAGTATACTCGTAACTAGTATGTATGTATAAAGAAAGAAAAAAAAACCACGGTTAGGTGGTATATACAATTATGGACGGGCTGCCGAGTGCCGACACAGAGGTAGCCACAGCCGTGAACTACCGCACTGTACTGTGTCTGCTGCTAATATATAGACTGGTTGATAAAGAGATAGTATACTCGTAACTAGTATGTATGTATAAAGAAAGAAAAAAAAAACACGGTTAGGTGGTATATACAATTATGGACGGGCTGCCGAGTGCCGACACAGAGGTAGCCACAGCCGTGAACTACCGCACTGTACTGTGTCTGCTGCTAATATATAGACTGGTTGATAAAGAGATAGTATACTCGTAACTAGTATGTATGTATAAAGAAAGAAAAAAAAACCACGGTTAGGTGGTATATACAATTATGGACGGGCTGCCGAGTGCCGACACAGAGGTAGCCACAGCCGTGAACTACCGCACTGTACTGTGTCTGCTGCTAATATATAGACTGGTTGATAAAGAGATAGTATACTCGTAACTAGTATGTATGTATAAAGAAAGAAAAAAAAACCACGGTTAGGTGGTATATACAATTATGGACGGGCTGCCGAGTGCCGACACAGAGGTAGCCACAGCCGTGAACTACCGCACTGTACTGTGTCTGCTGCTAATATAGACTGGTTGATAAAGAGATAGTATACTCGTAACTAGTATGTATGTATAAAGAAAGAAAAAAAACCCACGGTTAGGTGGTATATACAATTATGGACGGGCTGCCGAGTGCCGACACAGAGGTAGCCACAGCCGTGAACTACCGCACTGTACTGTGTCTGCTGCTAATATAGACTGGTTGATAAAGAGATAGTATACTCGTAACTAGTATGACTATAAAGAAAGAAAAAAAAACCACGGTTAGGTGGTATATACAATTATGGACGGGCTGCCGAGTGCCGACACAGAGGTAGCCACAGCCGTGAACTACCGCACTGTACTGTGTCTGCTGCTAATATAGACTGGTTGATAAAGAGATAGTATACTACTAATATTATATATACTGGTGGTCAGGTCACTGGTCACTAGTCACACTGGCAGTGGCACTCCTGCAGCAAAAGTGTGCACTGTTTAATTTTAATATAATATTATGTACTCCTGGCTCCTGCTATAACCTATAACTGGCACTGCAGTAGTGCTCCCCAGTCTCCCCCACAATTATAAGCTGTGTGAGCTGAGCAGTCAGACAGATATATAATATATATAGATGATGCAGCACACTGGCCTGAGCCTGAGCAGTGCACACAGATATGGTATGTGACTGACTGAGTCACTGTGTGTATCGCTTTTTTCAGGCAGAGAACGGATATATTAAATAAACTGCACTGTGTGTCTGGTGGTCACTCACTATATAATATATTATGTACTCCTGGCTCCTGCTATAACCTATAACTGGCACTGCAGTAGTGCTCCCCAGTCTCCCCCACAATTATAAGCTGTGTGAGCTGAGCAGTCAGACAGATATATATAATATTATATATAGATAATAGATGATGCAGCACACTGGCCTGAGCCTGAGCAGTGCACACAGATATGGTATGTGACTGAGTCACTGTGTGCTGTGTATCGCTTTTTTCAGGCAGAGAACGGATTATAAAGTAAACTGCACTGTCCTCACTAGTAAACTCTCTCCACTCAGTCTCTACACTTCTACAGTAACAGTACTCCTCCTAGTCAGCTCCAGTAAATCTCTCTCAGTCTCTTATAATCTAAATGGAGAGGACGCCAGCCACGTCCTCTCCCTATCAATCTCAATGCACGTGTGAAAATGGCGGCGACGCGCGGCTCCTTATATAGAATCCGAGTCTCGCGATAGAATCCGAGCCTCGCGAGAATCCGACAGCGTCATGATGACGTTCGGGCGCGCTCGGGTTAACCGAGCAAGGCGGGAAGATCCGAGTCGCTCGGACCCGTGAAAAAAAACATGAAGTTCTAGCGGGTTCGGATTCAGAGAAACCGAACCCGCTCATCTCTATAATTCACCATTTTGAATAAGTAGCTGTAGTTTTGCAAGAATTAACGAGTCTCGGGCAACAATTTTTACACCTGAAATCAACTGAGTCGGGTCACTTGCATATGACCCACATGGATTTTGCCTTGCCCAACACTGGTTTGGCCATGAAATACGCTGCCCAAGTGGGCACATACACAGTATTATGAATTACTAATTTGAATAAGTAGCTGTAGTTGTGCAAGGGTTAACGAGTCTCGGGCAACAATTTTGACACCAGAAATCAATAGAGTCGGGTCACTTGCATATGACCCACATGGATTTTGCCTTGCCCAACACTGGTTTGGGCATGAAATACGTTGCCCAAGTGGGCACCTTAACACTATCATTTTCTATTATGAATAAGTAGCTGTAGTTTTGCAAGGGTTAACGAGTCTCGGGCAAGAATTTTGACACCTGAAATCAACTGAGTCGGGTCACTTGCATATGACCCACATGGATTTTGCCTTGCCCAACTCTGGTTTGGCCATGAAATACGCTGCCCAAGTGGGCACATACACAGTATTATGAATTACTAATTTGAATAAGTAGCTGTAGTTGTGCAAGGGTTAACGAGTCTCGGGCAACAATTTTGACACCTGAAATCAACTGAGTCGGGTCACTTGCATATGACCCACATGGATTTTGCCTTGCCCAACGCTGGTTTTGCCATGAAATACGCTGCCCAAGTGGGCACATTCACAGTATTATGAATTACTAATTTGAATAAGTAGCTGTAGTTTTGCAAGGGTTAACGAGTCTCGGGCAAGAATTTTGTCACTTGAAATCAATAGAGTCGGGTCACTTGCATATGACCCACATGGATTTTGCCTTGCCCAACACTGGTTTGGGCATGAAATACGCTGCCCAAGTGGGCACATACACAGTATTATGAATTACTAATTTGAATAAGTAGCTGTAGTTTTGCAAGGGTTAACGAGTCTCGGGCAAGAATTTTGACACCTGAAATCAACTGAGTCGTGTCACTTGCATATGAACCACATGTATTTTGCCTTGCCCAACACTGGTTTGGGCATGAAAAACGCTGCCCAAGTGGGCACCTTAACACTCTCATTTTCTATTATGAATAAGTAGCTGTAGTTTTGCAAGGGTTAACAAGTCTCGGGCAACAATTTTGACACCAGAAATCAATAGAGTCGGGTCACTTGCATATGACCCACATGGATTTTGCCTTGCCCAACACTGGTTTGGGCATGAAATACGCTGCCCTAGTGGGCACCTTAACACTATCATTTTCTATTATGAAAAAGTAGCTGTAGTTTTGCAAGGGTTAACTAGTCTCGGGCAAGAATTTTGACACCTGAAATCAACTGAATAGGGTCACTTGCATATGACCCACATGGATTTTGCCTTGCCCAACGCTGGTTTTGCTATGAAATACGCTGCCCAAGTGGGCACATTCACAGTATTATGAATTACTAATTTGAATAAGTAGCTGTAGTTTTGCAAGGGTTAACGAGTCTCGGGCAAGAATTTTGACACCTGAAATCAACTGAGTCGGGTCACTTGCATATGACCCACATGTATTTTGCCTTGCCCAACACTGGTTTGGGCATGAAATACGCTGCCCAAGTGGGCACCTTAACACTCTCATTTTCTATTATGAATAAGTAGCTGTAGTTTTGCAAGGGTTAACGAGTCTTGGGCAAGAATGTTGACACCTGAAATCAACTGAGTCGGGTCACTTGCATATGACCCACATGTATTTTGCCTTGCCCAACACTGGTTTGGGCATGAAATACGCTGCCCAAGTGGGCACCTTAACACTCTCATTTTCTATTATGAATAAGTAGCTGTAGTTTTGCAAGGGTTAACGAGTCTTGGGCAAGAATGTTGACACCTGAAATCAACTGAGTCGGGTCACTTGCATATGACCCACATGTATTTTGCCTTGCCCAACACTGGTTTGGGCATGAAATACGCTGCCCAAGTGGGCACCTTAACACTCTCATTTTCTATTATGAATAAGTAGCTGTAATTTTACAATGGTTAACGAGTCTCGGGCAACAATTTTGACACCTGAAATCAACTGAGTCGGGTCACTTGCATATGACCCACATGTATTTTGCCTTGCCCAACACTGGTTTGAAACACGTTGCCCAAGTGGGCACCTTAACACTCTCATTTTCTATTATGAATAAGTAGCTGTAGTTTTGCAAGGGTTAACGAGTCTCGGGCAACAATTTTGACACCTGAAATCAATAGAGTCGGGTCACTTGCATATGACCCACATGGATTTTGCCTTGCCCAACACTGGTTTGGCCATGAAATACGCTGCCCAAGTGGGCACATTCACAGTATTATGAATTACTAATTTGAATAAGTAGCTGTAGTTTTGCAAGGGTTAACGAGTCTCGGGCAAGAATTTTGACACCTGAAATCAACTGAGTTAGGTCACTTGCATATAACCCACATGTATTTTGCCTTGCCCAACACTGGTTTGGGCATGAAATACATTGCCCAAGTGGGCACCTTAACACTATCATTTTCTATTATGAATAAGTAGCTGTAGTTTTGCAAGGGTTAACGAGTCTCGGGCAAGAATTTTGACACCTGAAATCAACTGAGTCAGGTCACTTGCATATGACCCACATGGATTTTGCCTTGCCCAACGCTGGTTTTGCCATGAAATACGCTGCCCAAGTGGGCACATTCACAGTATTATGAATTACTAATTTGAATAAGTAGCTGTAGTTTTGCAAGGGTTAACGAGTCTCGGGCAAGAATTTTGTCACTTGAATTCAATAGAGTCGGGTCACTTGCATATGACCCACATGGATTTTGCCTTGCCCAACACTGGTTTGGGCATGAAATACGCTGCCCAAGTGGGCACCTTAACACTATCATTTCTATTATGAATAAGTAGCTGTAGTTTTGCAAGGGTTAACTAGTCTCAGGCAACAATTTTGACACCTGAAATCAACTGAATAGGGTCACTTGCATATGACCCACATGGATTTTGCCTTGCCCAACACTGGTTTGGGCATGAAATACGCTGCCCAAGTGGGCACCTTAACACTCTCATTTTCTATTATGAATAAGTAGCTGTAGTTTTGCAAGGGTTAACTAGTCTCAGGCAACAATTTTGACACCTGAAATCAACTGAATAGGGTCACTTGCATATGACCCACATGGATTTTGCCTTGCCCAACGCTGGTTTTGCCATGAAATACGCTGCCCAAGTGGGCACATTCACAGTATTATGAATTACTAATTTGAATAAGTAGCTGTAGTTTTGCAAGGGTTAACGAGTCTCGGGCAAGAATTTTGACACCTGAAATCAACTGAGTCGGGTCACTTGCATATGACCCACATGTATTTTGCCTTGCCTAACACTGGTTTGGCCATGAAATACGCCGCCCAAGTGGGCACCTTAACACTCTCAATTTCTATTATGAATAAGTAGCTGTAGTTTTGCAAGGGTTAACGAGTCTTGGGCAAGAATATTGACACCTGAAATCAACTGAGTCAGGTCACTTGCATATGACCCACATGGACTTTGCCTTGCCCAACACTGGTTTGGGCATGAAATACGCTGCCCAAGTGGGCACCTTAACACTCTCATTTTCTATTATGAATAAGTAGCTGTAATTTTACAATGGTTTACGAGTCTCGGGCAATAATTTTGACACCTGAAATCAACTGAGTCGGGTCACTTGCATATGACCCACATGTATTTTGCCTTGCCCAACACTGGTTTGGGCATGAAATACGCTGCCCAAGTGGGCAACTTAACACTCTCATTTTCTATTATGAATAAGTAGCTGTAATTTTGCAATGGTTAACGAGTCTCGGGCAACAATTTGACACCTGAAATCAACTGAGTCGGGTCACTTGCATATGACCCACATGGATTTTGCCTTGCCCAATGCTGGTTTGGGCATGAAATACGCTGCCCAAGTGGGCACCTTAACACTATCATTTTCTATTATGAATAAGTAGCTGTAGTTTTGCAAGGGTTAACTAGTCTCAGGCAACAATTTTGACACCTGAAATCAACTGAATAGGGTCACTTGCATATGACCCACATGGATTTTGCCTTGCCCAACACTGGTTTGGGCATGAAATACGCTGCCCAAGTGGGCACCTTAACACTCTCATTTTCTATTATGAATAAGTAGCTGTAGTTTTGCAAGGGTTAACTAGTCTCAGGCAACAATTTTGACACCTGAAATCAACTGAATAGGGTCACTTGCATATGACCCACATGGATTTTGCCTTGCCCAACGCTGGTTTTGCCATGAAATACGCTGCCCAAGTGGGCACATTCACAGTATTATGAATTACTAATTTGAATAAGTAGCTGTAGTTTTGCAAGGGTTAACGAGTCTCGGGCAAGAATTTTGACACCTGAAATCAACTGAGTCGGGTCACTTGCATATGACCCACATGTATTTTGCCTTGCCTAACACTGGTTTGGCCATGAAATACGCTGCCCAAGTGGGCACCTTAACACTCTCAATTTCTATTATGAATAAGTAGCTGTAGTTTTGCAAGGGTTAACGAGTCTTGGGCAAGAATATTGACACCTGAAATCAACTGAGTCAGGTCACTTGCATATGACCCACATGGACTTTGCCTTGCCCAACACTGGTTTGGGCATGAAATACGCTGCCCAAGTGGGCACCTTAACACTCTCATTTTCTATTATGAATAAGTAGCTGTAATTTTACAATGGTTAACGAGTCTCGGGCAATAATTTTGACACCTGAAATCAACTGAGTCGGGTCACTTGCATATGACCCACATGTATTTTGCCTTGCCCAACACTGGTTTGGGCATGAAATACGCTGCCCAAGTGGGCAACTTAACACTCTCATTTTCTATTATGAATAAGTAGCTGTAATTTTGCAATGGTTAACGAGTCTCGGGCAACAATTTGACACCTGAAATCAACTGAGTCGGGTCACTTGCATATGACCCACATGGATTTTGCCTTGCCCAATACTGGTTTGGGCATGAAATACGTTGCCCAAGTGGGCACCTTAACACTCTCATTTTCTAGTATGAATAAGTAGCTGTAGTTTTGCAAGAGTTAACGAGTCTCGGGCAACAATTTTGACACCTGAAATCAATAGAGTCGGGTCACTTTCATATGACCCACATGGATTTTGCCTTGCCCAACACTGGTTTGGCCATGAAATACGCTGCCCAAGTGGGCACATTCACAGTATTATGAATTACTAATTTGAATAAGTAGCTGTAGTTTTGCAAGGGTTAACGAGTCTCGGGCAACAATTTTGACACCTGAAATCAACTGAGTCAGGTCACTTGCATATGACCCACATGTTTTTTTCCTTGCCCAACACTTGTTTGGGCATGAAATACGTTGCCCAAGTGGGCACCTTAACACTATCATTTTCTATTATGAATAAGTAGCTGTAGTTTTGCAAGGGTTAACGAGTCTCGGGCAACAATTTTGACACCAGAAATCAATAGAGTCGGGTCATTTGCATATGACCCATATGGATTTTGCCTTGCCCAACACTGGTTTGGGCATGAAATACGCTGCCCAAGTGGGCACCTTAACACTATCATTTTCTATTATGAATAAGTAGCTGTAGTTTTGCAAGGGTTAACTAGTCTCGGGCAAGAATTTTGACACCTGAAATCAACTGAATCGGGTCACTTGCATATGACCCACATGGATTTTGCCTTGCCCAACGCTGGTTTTGCCATGAAATACGCTGCCCAAGTGGGCACATTCACAGTATTATGAATTACTAATTTGAATAAGTAGCTGTAGTTTTGCAAGGGTTAACGAGTCTTGGGCAAGAATGTTGACACCTGAAATCAATAGAGTCAGGTCACTTGCATATGACACACATGTATTTTGCCTTGCCCAACACTGGTTTGGGCATGAAATACGTTGCCCAAGTGGGCACCTTAACACTATCATTTTCTATTATGAATAAGTAGCTGTAGTTTTGCAAGGGTTAACTAGTCTCGGACAACAATTTTGACACCAGAAATCAATAGAGTCCGGTCACTTGCATATGACCCACATGGATTTTGCCTTGCCCAACGCTGGTTTTGCCATGAAATACGCTGCCCAAGTGGGCACATTCACAGTATTATGAATTACTAAATTGAATAAGTAGCTGTAGTTTTGCAAGGGTTAACGAGTCTCGGGCAAGAATTTTGACACCTGAAATCAACTGAGTCGGGTCACTTGCATATGACCCACATGTATTTTGCCTTGCTTAACACTGGTTTGGGCATGAAATACGCTGCCCAAGTGGGCACCTTAACACTCTCATTTTCTATTATGAATAAGTAGCTGTAATTTTACAATGGTTAACGAGTCTCGGGCAACAATTTTGACACCTGAAATCAACTGAGTCGGGTCACTTGCATATGACCCACATGTATTTTGCCTTGCCCAACACTGGTTTGAAACACGTTGCCCAAGTGGGCACCTTAACACTCTCATTTTCTATTATGAATAAGTAGCTGTAGTTTTGCAAGGGTTAACGAGTCTCGGGCAACAATTTTGACACCTGAAATCAATAGAGTCGGGTCACTTGCATATGACCCACATGGATTTTGCCTTGCCCAACACTGGTTTGGCCATGAAATACGCTGCCCAAGTGGGCACATTCACAGTATTATGAATTACTAATTTGAATAAGTAGCTGTAGTTTTGCAAGGGTTAACGAGTCTCGGGCAAGAATTTTGACACCTGAAATCAACTGAGTTAGGTCACTTGCATATAACCCACATGTATTTTGCCTTGCCCAACACTGGTTTGGGCATGAAATACGTTGCCCAAGTGGGCACCTTAACACTATCATTTTCTATTATGAATAAGTAGCTGTAGTTTTGCAAGGGTTAACAAGTCTCGGGCAATAATTTTTTGACACCAGAAATCAATAAAGTCGGGTCACTTGCATATGACCCATATGGATTTTGCCTTGCCCAACACTGGTTTGGCCATGAAATACGCTGCCCAAGTGGGCACATTCACAGTATTATGAATTACTAATTTGAATAAGTAGCTGTAGTTTTGCAAGGGTTAACGAGTCTCGGGCAAGAATTTTGACACCTGAAATCAACTGAGTCGGGTCACATGCATATGACCCACATGTATTTTGCCTTGCCCAACACTGGTTTGGGCATGAAATAAGTTGCCCAAGTGGGCACCTTAACACTATCATTTTCTATTATGAATAAGTAGCTGTAGTTTTGCAAGGGTTAACGAGTCTCGGGCAAGAATTTTGACACCTGAAATCAACTGAGTCAGGTCACTTGCATATGACCCACATGGATTTTGCCTTGCCCAACGCTGGTTTTGCCATGAAATACGCTGCCCAAGTGGGCACATTCACAGTATTATGAATTACTAATTTGAATAAGTAGCTGTAGTTTTGCAAGGGTTAACGAGTCTCGGGCAAGAATTTTGTCACTTGAATTCAATAGAGTCGGGTCACTTGCATATGACCCACATGGAGTTTGCCTTGCCCAACACTGGTTTGGGCATGAAATACGCTGCCCAAGTGGGCACCTTAACACTATCATTTTCTATTATGAATAAGTAGCTGTAGTTTTGCAAGGGTTAACTAGTCTCAGGCAACAATTTTGACACCTGAAATCAACTGAATAGGGTCACTTGCATATGACCCACATGGATTTTGCCTTGCCCAACACTGGTTTGGGCATGAAATACGCTGCCCAAGTGGGCACCTTAACACTCTCATTTTCTATTATGAATAAGTAGCTGTAGTTTTGCAAGGGTTAACTAGTCTCAGGCAACAATTTTGACACCTGAAATCAACTGAATAGGGTCACTTGCATATGACCCACATGGATTTTGCCTTGCCCAACGCTGGTTTTGCCATGAAATACGCTGCCCAAGTGGGCACATTCACAGTATTATGAATTACTAATTTGAATAAGTAGCTGTAGTTTTGCAAGGGTTAACGAGTCTCGGGCAAGAATTTTGACACCTGAAATCAACTGAGTCGGGTCACTTGCATATGACCCACATGTATTTTGCCTTGCCTAACACTGGTTTGGCCATGAAATACGCTGCCCAAGTGGGCACCTTAACACTCTCAATTTCTATTATGAATAAGTAGCTGTAGTTTTGCAAGGGTTAACGAGTCTTGGGCAAGAATATTGACACCTGAAATCAACTGAGTCAGGTCACTTGCATATGACCCACATGGACTTTGCCATGCCCAACACTGGTTTGGGCATGAAATACGCTGCCCAAGTGGGCACCTTAACACTCTCATTTTCTATTATGAATAAGTAGCTGTAATTTTACAATGGTTAACGAGTCTCGGGCAATAATTTTGACACCTGAAATCAACTGAGTCGGGTCACTTGCATATGACCCACATGTATTTTGCCTTGCCCAACACTGGTTTGGGCATGAAATACGCTGCCCAAGTGGGCAACTTAACACTCTCATTTTCTATTATGAATAAGTAGCTGTAATTTTGCAATGGTTAACGAGTCTCGGGCAACAATTTGACACCTGAAATCAACTGAGTCGGGTCACTTGCATATGACCCACATGGATTTTGCCTTGCCCAATACTGGTTTGGGCATGAAATACGTTGCCCAAGTGGGCACCTTAACACTCTCATTTTCTAGTATGAATAAGTAGCTGTAGTTTTGCAAGAGTTAACGAGTCTCGGGCAACAATTTTGACACCTGAAATCAATAGAGTCGGGTCACTTTCATATGACCCACATGGATTTTGCCTTGCCCAACACTGGTTTGGCCATGAAATACGCTGCCCAAGTGGGCACATTCACAGTATTATGAATTACTAATTTGAATAAGTAGCTGTAGTTTTGCAAGGGTTAACGAGTCTCGGGCAACAATTTTGACACCTGAAATCAACTGAGTCAGGTCACTTGCATATGACCCACATGGATTTTGCCTTGCCCAACGCTGGTTTTGCCATGAAATACGCTGCCCAAGTGGGCACATTCACAGTATTATGAATTACTAATTTGAATAAGTAGCTGTAGTTTTGCAAGGGTTAACGAGTCTCGGGCAAGAATTTTGTCACTTGAATTCAATAGAGTCGGGTCACTTGCATATGACCCACATGGATTTTGCCTTGCCCAACACTGGTTTGGGCATGAAATACGCTGCCCAAGTGGGCACCTTAACACTATCATTTTCTATTATGAATAAGTAGCTGTAGTTTTGCAAGGGTTAACTAGTCTCAGGCAACAATTTTGACACCTGAAATCAACTGAATAGGGTCACTTGCATATGACCCACATGGATTTTGCCTTGCCCAACACTGGTTTGGGCATGAAATACGCTGCCCAAGTGGGCACCTTAACACTCTCATTTTCTATTATGAATAAGTAGCTGTAGTTTTGCAAGGGTTAACTAGTCTCAGGCAACAATTTTGACACCTGAAATCAACTGAATAGGGTCACTTGCATATGACCCACATGGATTTTGCCTTGCCCAACGCTGGTTTTGCCATGAAATACGCTGCCCAAGTGGGCACATTCACAGTATTATGAATTACTAATTTGAATAAGTAGCTGTAGTTTTGCAAGGGTTAACGAGTCTCGGGCAAGAATTTTGACACCTGAAATCAACTGAGTCGGGTCACTTGCATATGACCCACATGTATTTTGCCTTGCCTAACACTGGTTTGGCCATGAAATACGCTGCCCAAGTGGGCACCTTAACACTCTCAATTTCTATTATGAATAAGTAGCTGTAGTTTTGCAAGGGTTAACGAGTCTTGGGCAAGAATATTGACACCTGAAATCAACTGAGTCAGGTCACTTGCATATGACCCACATGGACTTTGCCTTGCCCAACACTGGTTTGGGCATGAAATACGCTGCCCAAGTGGGCACCTTAACACTCTCATTTTCTATTATGAATAAGTAGCTGTAATTTTACAATGGTTAACGAGTCTCGGGCAATAATTTTGACACCTGAAATCAACTGAGTCGGGTCACTTGCATATGACCCACATGTATTTTGCCTTGCCCAACACTGGTTTGGGCATGAAATACGCTGCCCAAGTGGGCAACTTAACACTCTCATTTTCTATTATGAATAAGTAGCTGTAATTTTGCAATGGTTAACGAGTCTCGGGCAACAATTTGACACCTGAAATCAACTGAGTCGGGTCACTTGCATATGACCCACATGGATTTTGCCTTGCCCAATACTGGTTTGGGCATGAAATACGCTGCCCAAGTGGGCACCTTAACACTCTCATTTTCTATTATGAATAAGTAGCTGTAGTTTTGCAAGGGTTAACTAGTCTCAGGCAACAATTTTGACACCTGAAATCAACTGAATAGGGTCACTTGCATATGACCCACATGGATTTTGCCTTGCCCAACGCTGGTTTTGCCATGAAATACGCTGCCCAAGTGGGCACATTCACAGTATTATGAATTACTAATTTGAATAAGTAGCTGTAGTTTTGCAAGGGTTAACGAGTCTCGGGCAAGAATTTTGACACCTGAAATCAACTGAGTCGGGTCACTTGCATATGACCCACATGTATTTTGCCTTGCCTAACACTGGTTTGGCCATGAAATACGCTGCCCAAGTGGGCACCTTAACACTCTCAATTTCTATTATGAATAAGTAGCTGTAGTTTTGCAAGGGTTAACGAGTCTTGGGCAAGAATATTGACACCTGAAATCAACTGAGTCAGGTCACTTGCATATGACCCACATGGACTTTGCCTTGCCCAACACTGGTTTGGGCATGAAATACGCTGCCCAAGTGGGCACCTTAACACTCTCATTTTCTATTATGAATAAGTAGCTGTAATTTTACAATGGTTAACGAGTCTCGGGCAATAATTTTGACACCTGAAATCAACTGAGTCGGGTCACTTGCATATGACCCACATGTATTTTGCCTTGCCCAACACTGGTTTGGGCATGAAATACGCTGCCCAAGTGGGCAACTTAACACTCTCATTTTCTATTATGAATAAGTAGCTGTAATTTTGCAATGGTTAACGAGTCTCGGGCAACAATTTGACACCTGAAATCAACTGAGTCGGGTCACTTGCATATGACCCACATGGATTTTGCCTTGCCCAATACTGGTTTGGGCATGAAATACGCTGCCCAAGTGGGCACCTTAACACTATCATTTTCTATTATGAATAAGTAGCTGTAGTTTTGCAAGGGTTAACTAGTCTCAGGCAACAATTTTGACACCTGAAATCAACTGAATAGGGTCACTTGCATATGACCCACATGGATTTTGCCTTGCCCAACACTGGTTTGGGCATGAAATACGCTGCCCAAGTGGGCACCTTAACACTCTCATTTTCTATTATGAATAAGTAGCTGTAGTTTTGCAAGGGTTAACTAGTCTCAGGCAACAATTTTGACACCTGAAATCAACTGAATAGGGTCACTTGCATATGACCCACATGGATTTTGCCTTGCCCAACGCTGGTTTTGCCATGAAATACGCTGCCCAAGTGGGCACATTCACAGTATTATGAATTACTAATTTGAATAAGTAGCTGTAGTTTTGCAAGGGTTAACGAGTCTCGGGCAAGAATTTTGACACCTGAAATCAACTGAGTCGGGTCACTTGCATATGACCCACATGTATTTTGCCTTGCCTAACACTGGTTTGGCCATGAAATACGCTGCCCAAGTGGGCACCTTAACACTCTCAATTTCTATTATGAATAAGTAGCTGTAGTTTTGCAAGGGTTAACGAGTCTTGGGCAAGAATATTGACACCTGAAATCAACTGAGTCAGGTCACTTGCATATGACCCACATGGACTTTGCCTTGCCCAACACTGGTTTGGGCATGAAATACGCTGCCCAAGTGGGCACCTTAACACTCTCATTTTCTATTATGAATAAGTAGCTGTAATTTTACAATGGTTAACGAGTCTCGGGCAATAATTTTGACACCTGAAATCAACTGAGTCGGGTCACTTGCATATGACCCACATGTATTTTGCCTTGCCCAACACTGGTTTGGGCATGAAATACGCTGCCCAAGTGGGCAACTTAACACTCTCATTTTCTATTATGAATAAGTAGCTGTAATTTTGCAATGGTTAACGAGTCTCGGGCAACAATTTGACACCTGAAATCAACTGAGTCGGGTCACTTGCATATGACCCACATGGATTTTGCCTTGCCCAATACTGGTTTGGGCATGAAATACGTTGCCCAAGTGGGCACCTTAACACTCTCATTTTCTAGTATGAATAAGTAGCTGTAGTTTTGCAAGAGTTAACGAGTCTCGGGCAACAATTTTGACACCTGAAATCAATAGAGTCGGGTCACTTTCATATGACCCACATGGATTTTGCCTTGCCCAACACTGGTTTGGCCATGAAATACGCTGCCCAAGTGGGCACATTCACAGTATTATGAATTACTAATTTGAATAAGTAGCTGTAGTTTTGCAAGGGTTAACGAGTCTCGGGCAACAATTTTGACACCTGAAATCAACTGAGTCAGGTCACTTGCATATGACCCACATGTTTTTTTCCTTGCCCAACACTTGTTTGGGCATGAAATACGTTGCCCAAGTGGGCACCTTAACACTATCATTTTCTATTATGAATAAGTAGCTGCAGTTTTGCAAGGGTTAACGAGTCTCGGGCAACAATTTTGACACCAGAAATCAATAGAGTCGGGTCATTTGCATATGACCCATATGGATTTTGCCTTGCCCAACACTGGTTTGGGCATGAAATACGCTGCCCAAGTGGGCACCTTAACACTATCATTTTCTATTATGAATAAGTAGCTGTAGTTTTGCAAGGGTTAACTAGTCTCGGGCAAGAATTTTGACACCTGAAATCAACTGAATCGGGTCACTTGCATATGACCCACATGGATTTTGCCTTGCCCAACGCTGGTTTTGCCATGAAATACGCTGCCCAAGTGGGCACATTCACAGTATTATGAATTACTAATTTGAATAAGTAGCTGTAGTTTTGCAAGGGTTAACGAGTCTTGGGCAAGAATGTTGACACCTGAAATCAATAGAGTCGGGTCACTTGCATATGACACACATGTATTTTGCCTTGCCCAACACTGGTTTGGGCATGAAATACGTTGCCCAAGTGGGCACCTTAACACTATCATTTTCTATTATGAATAAGTAGCTGTAGTTTTGCAAGGGTTAACTAGTCTCGGACAACAATTTTGACACCAGAAATCAATAGAGTCCGGTCACTTGCATATGACCCACATGGATTTTGCCTTGCCCAACGCTGGTTTTGCCATGAAATACGCTGCCCAAGTGGGCACATTCACAGTATTATGAATTACTAAATTGAATAAGTAGCTGTAGTTTTGCAAGGGTTAACGAGTCTCGGGCAAGAATTTTGACACCTGAAATCAACTGAGTCGGGTCACTTGCATATGACCCACATGTATTTTGCCTTGCTTAACACTGGTTTGGGCATGAAATACGCTGCCCAAGTGGGCACCTTAACACTCTCATTTTCTATTATGAATAAGTAGCTGTAATTTTACAATGGTTAACGAGTCTCGGGCAACAATTTTGACACCTGAAATCAACTGAGTCGGGTCACTTGCATATGACCCACATGTATTTTGCCTTGCCCAACACTGGTTTGAAACACGTTGCCCAAGTGGGCACCTTAACACTCTCATTTTCTATTATGAATAAGTAGCTGTAGTTTTGCAAGGGTTAACGAGTCTCGGGCAACAATTTTGACACCTGAAATCAATAGAGTCGGGTCACTTGCATATGACCCACATGGATTTTGCCTTGCCCAACACTGGTTTGGCCATGAAATACGCTGCCCAAGTGGGCACATTCACAGTATTATGAATTACTAATTTGAATAAGTAGCTGTAGTTTTGCAAGGGTTAACGAGTCTCGGGCAAGAATTTTGACACCTGAAATCAACTGAGTTAGGTCACTTGCATATAACCCACATGTATTTTGCCTTGCCCAACACTGGTTTGGGCATAAAATACGTTGCCCAAGTGGGCACCTTAACACTATCATTTTCTATTATGAATAAGTAGCTGTAGTTTTGCAAGGGTTAACAAGTCTCGGGCAATAATTTTTTGACACCAGAAATCAATAAAGTCGGGTCACTTGCATATGACCCATATGGATTTTGCCTTGCCCAACACTGGTTTGGCCATGAAATACGCTGCCCAAGTGGGCACATTCACAGTATTATGAATTACTAATTTGAATAAGTAGCTGTAGTTTTGCAAGGGTTAACGAGTCTCGGGCAAGAATTTTGACACCTGAAATCAACTGAGTCGGGTCACATGCATATGACCCACATGTATTTTGCCTTGCCCAACACTGGTTTGGGCATGAAATAAGTTGCCCAAGTGGGCACCTTAACACTATCATTTTCTATTATGAATAAGTAGCTGTAGTTTTGCAAGGGTTAACGAGTCTCGGGCAAGAATTTTGACACCTGAAATCAACTGAGTCAGGTCACTTGCATATGACCCACATGGATTTTGCCTTGCCCAACGCTGGTTTTGCCATGAAATACGCTGCCCAAGTGGGCACATTCACAGTATTATGAATTACTAATTTGAATAAGTAGCTGTAGTTTTGCAAGGGTTAACGAGTCTCGGGCAAGAATTTTGTCACTTGAATTCAATAGAGTCGGGTCACTTGCATATGACCCACATGGATTTTGCCTTGCCCAACACTGGTTTGGGCATGAAATACGCTGCCCAAGTGGGCACCTTAACACTATCATTTTCTATTATGAATAAGTAGCTGTAGTTTTGCAAGGGTTAACTAGTCTCAGGCAACAATTTTGACACCTGAAATCAACTGAATAGGGTCACTTGCATATGACCCACATGGATTTTGCCTTGCCCAACACTGGTTTGGGCATGAAATACGCTGCCCAAGTGGGCACCTTAACACTCTCATTTTCTATTATGAATAAGTAGCTGTAGTTTTGCAAGGGTTAACTAGTCTCAGGCAACAATTTTGACACCTGAAATCAACTGAATAGGGTCACTTGCATATGACCCACATGGATTTTGCCTTGCCCAACGCTGGTTTTGCCATGAAATACGCTGCCCAAGTGGGCACATTCACAGTATTATGAATTACTAATTTGAATAAGTAGCTGTAGTTTTGCAAGGGTTAACGAGTCTCGGGCAAGAATTTTGACACCTGAAATCAACTGAGTCGGGTCACTTGCATATGACCCACATGTATTTTGCCTTGCCTAACACTGGTTTGGCCATGAAATACGCTGCCCAAGTGGGCACCTTAACACTCTCAATTTCTATTATGAATAAGTAGCTGTAGTTTTGCAAGGGTTAACGAGTCTTGGGCAAGAATATTGACACCTGAAATCAACTGAGTCAGGTCACTTGCATATGACCCACATGGACTTTGCCATGCCCAACACTGGTTTGGGCATGAAATACGCTGCCCAAGTGGGCACCTTAACACTCTCATTTTCTATTATGAATAAGTAGCTGTAATTTTACAATGGTTAACGAGTCTCGGGCAATAATTTTGACACCTGAAATCAACTGAGTCGGGTCACTTGCATATGACCCACATGTATTTTGCCTTGCCCAACACTGGTTTGGGCATGAAATACGCTGCCCAAGTGGGCAACTTAACACTCTCATTTTCTATTATGAATAAGTAGCTGTAATTTTGCAATGGTTAACGAGTCTCGGGCAACAATTTGACACCTGAAATCAACTGAGTCGGGTCACTTGCATATGACCCACATGGATTTTGCCTTGCCCAATACTGGTTTGGGCATGAAATACGTTGCCCAAGTGGGCACCTTAACACTCTCATTTTCTAGTATGAATAAGTAGCTGTAGTTTTGCAAGAGTTAACGAGTCTCGGGCAACAATTTTGACACCTGAAATCAATAGAGTCGGGTCACTTTCATATGACCCACATGGATTTTGCCTTGCCCAACACTGGTTTGGCCATGAAATACGCTGCCCAAGTGGGCACATTCACAGTATTATGAATTACTAATTTGAATAAGTAGCTGTAGTTTTGCAAGGGTTAACGAGTCTCGGGCAACAATTTTGACACCTGAAATCAACTGAGTCAGGTCACTTGCATATGACCCACATGTTTTTTTCCTTGCCCAACACTTGTTTGGGCATGAAATACGTTGCCCAAGTGGGCACCTTAACACTATCATTTTCTATTATGAATAAGTAGCTGTAGTTTTGCAAGGGTTAACGAGTCTCGGGCAACAATTTTGACACCAGAAATCAATAGAGTCGGGTCATTTGCATATGACCTATATGGATTTTGCCTTGCCCAACACTGGTTTGGGCATGAAATACGCTGCCCAAGTGGGCACCTTAACACTATCATTTTCTATTATGAATAAGTAGCTGTAGTTTTGCAAGGGTTAACTAGTCTCGGGCAAGAATTTTGACACCTGAAATCAACTTAATCGGGTCACTTGCATATGACCCACATGGATTTTGCCTTGCCCAACGCTGGTTTTGCCATGAAATACGCTGCCCAAGTGGGCACATTCACAGTATTATGAATTACTAATTTGAATAAGTAGCTGTAGTTTTGCAAGGGTTAACGAGTCTTGGGCAAGAATGTTGACACCTGAAATCAATAGAGTCGGGTCACTTGCATATGACACACATGTATTTTGCCTTGCCCAACACTGGTTTGGGCATGAAATACGTTGCCCAAGTGGGCACCTTAACACTATCATTTTCTATTATGAATAAGTAGCTGTAGTTTTGCAAGGGTTAACTAGTCTCGGACAACAATTTTGACACCAGAAATCAATAGAGTCCGGTCACTTGCATATGACCCACATGGATTTTGCCTTGCCCAACGCTGGTTTTGCCATGAAATACGCTGCCCAAGTGGGCACATTCACAGTATTATGAATTACTAAATTGAATAAGTAGCTGTAGTTTTGCAAGGGTTAACGAGTCTCGGGCAAGAATTTTGACACCTGAAATCAACTGAGTCGGGTCACTTGCATATGACCCACATGTATTTTGCCTTGCTTAACACTGGTTTGGGCATGAAATACGCTGCCCAAGTGGGCACCTTAACACTCTCATTTTCTATTATGAATAAGTAGCTGTAGTTTTGCAAGGGTTAACGAGTCTTGGGCAAGAATATTGACACCTGAAATCAACTGAGTCGGGTCACTTGCATATGACCCACATCTATTTTGCCTTGCCCAACACTGGTTTGGGCATGAAATACGCTGCCCAAGTGGGCACCTTAACACTCTCATTTTCTATTATGAATAAGTAGCTGTAATTTTACAATGGTTAACGAGTCTCGGGCAAGAATTTTGACACCTGAAATCAACTGAGTCGGGTCACATGCATATGACCCACATGTATTTTGCCTTGCCCAACACTGGTTTGGGCATGAAATACGCTGCCCAAGTGGGCACCTTAACACTCTCAATTTCTATTATGAATAAGTAGCTGTAATTTTGCAATGGTTAACGAGTCTCGGGCAACAATTTGACACCTGAAATCAACTGAGTCGGGTCACTTGCATATGACCCACATGGATTTTGCCTTGCCCAACACTGGTTTGGGCATGAAATACGTTGCCCAAGTGGGCACCTTAACACTCTCATTTTCTATTATGAATAAGTAGCTGTAGTTTTGCAAGGGTTAACGAGTCTCGGGCAACAATTTTGACACCTGAAATCAATAGAGTCGGGTCACTTGCATATGACCCACATGGATTTTGCCTTGCCCAACACTGGTTTGGCCATGAAATACGCTGCCCAAGTGGGCACATTCACAGTATTATGAATTACTAATTTGAATAAGTAGCTGTAGTTTTGCAAGGGTTAACGAGTCTCGGGCAAGAATTTTGACGCCTGAAATCAACTGAGTCAGGTCACTTGCATATGACCCACATGTTTTTTTCCTTGCCCAACACTTGTTTGGGCATGAAATACGTTGCCCAAGTGGGCACCTTAACACTATCATTTTCTATATTGAATAAGTAGCTGTAGTTTTGCAAGGGTTAACGAGTCTCGGGCAACAATTTTGACACCAGAAATCAATAGAGTCGGGTCACTTGCATATGACCCATATGGATTTTGCCTTGCCCAACTCTGGTTTGGGCATGAAATACGCTGCCCAAGTGGGCAGCTTAACACTATCATTTTCTATTATGAATAAGTAGCTGTAGTTTTGCAAGGGTTAACTAGTCTCGGGCAAGAATTTTGACAACTGAAATCAACTGAATCGGATCACTTGCATATGACCCACATGGATTTTGCCTTGCCCAACGCTGGTTTTACCATGAAATACGCTGCCCAAGTGGGCACATTCACAGTATTATGAATTACTAATTTGAATAAGTAGCTGTAGTTTTGCAAGGGTTAACGAGTCTCGGGCAAGAATTTTGACACCTGAAATCAACTGAGTCAGGTCACTTGCATATGACCCACATGTATTTTGCCTTGCCCAACACTGGTTTGGGCATGAAATACGTTGCCCAAGTGGGCACCTTAACACTATCATTTTCTATTATGAATAAGTAGCTGTAATTTTGCAAGGGTTAACGAGTCTCGGGCAACAATTTTGACACCTGAAATCAATAGAGTCGGTATCTTTTTAATAAGAAAATTGCAACATCTATTATATAAATATGGTAAAATTCATAAAACAAGACACACAGTATACACTGAATTGTTGTCTAGCTACACCAAACAGAAAGCAACAAAGCTTGTATGGCTGCACACACTGCCAGTACAGCTTAACACAAATCATCTAGACAAAACCAACCTACTATACAAACAATACACATCATAACCACAAGCAATGACAAAATGAATGAAATCTTTTAGCCACATGTAAACCGTCTCAACAAAAAAAAAAAAACAGAAAAAGAAAATCTACGGGGAGGTGAAGAACAAAGCCAGAAGATGAACAAGAAAAGGATTTCTGCTACCCACTCAAGGGGGTTTCAAGTGGCGCCAGAGCCTGGACCACTCGACAGCATCCAACCTCCTCCAGTCCATATCCATCATCCCCCTAATCTCGTGTAGAATATTTCCCTCCACCACTTCACAGGGGAGGACCTTTGCTCTGAGGGAAACCTGAAACCGTGCACCCCATGTGTGAAACCTAATTGCTAAACTAACTAAAAAAATTGTGGTTAAATCATATCCTTTATACCCTTTGAGCGTCCCATAAACCCACTCAGGGTAACTATGCCCCGAAAGGCACGGGATGCGCAAGGCCCTTGAAACCACTTTACAAACCTTTATATTGAAGGGACACTCAAGGAGGAAGTGGTCCATTGTCTCCTCCTCCTCTAGACATTCCTCACGTGGGCAACCACGATCATCGGCACTTCGGCACTTGAGATTACCCCGCACATAAAGTCTCCCTTGGAAGGAAAGCCAGGCAATATCTTTGAACTTCAGTGGGATTCTCTGAGAATTAATCAGAGGCAACCCATCTGAGCAGACACTGCTGATAGAGTCAGTTTTCTACCTTTTAACATTAGCTATATACTAATACCGTGTAGCCGTAGTGGCCGCTAAACCACGTGCACGTGCTACGCACTTCATACGCTATTTGCGTACAAAGACCTCGCACGTGGCACGCAAGTCACGTTCAAACGCTGCGCTGAGTGTACGGAATACACACAGCGAGCGTACACACAGATAATAACCTTTTAAACCTTAAACACAGAGTATGATTATACTGTAAGTCTTAGTATTGAGATACTGTAATGATATACCACTGGTTAACCTGGATATTTAAGCAAGCTGTTTGAGTGATTGAGATACTCAGAAACCCTTTGTACTAGCTAGAGAAACACAGACACCTTGCTGAGGTTCCAACACCTTTACTAACGAGATTTAGCTATGTAAAAAGGGAAAATACAGTTAACAGCTTATACACTACAAACTAACATCAATATCTAAACAGAATAACTACACATAACTATACAATAGCGTCTTAATCCTAAACAATAACAGAGAGAGAGAGAGAGAGAGAGTATGGCAAATACAGACAGAGATTAAGTTGGTCACAGAGAAAAACTTACACACTGGGGAATGATCTGTCAGGAATCGACTCACCAAGCTGACATCTGTCCGCCGCTGCGGACTCCGTCTTGGGTCCCTGCGTTCATCTGTCATCCGCGTCTCTGCCATCAGACGCCATCCTGGGCCTGGGAGCGCTCCTGTGATAGCGGGCGTGTAGCACGCCGCGTTCCCGCTAGGCCGCGGCATGGGCGCCGCCATGACAGCCTCCAGCAGTCAGCATACGGCGGCCAATCCGGTGCTTGGCCGCACCCACTTTTCCTCACTCCACCAATGACTGTTTAACAAGGGGTATATATGAAGCTGCAGGATCAGTCTGCAGGCATCCTGAACTTTGTGTCACTCCTGCGACTCATGTGTAAGGATCTGGTTCCTGCTTCCTCCGTGTACCTGGATACCTACCTGCTGTTCCGTGTTCCTGGCTTTCTACCTGAGACTTTGTACTCCTGGTTACTTTTCACAGCTCCGTGGAACTTCAAGCCCCAGCAATACCTGCATCCATCTACAGGCTTCACACTCATCACCATCTCTGTGTGCTTCAGCCTAGCAGTAGAGACTGACTCCAGGTGTGTTCCATCTCCCCACCTGTGATACAGCTTGCTCGCTGCCAGTGCCTCATCACCTGCACTGTGGACATAGTCAGACTCCTGCCTCTGCTACCAGGTTTGCCATACAACACCATCTCTGCTGGTTCCATGTTTTAATCTGCTCTGGTTTCCATACCAGAATATTCTCTGCCAAATTATCACTCATCTGTTATCATCACTACCGGTTATTATTTCATCAGTCACCATTCATTCTGTTACCATAGACTCTCAGCTATTACGCTGTACAATTGACATTTGCATTTCTACTGTTATTTTCTGCTGCCGTTTGTGAATCATCTGTATAATAAATATCATTGCGCTCATGCGCAGAAACATAATCCAGCCTCCTCGTTTTCTCCCATCCACCTCCACTGACCCACTAGCGCCCCCTCCGGGGACACAGACAAAACCAAGTCTGACAGTAAGTTCAGGATCGATGGACTCGGACGGTGGACGGAGTGTGGGGTCAGAGGCCTTGCAAAATCTGGTCTCCCGTTTGGATGGTCAAGAGGCTGCGCAGCAGCAGATGTTCCAGTTCCTGCAAGGGATGTCCTCCCGGATAGATACACTACAGCAATCCCTGCCTAGTGTACACACTCCTACAGTTCCTGTTACTCCAGCACCTGCCAGTACTGTGAGTCCTTCTATGCTGGCTGCATCAGCTCCAGTGTCACGTCTGCACCTGCCCGTGCCAAGCAAGTATGATGGCAGCCCAAAGTTATGTCGCGGGTTTCTCAACCAATGTGAAATCCAGTTTGAATTGTTGTCACATAATTTCCCCACGTCAAGATCCAAGGTTGCCTACATCATCTCTCTACTTTCTGGATCTGCTTTGAGTTGGGTGTCTCCTCTGTGGGAACGTGCCGACCCTCTGATTAACAACTATGCAGAATTCGTGTCAACCTTCAGACGGATCTTTGACGAGCCTGGTCGTGCAACATCAGCTTCTGCCGACCTAATCCAACTTCGTCAAGGTACCCGTAGTATGGGACAATATGTCATCCAGTTCCAGACGTTGGCCGCAGAGATTCAGTGGAACAATCAAGCCCTGGTAGCAGCTTTCTGGCATGGACTCTCTGATCGGATCAAGGACGAACTGGCAACCCGCGATCTTCCTGTACAATTGTCTGATTTAATTTCCCTGTGCATCAAGTTGGACTCTCGCATCCGCGAACGCAACAATGAACGTGCTCGGAGTGAGCCACGCAGATCAAGGATGATACCTTCCGTACAGTTCCAGTCTCCACCTTCTGATGAGCCTATGCAAATAAATAGGTCCCGCCTAACTCCTGAGGAGCGGTCAAGAAGACTTCGTGAGAGACTTTATCTTTATTGTGCGGCTGCAGGTCACCAGATTAATTCCTGCACAGTGCGTCCGGGAAACGCCAGATCCTGACTTGTAAAGGAGGAGTCAAGTTGGGATCTTCTAGACAAGCTCCTTCTAATCAAGACCTTATCCTTCCTGTGACTTTAGAGACTTCAGTTGGGCTTCAGTCTGCATCAGCATTAGTGGACTGTGGAGCCGCAGGAAATTTCATCACCCAAGCTGCGGTAAATAGATTTTGCTTGCCTGTATGTGAACTTTCTTACCCAGTCTACATTACCGCCGTGGATGGTAGCCGAATCTCCAAGGGGAATATTTCTCACCAAACTGCACCAGTGGTTTTGGGAGTTGGGTTCCTACACTCAGAATTAATAAAGTTCTTAGTCATTCCTCAAGCCACCCAGGAGATCGTTTTGGGCATGCCCTGGCTCCAGCTACACAATCCACAGTTTGACTGGTCAACGTTACAACTTACTTCATGGGGTTCACATTGCCATCAGTCCTGTTTAGCCCAAGTTTGTCCAATCAAGTCTACTGAAGTAAAAACCCAGTCAAGTCTTCCTGCGGCTTATCAAGATTTCTCTGATGTCTTCAGTGAAAAGGCCGCGGATGTCCTGCCGCCCCATAGAGAATGGGATTGTCCCATCGATCTCCTTCCTGGCAAGAAGCCACCTAGGGGGCGTACCTACCCGTTATCTGTTCCCGAAACTGAAGCGATGAGCGACTACATCCGGGAGAATTTACAGAAGGGATTCATCCGTCCTTCATCATCACCCGCTGGTGCAGGCTTCTTCTTTGTTAAAAAGAAGGATGGAGGACTGCGTCCATGCATTGACTACCGGGGTCTCAATGACATTACCATTAAAAATAGTTATCCATTACCACTCATTACCGAATTATTTGACAGAGTTAAAGGAGCCCGCATCTTCACCTAGCTAGATCTCCACGGTGCCTACAACCTCATCAGAATCCGGAGTGGTGACGAATGGAAGACAGCTTTTTTTTTTTTTTTTTAAAACATAATTTTTATTTGAAGCATAATGGAAAATTCACAATAGAGTACATCATAGTATACAGTCAGTGAAAAATATAACAGAAACATTTGTCTATCAAGCAATAAAAAAATAAAAAAAAATAAAGCAGCAGTGTGAACCAATATGAGAGCTAAGATACATATTAAGAGCACAATAAAGGTTCTTTCAGGTGTTTAAGACAATCAGTGCGAGCCCGGATCCATGCCCGCATCAACATCTGCGTCTGCTCTCTCCCTAAGTATCAAGTGAAATTGGGGGGTCCTGTCCATAAACTCTAGTTTCGTACCATAGGGTGTTGTGAAAACATCTCCACACCTGTTCCTTTAATGGGCGGGACAGGGTTTCTATATAGCTTTCCCATGTCTCAAAAAATTTCATAGTAAACCTTTCCTTTTGTAAAGAGGCCTCCAGCCATTCCATTCTAAAGATGTGAAAGGTCTTCCCTAAGAAAAGTGACATTGGCGGGGCCGACGGTTGTATCCACATCTGTAAGATACATTTTTTAGCTGCTGCAGAGATTATCATTAACAATTTTTTAACACCCTGTGCCACCCTAGTACCCTCCGGTAGTATACCAAATATTGCCCATTCAGGGGTAAGTGGTAGATAGTTAACTAGGTGTTGGGTAACGTATCTCCATATCTGGACCCAGAATCTCCGAATTATGGGGCATCCCCATAGACAGTGGAGCAGCTCAGCCCGTTGTGTACCACATCTAGGGCATGAAGAATCTTCTAACAAGCCCATCAGGTGTCTACGGTGTGGGGACAAATACGTTCTATGCCAGATATTTAAAAAGAGTTCGACATAGGATGCAGCGGGTATTAATTTGATGGATAGCTCGAAGGATCTCAACAATTTTGTCATAGTGAGGGACGGAAAGTAATCTCTCCACTGTGCCATTCCCGTTGTCATGTCATCATATTGTAGGGGCGTGTGTAAGAATGAATAATGGATGGAGATTGCCTTGGAAGAGGGGTTCCCATTCCTTAATAACTTGTCTAACGGGTTATCATAGTCCTGTGGGGATAGTAATCTAGAAGCAACAGCCACATAATGTTGGGCTTGTAGGTACGCTAAGGGAAACTTATTTAATATTGGAAAGAGTGTCACCGCTTGCGCGAATGTGAGTGGTTTTCGCGACTCGCCATTTGTGATTTGGTGTATAGAAGTAATGCCGTGCCTTTCCCAGAGAGTGAAAGGGTGGCTTGCATTTCCATCTTGAAAACGGGTATTGCGAACTAGGGGGAGGAAAAGGGACACATATGGGTTTAAAGAGCATTTACGCCGTATGATGTGCCAAACTCTCCGAGTGGACATCAGCAGTGGATTCGCGCGAACCGAAGTGGGTATCTCTTCGTCATGTAAATGCAGGAAAGAGACAATACTACCACCATTTAAGAAGGCGGATTCCAGGGTCGTATTGGAGTACATATTTTCCCTGTGCAGCCAATCTCTCAGATAGCGTAAATGTGAGGCATGGCTATATTCTGATATATTAGGGAGATTCACACCTCCATTGTGTCGGCGCTGCTGCAGTTTCGCCAAGCTGATCCGTGCCCGCTTACCGTTCCAAATGAAGGTACGCATAATTTTATTAATTTCTGTCATAGCACTCCTAGACAATAAAATAGGGAGTGATTGTAGTGGATATAAAAGTCTAGGAAATAGAATCATTTTCACCAAGTTCACTCTGCCCAAATACGAAATTTTTAGGTGTCTCCAACGCTCTGTATCATCCCTCATACTGCGCACAATTTGCTTCAGATTAAGACTGTACAAGTTGTTCAAGTTTTTTGGGATCTGTACCCCTAGATAAGTAATTGCTTTGGTTGCCCAACTAACTGGGGTCTCCCGGAACCAAGCCGGGCGTGCATAGCTTGGTTTTAGATATAGGGCTGTGGACTTTTCAAAGTTGACCTCGAACCCCGATACCCGCCCAAACTCTCTGACACGTTCCATCAGCGGCCCCAGGGCCCTCTTTGGTTCTGACAAAAATAAGAGGACGTCATCGGCAAATGCCGATATCTTTACCTCTTCCATGCCAATGCTAATGCCTCTGAATTGGGACCAATTTTGTAGCACCCGCAACATGGGGTCTAATGCCAAATTGAAAAGCAAGGGCGAAAGGGGGCAACCCTGCCTTGTCCCTCTAGTAAGCTCAATATTATCTCCCTTAGTACTATTAATCAGTAATGAAGTGTACGGATGTGTATAGAAAAATTTTATTAAGGATTGGAATGTCTGTCCAAAACCCCTCCTCTCTAAAATATCGTATAGATAGGGCCAAGAGACCATATCAAATGCTTTAGTCGCATCTAGGCTCAAGAGCATATTTGGAGTATCAGTCTGGAGACTCGCCGCCATAACCGCAGCTATGGCAGTGCGAATCCCCTTCACCGAGTGTCTGCCCCTGGTGAAGCCTAGTTGGTGGTCCGTGAGCATAGTCGCTAAGAAGGATTGGAGCCTGTCCGCCATTATCTTAGCCAAGATTTTGAAGTCAACGTTCAAAAGTGTAATGGGTCGGTAGGAGGATGGTAGAGAGTGATCTTTATTAGGTTTTGGTATAAGGGTTGTGAAAGCCTGATTGAAAGTGGGGTATAGAGGGGACTCTGATTGAATATGGTTGTATAGGGTGTGTAATGCTGGAATAGCATCGTGATGCAGGAGTTTATAATATTCTATGGAGTAGCCATCCGGTCCCGGCGCCTTGTTTAGATGCATAGAAGAGATGGCTTTAGCAATCTCCTCTTCTGTGATCGCTCTCTCTAAGTCTTCCCGCTGCAGGGGTGTTATACAAGGGAGATTTGCCTCGTCTAAAAGTTTAGCCGACAATGCCGGATCATGTGGTGTCGGTGTGTAAAGCTGGCGAAAATAGTCCTGGAATGTCTGCACAATGTCCACAGTTTTAGTGTGTAAGACATCAGTGCGACTGTCATGTATTGTAGGAATATGGCCACGTCGCTTGAAGCTTTTGGTCATGTTTGCCAGCAAAGTCCCTGTTTTGTTTCCCCAACGAAAATATTTTTGTGTAGTGTAGTCCAGTTTCTGTTGAGCTTGCGCTATTAAAAAGGTGTCATACAAGCGGCGGGAGGCAATGTATGCGTCGTGGGAGAGGGAGTTAGGGTTTGAGATATACTCTGCCAAGCGTGTTCGCATCGCGTGTAATAGGTCATCATGTTGCGTCTTGTTCACTCGATTTCTATGCGCTACATATGACATAATGTGCCCCCTCATCACCACCTTGGACGTTTCCCAAAACAAAATAGGGTTATCCCAGTGTTCCAAGTTATCGTCCGAGAACTCCGCCCACTTCAATCTGAGAAACCGTTTAAACTGTTCAGAGTGAAAAAGGTATGAGGGGAATCGCCAGAAGAGAGGGCGTGAGCCCATGGAGCGGGCACAGAGCGTAACCGACACCGGTGCATGGTCAGAGACAGCAATGTCCCCCACCTGGGCATCCGTAGTGTCCGAGAGTAGTGGCGTGGACAGCAGTATGCAATCTATGCGAGAGAAGGACCCATGGACCGCCGAATGAAACGTGTAAGACCTGTCAGTAGGATTAAGCAGCCTCCACGGGTCAACTAATGAATGATCCACTAGTAATCGAGAAATCTGACACCATTGAGGGGCCGTTCGGTTCATCGGGGTTGGGCATTTGTCAACCAAAGGGTCCGCGATCGTATTAAAATCACCGCCTATTATGAGTTCATGATTGCTTCTACTATGAAGAAGTTGCGAGATACGTTGGTAAAAGGCCGGCTGTTCAATATTAGGGGCATATAGATTGAGCAGAGTGAACTTAGCATCATGTACCTGGACATCCATGAGGATATAACGACCCTCCGGGTCCAGGTCCGTATTCAAAATAGTGTAGGGAAGGTGTCGGGCAAAAATGATCGCTACTCCGCGCGATTTGGTACGGTAAGATGCAGAAAAACAGTCACCTATCCACCCATCGCGTAGTGCAGAATCCTCTCCCCTCTTCCAATGCGTCTCTTGGATATAAACAATATCAGGTTTAAATTTTTTAAGGGCAGAGGTCACTTTTTTGCGCTTTATTGGAGTGTTAAGACCCCCCACATTCCATGAGGTGATTTTGATGGAACAAGGCAGTCGTTGGGGAGAGCCGTGTGGCCCAGGATAAGGGGTCGTCATCCTATACCTGTCAGTGGGTGTGTGTAAATGCGGATATATTCAGCAAGCGCGGGGTCACCCCTGTCCCAGCAAGCAGGGCGAACCCCAAGAGTGTGTAATTGGCATGGATCCGGGCCCAATACATAAAGTAAGACCGTACACAATGGATATAACCATAAGAAAGACAGCTTCAAAAGAACATTTTCAAACTTTTTCCCGTCCAAACTAACATAGTTCCGGCCTCTGAAGCTCACTTCAGAGGGCGGTAAACATAAGTGTAAGCAGAACCAAACATAGAAAACAAACATCATAACAGTTGTAAAAATAACATTCTAGTAGTATGACCAAATGTATCAAGTAACACAAGGTCAGGAGAGCGTATCATCTCATTTTCCAGAAAGCCATAAAGGCTCATTAATGTGAATAGGCAGGTGATTCCCCAGATTGGCGGTTTGGCTGCAAGTGGGCCCGGGCCTCAGTCGGATTGTCAAAAATAAATGTCTGCCCATTTTCGGTGATTTTTAATTTAGCTGGGTACAACAATGCGAAGCGCTTATTGTGATCAACCAGGAATTTACAGAGCGGGGAGAACTCTTTGCGTTTCTGGGCCACCGCGACGGAGAAGTCCTGGAAAATGAGAATCCGATGGTCTTCAATGACCAGGTCACGATTCCGTTTAAAAGCAGCCAGGATCCTCTCCTTGTCACGGTAGTCCAGAAATTTAGCAATGACTGGGCGGGGCCTCCTATCAGGACCTTCACGTTCTGGGCCCAGACGATGAGCCCTTTCGATACGTGGGGTCCCCGTGTCGTCATGGAGGTTGAGCGCCTCGACCAGCTGTATACCTATAAAATTTATCAGTGCCGACCCTCTAACCTGTTCAGGGATACCCACAAAGCGGAGGTTATTCCGCCTGTGGCGGTTTTCTAAGTCATCCACCTTGTCAACAAGCGTTTGGTAGGAGGCCATAGTAGATGTGTTGGACGATTGTATGGTATGTAAGTCATCCTCAACGTCGCTAATCCTTTGTTCCAGTGTACCCAGCCTATTAGAATGGTCAGACAGGGAAGTCAAGGCTGAATCTAAAGACGTTTGCAATTTGTCTAACCTTTTGTCAATATTGGGCATTAGCTGGTCAAATTTAACCTCAAGTCGGGGGAGGAAATTCTGAAATTTCTCATCTATCATAGGCATGAGTAGTTCAAATTTCTCCTCGATTTTCGGCATCAACACCTCGAGTAATGCCGATGCCACGTCCGGAGACGGTGTATGAGGGCCTCCTCTCTCCCCAGCGGGATGTACAGGGGAGGAGCCATCTTGTGGCGAAGGTGGGGAGGGGCTAGGCTTCGCTGGCGTTTTTTTGGGATTAACCATGGTACGAGTAGTTCTGGGCGGGAGTGAGGACAAGGATTTGTTAAGAAACTTGTCCATGCACCAGGCCCAAAGACAAAAAAAAAAAAAAAAACCCCAAACTCCAAAATATCAAGAGAGAAAGCAATTCCAATCTGAGATTGATACAACAAATAGAAAAGAGACCGCTCTCCAGAGAGTTAATAAAATCACATCCTAGATGTTAAACAGTAAATACTAAAATGAAAATGACCCTAAACGAAATGTAACAGTAAGTATGCAAGAGCAGTTGTGCAATATTCTGAGTAGTGGTTAAAGCACAGACATTGAGACCTAAGAGGTATTATATACAACAGCGATAAGAACTTCACATATCAGTATGAGAGACTTATAGATATTCAACAAGTAAGAGACACGATAGACATAATAGGTGGAGCCCAAATCAGACACCTGCACTTGTCTTCAAGGTAATCCTAAGCGCAGCCTACTAGTGGCTACAGGTGTATACTGAAGACCTGTTGCATTTACAGTAAATAAAATAAAATATATATCAGTAAATAAAGAGAAGAGAAAAAAGAAAAAAAAAAAAAAAAAAAAAAGGAAGAATCCTGGTATACACAGCTATTAAATGCCAATAAGGGTATACTGTAAAATATTCCAGTGGGGACAGCAGGGCAGCGTTCGATGGAGAGCTATTCAGAGCCAGTGCAGGTAATGCAGGCGAGCACCGTGACCAGTCGAGTAGTAGGTCAAAGCAAAAATAAGGGTGCAGCAGAGTCCAAATGTTCAATTCGGCAAATGTAGTCAGGCCAAGAATCAGGGTCGGGCTGTTATGAGAGGGAAGGGAAAATTGGGGAGGTAAGAAGGAAGTTGGGGGAGGAAAGAAGGCAGTGGGGGGAGGGCAAGGATAACACAATAGGAGGGGAAGGAATCAAGAGTGGGAAGGTAGAAAAGGGAAGAGAGGTTAATATGAAAGGGAGGTGACAGACAATATTAGTACCGGAGGACCCCTCTCCCAGGGTCTGCGAGGGCACCAGGAGTCACCACAGCGTCTTCAGGCAGCACCGCAAGGGCTCTGCAGGCATGGAAGGAAGTCTTCACTTCAGGTAGTCACGGACCACGACACAGCCCACAGCAAGGTGAGTCCCAGGAGACTGTTCCTCTACAGGGGCGGGTGACAGTCAGCAGATCACGGCAGGGGCTCTCATTGAGTGGGTGTACCGCCGTTCCCCGTTCACACGGCACCCGTTGATATAGGAGCGCAGGGACAGCAGAGACCCAGTACACGGCGCCGTCCGTGGTCACCCAGAAGTTGACGAGCCGGAAGCCGCAGTAGTTACAGGGAGGAGAGTCCACGGCAAGTCCGCGGGGCCAGGGAAATGTGTGGGTCGTCACTCCGGGAATTGCTGACAGGAGTAGTGAGTCCGGGCGGGTAGGCAGGGCGCCACCAGCGGGATCGCTCCAGCCGCGGCCGGGGGAGGCGAGCAGAGACACCACGGACTCTCCAAGGAGGGTTGGTCCACCGCGGGCAGGACGGTCCCCAGCTCCGTGCCCGAAGGTTTCCCGAGGCGGCCACAACAGCGGTCCCGGCAGGTAGGGGATCAACAGGGGGTGAGAGCCCACGAGTAATCCAGACCGGCAGTGGGGGAAGGCTGAAGGATACAGCGTTCAGCGCAGGCGAGGGAGGAAGAAGGTGTAGGCCCACACTACGTGGCGGCTCAGTTAAGAGCCTGACTCCGGGGAAAGAGGCTCACAGACAGTACACCAGCCGGTTAGAGGCACCTCTGATTACAGGGTATATAGTCCCGTATCGATTGTGGGGTAGAACAGGCTGTAACTGTACGGATGGCAGCAAATAGAGCGAGGTAGAGCAGAGCTCAGTTAAAATGCGGCCACCTTAAGTGCACCGCCCACCGGAAGTCCCTGGAAGACAGCTTTTAACACTCGAGATGGTCATTACGAGTACCTGGTAATGCCATTCGGGTTGAGTAATGCCCCAGCAGTGTTCCAACACTTTGTGAACGAAATCTTCCGTGACGTTCTGTATAAATACCTCGTTGTTTATCTGGATGATATTCTCATCTTCTCCCAAGATCTTCCCTCTCATCGTCTACAAGTCCGTGAAGTCCTCCGACGTCTTCGTGAGAACCGGCTCTACGGTAAACTATCCAAGTGTACCTTTGAAGTTTCCTCTATACCCTTCCTGGGTTATATAATTTCCGGATCGGATCTCCAGATGGACCCGACAAAGTTGGAAGCCATTGCCAATTGGTCCATTCCAAATTCTCTCAAGTCTATTCAGCGGTTCCTGGGATTTGCCAACTACTATAGGAAATTTATTCGGGGATTCTCCACTCTCATCGCTCCTATTACCAACTTAACTCGGAAAGGGGCAGACCATTCCAACTGGTCAGAAGAGGCTTTAGCGGCCTTCCAGAAGATCAAGCTGGCCTTTATGTCTGCTCCAGTTCTGTCCCAGCCAGATGTAAACAGACCGTTCGAGTTGGAGGTGGATGCCTCTACAGATGGAGTTGGAGCTGTTCTCTCTCAGAAGGGAACCGATGGGAAAATCCACCCCTGTGGATTTTATTCTCGTAAATTCCTCCCTGCAGAAGCTAACTACTCCGTTGGAGATCAAGAACTACTGGCGATTAAGCTGGCCCTCGAGGAATGGAGGTGTCTCCTGGAAGGGGCCAAACATCCGTTCAACATCTACACGGATCATAAAAATCTGCTATATTTAAAGGCAGCCCAGTGCCTTAATCCTCGCCAGTCCAGGTGGGCTATGTTTTTCTCACGTTTTAACTTTAAGCTTCATTTCCGCCCAGGTTCGCAGAATGTTAAAGCTGACGCCTTATCCCGATCTATGGAATCCGAAGAGGAAACGCCTGACTCAGTTCCACATTCCATCCTGAGTCCAGTGGTATTTGCTGCATCTCAAGTCTCCCCAGCTCCTCCTCCTGGTAAGACTTTTGTTTCCCCAGAACTCCGTCCCAAGTTGCTGTCTTGGGCCCATCAATCCAAGTTCACTGGTCATCCCGGTGTCCTGAAAACCTTCAAGTTCCTCTCTGAGACATACTGGTGGCCAAAGATGAAAGCTGACATCAAGGATTTCGTAGCATCCTGTCCTAAGTGTGTGCAGCACAAGACTCCTCGTCAGTCTCCAGCAGGTCAGTTACAACCATTGTCTATTCCTAGTCGCCCTTGGTCACACCTGTCCATGGACTTTATCTCCGACCTTCCTCCTTCTCAAGGATACAATACCATCTGGGTTGTAGTGGACAGATTTACCAAGATGGCCCATTTTGTGCCTCTCCAGGGTCTCACTTCTGCCCCAAAACTCGCCCAAATCTTCCTACGGGAGATTTTCCGCTTACATGGTCTACCCTCAGAAATAATATCCGACCGAGGTGTACAGTTTGTAGCGAGGTTTTGGAGGGCTCTCTGTTCTGCCATGCAGGTTAAACTGAAGTTCTCGTCATCTTACCACCCTCAGACGAATGGGCAGACAGAGAGGGTAAATCAAGAACTAGAGACATTTTTAAGATTGTATGTTTCATCTTCTCAGGATGACTGGTTTGATCTGCTCCCATGGGCCGAGTTTGCCCACAACTTCCGCTACCACACTGCTACTGAGACAACTCCATTCTTTGCAGTATATGGGCAACATCCTCGTGTTCCAGACTTCCAAGAACTCCCTCACATGGATGTTCCTGCTGCCACTACTGCCCTGAGTCAGTTTTCTTCAATCTGGAGGAAGATTCACATTTCTCTCAAAAAAGCCTCCAGCCGGTATAAATACTTTGCTGATCGCAAAAGACGCGCAGTTCCTAGCCTGAAACCTGGGGACAAGGTTTGGCTGTCTACCCGGAACCTCCGTCTTAGGGTCCCGTCTATGAAATTTGCACCACGTTTCATTGGCCCCTTCCCTGTCGAAAGAGTCATCAACCCTGTGGCCTACAAGCTGAAGTTACCACCTTCTCTGCGAATACCTAATGCTTTTCATGTTTCTCTCCTCAGACCTTTAGTCCTGAATCATTTCCAAAGAGCTCTTCCAGTTGGCCCCAAAGTTCGAACTCAGCGGGGCGTGGAGTTCGAGATTGGCAAGATTCTGGATTCCCGTTGCCGGTATGGACGTCTTCAATACCTTGTCGATTGGTCCGGTTATGGCCCAGAGGAGAGAAGTTGGGTAAATTCGTTGGATGTCCATGCTCCAAGGTTGGTCCGTGTCTTCCATAACACTCATCCTTCCAAGCCACGTGGGTGTTCGGTGCCCACCCTTAAAGGGGGGGGGTACTGTCAGGAATCGACTCACCAAGCTGACATCTGTCCGCCGCTGCGGACTCCGTCTTGGGTCCCTGCGTTCATCTGTCATCCGCGTCTCTGCCATCAGACGCCATCCTGGGCCTGGGAGCGCTCCTGTGATAGCGGGCGTGTAGCACGCCGCGTTCCCGCTAGGCCGCGGCATGGGCGCCGCCATGACAGCCTCCAGCAGTCAGCATACGGCGGCCAATCCGGTGCTTGGCCGCACCCACTTTTTCTCACTCCACCAATGACTGTTTAACAAGGGGTATATATGAAGCTGCAGGATCAGTCTGCAGGCATCCTGAACTTTGTGTCACTCCTGCGACTCATGTGTAAGGATCTGGTTCCTGCTTCCTCCGTGTACCTGGATACCTACCTGCTGTTCCGTGTTCCTGGCTTTCTACCTGAGACTTTGTACTCCTGGTTACTTTTCACAGCTCCGTGGAACTTCAAGCCCCAGCAATACCTGCATCCATCTACAGGCTTCACACTCATCACCATCTCTGTGTGCTTCAGCCTAGCAGTAGAGACTGACTCCAGGTGTGTTCCATCTCCCCACCTGTGATACAGCTTGCTCGCTGCCAGTGCCTCATCACCTGCACTGTGGACATAGTCAGACTCCTGCCTCTGCTACCAGGTTTGCCATACAACACCATCTCTGCTGGTTCCATGTTTTAATCTGCTCTGGTTTCCATACCAGAATATTCTCTGCCAAATTATCACTCATCTGTTATCATCACTACCGGTTATTATTTCATCAGTCACCATTCATTCTGTTACCATAGACTCTCAGCTATTACGCTGTACAATTGACATTTGCATTTCTACTGTTATTTTCTGCTGCCGTTTGTGAATCATCTGTATAATAAATATCATTGCGCTCATGCGCAGAAACATAATCCAGCCTCCTCGTTTTCTCCCATCCACCTCCACTGACCCACTAGCGCCCCCTCCGGGGACACAGACAAAACCAAGTCTGACATGATCGCTGCGCAGTCCTGGGAACCAGCTCTCTAGTTAGTCAATGATGAAAACCTTTTGTGGAGAGTAGACTGAGCTGGCCCAGCCTGGCTTGTTCTTATATACACTAGGACCCTCATTCCGAGTTGTTCGCTCGCAAGTGGATTTTAGCAGATTTGCTCATGCTAAGCCGCCGCCTACTGGGAGTGAATCTTAGCATCTTAAAATTGCGAACGATGTATTCGCAATATTGCGATTACACACCTCGTAGCAGTTTCTGAGTAGCTCCAGACTTACTCGGCATCTGCGATCAGTTCAGTGCTTGTCGTTCCTGGTTTGACGTCACAAACACACCCAGCGTTCGCCCAGACACTCCTCCGTTTCTCCGGCCACTCCTGCGTTTTTTCCGGAAACGGTAGCGTTTTTTCCCACACGCCCATAAAACGGCCTGTTTCCGCCCAGTAACACCCATTTCCTGTCAATCACATTACGATCGCCAGAACGATGAAAAAGCCGTGAGTAAAATTCCTAAGTGCATAGCAAATTTACTTGGCGCAGTCGCAGTGCGGACATTGCGCATGCGCATTAAGCGGAAAATCGCTGCGATGCGAAGATTTTTACCGAGCGAACAACTCGGAATGAGGGCCTAAGTACAGTACACTACAAAGGGCCCTACAATCTTATTGTTCATTGGACACAGAAACCTGTCTTCGCATTATAACAAAAGGTCATAGGTTAGTTTGAACAGGTGGGTTGTGACTATTCCAAAATGCTCAGCTGGGAGGGATTCTCAGGACTCACACCACATGTGTAATAAAACAGCAAATACTTTTAAAGTCCATAAACTTCTTTTAAACATAACTATACGCTGGAGCGACCGATCTCTTCCTAACCAACTCCGGAATGTTTCTAATAAAATACTCTTCGGTTAGGTACTAAACACCACTGTTCAGACCCTGTCTGACCCTTCGTATCATGCAAAGAGGAATTCCTTTGTTCATGAACCAGTTACACTAAACATACTTACAGATATTATTAAAGGGACCATAACCTATAAAATATACTATTTGGATTAACTATGTAACGATCAAGTCGCCCGCCAGACGCACACAAACTCTACCGTAAATGCACATACCACGCGCCTGAGCGCACGACCGTGGAGGCGCCGTCACGCAACTGCGAATATGCGCACGCACGGGAGAGAATGTGCACGTGCAGCGGGCAAGCGCATGGGGTTAATACAAGGCATCATAGGTCGCTATATTTTTCGACTTTGACACTGCCCAGGCAGTCTCTTAATGACAGCGGAGCATAGAAGTGACTCGGTAAAATTCTTCTCTCCAACTCCCTTCTAGAGAAGTTTTTTTACTTCACCCACCTCCAGCCCCCAAAGCCTCGTCATCTTCAAGCACAGTATAACGTAGATCGGGAGGTAGCCATGCCGGACTCCAAGGGTTTTTACTCGGCCACCATCCATCCATAACCCGAGGAAGGGAGACACCCAGGCCCTAAAACTTTCTACCAATCGAGGGGGAGTTTCTAGAAACAAACTCCCTAGATTTAGCTTTAAAAATATTGTAGCTGAAAACACTACTGGGTTGACCATACTCAGCCCGCCTTGTTCCCTCGATCTGTAGGTAATCCCTCTCTTGACCAGATTTATTCCATTCCCCCATAACATCAGGAAGAATAAAGAATACATCCTGGTCCACAAAGATTGTGGCAAAAAGCACACATAACTGACATATAAGAAAAGCGGAACCAAGTAGGTTTTGAACAAATCTACCCTTTCCCCGAGAGAGAGCTGCCACCCTCTCCAGGACTGCACCTTTCTAGTAGCATCTTCCAGACTCTTATCCCAATTTTGAGTGGCATAATCACCACGGCCAAATTTAATACCTAGAACTTTTATCTCTGGACTGGCACGGGGGAGACTATCCGGAAGGGCAAACTCGTCACCTTCCTCCCCCATCCAGAAAGCTTCACACTTGTCCTGATTGATCCTGGAGCACGAAGCCCCAGAGCACTCACAGATAAGACGTTCCATGTCATGCGCCTCTGCCACAGACGACACGACCACAATAACGTCATCCGCGTGGGCCGCCACCCTCAGTGGTAGCCCACGGCCCAGCTGCACCCCTGCAACAGTACCGCACTCAATCCTCCACACAAAGGGGTCAATTGCGAATACGTACATAAGGGGGCTCAGGGGACACCCCTGACGGACACCCGAGTCAACCGAAAACGCGGGCCCAACCCAACCATTGACAAGCGGGAAGCTCTCAGCCTGATTGTAAATGACACGTAGCCAATCTACCAACCTTACTGGAAGATCATACCTTTCCAGCACTGCCCACAGGTACTGATGATTAACCCGGTCAAAAGCCTTGGACTGGTTCAACGCCAGCAAATACTTACCCCGTTTTTCAGCATGACATTGCTCCACAGCCTCCCGGATGACAAGGATAGCACTAAAGGTGCTTCAACCCTTTTCAGTGCAATGCTGATATGGGGAAAGTAACAGCCCGGAAACTTCCATCAGCCGATTAAAGAGTACCATTGCCTGAATATTTCTGTCCATATTGAGAAGAGCGATGGGGCGCCAATTCTCAATACGGCCTGGGTCCTTGCCTTTAGACAATAATATGAGAGCAGAGGATCTCATAGAGGGAGGGAGAACTCCCTCACCCAGGCTTTCATTAAATACCTCTACAAGACGAGGAGCCAAGATGTCTGAGAAAACTTTAAAAAATTCAGATGTTAACCCATCTGGGCCTGGAGATTTTTTTTATAGACAAACCGTCTATAGCCTTCTTGACCTCCTCCACTGTCACATCATTCCCCAAAGAGTCAAAAGAAGGATCAAGCTGCTCAAGCCCAGGTGTCTCCCCCAGGAACTGATCCATCCTCTCTCTAATGAGTCGCTGCTCAGACAAAAGGTCGCAGTAATAAGACCTGACGACTCCCAAAATACCCTCCCTGTCTCCATGAAGAGTACCCTGGTCATCAAACAGGCCCCGGACCTCCCTCAAATCAACTGATTTTCTGCAACTCAGGTAGGGATCAGGCGAGTGGTATGTCCCATAATCCCTCTCCAAAATCAAAGAAGCCAGACGATTATACTGATATTGTCTCATCTGAGCCTTCACCCGGGAGATTTCCCAACAATCCCCACATCCAGAGATCAAGAAATCTTGTTTCTTTCTCAGGCTCTGGTAAATACATCTTTTTGTCAAGTATCTCCTGACTACCAGCCTTTGAAAAAACCTTTGAGTCCTCTTTTTACACTCCTCCCACCACTCAGATCTACTCCAACCAGCCTCCAGAAGTGTTTTCCTGCAGTTGAAAAAAGTCTCAAGTGACTGTCTAACTCCCTCCTCCTTCAGGAGCCCGGAATTCAAATGCCAAAGGCCCCGCCCTTTCTGAGGGGTTTCTGAGACATTCAAAGCAACACACAGAAAAACGTGATCGGAGAACTCTACTGGCTTTGTCTCAGGAGGCAAAGTTTTCGAGGACTCCTTAACAAAAAACCTATCTATTCAAGACCTACGGCTACCACAGGTGAGGTCTGGGAAATGGCGAATATGCACATCGACCAGACCAGCCTCTCTAATCATGCTAACTAAAAAATTGGAATCATAGCCCAGGGTCATCTTTGTGACTCCCCTATCTTTTGGCCTAATGACGGTGTTAAAATCACCACCAAAGACAATCTGCCGGGCCGTAAATAAAAACGGTTTTATCTCCCTGAAAAGACATTTCCTGTCCCAAGCTGTTTGGGGCCCATAGATGTTTATTAATCTCAGGTCAAGTCCTCTCAGGTTGACATCCAAAACCATGCACCTACCTACCTGTAATTCTATAATCTTGTGCACGTTTACCATATCAGTAAAAAAGCACTGCCAACCCACCGTATGCCTTGGCCGCAAGAGACCAGAAGGAAGGCCCACGCTTATACTGACCCTTAGCCCGATGAAGTGTGGCCAGGTCACCTATCTTGGTCTCCTGTAAAAATAAAAAAAATCAACATCAACCGTATTGAAAAAATCAAAGGCCAAGAAATGAGCACGTTCGGAAAACACGGAAGCCACATTAATGATGGCATATCGCATAGGTTGGGGATCCATGTTTTTTGGATTATAGAAGTAGGATCCCATTCACTTTTTCTTTGCTTGTCTTTTAGAGTCCTCATCCGAGGATCCAACTGTTTTACATGCCACCCCAAAAGGGATAGCATCCTCGTCAGACAGGGAGATTCTTCCACCTCCCCCTCCTCACTCACACTATCAGCAACAAGGACCACAGTCTCACTAAGTAGACTCTCAGACCCCTTCCAACCAATCCTTTCCCCAACAACACACCCCTCCTCCTTTACCACCTCGTCCAGGGGAAGATTCGGATCAGTAGCCTTTGGGGTACTAATAAAGGAGCCGCCTCCGGGACCACCCCCACCAGGGGACCCAGGAGTTTAATCAGCCACCAACACCTCACCTGAAGAATGAGGGACTTCCCCTTCTGGACACTGAGCTACTTCAACCACGTCTAACAGGGGTCCTACAGCTTTGCTCAACTCTATCCCCACAGGATCCCTCTCCAGCTCACCCTGAGAACCATTTCTTTCCAAGTGTTTAGTTTTGATTTGGTCTTTACCTTGTCCCATTTTTTCTTTTTATCCTTAGCTACAACCTCCTTCCCAGCAACTGACAGATTAGAGGCCTGCTTTGGCTTTCTATTTTTTGAGACATTTGGGACAAAAACTAATTATTTTTCCCCAACCATGACCACCTCCCCCTCTTCTTCATCATCAGAAGAAGACAGGATTTCGAACCTATTTGAGAAAACAACATCTGCCTCCTTTTTTTTAGGCTTCCTCCTCCTCCCTTTATTGACGATCTGAAAGGATGCCTCCCCCTTTTCAGGCTGAACCTTCTCTTTCCCATCATCTTCTATTCTCTTTGAGATGTCCTGATGCTGCAGAGTTACCGGTACGCTATCTTCGCGACCATGACCAACCTCCGGCACCACTTCTTCCACCCCTGCACTATAATTATGCGAAGCCTTACGGCATCGACTGTAGGGATGACCAACTGCACCGCAAAGATTACACCTGACCTTGCTTCATTCCCAGGACCCATGCCCCAACTGGCCACACAAAGCACATTTAATCACCCCACAATAGCTACAGAGGTAACGGAAGTCACCACACTTATGACAGGTTCTGGGTTGCCCAGGGTAGAAACACTGGAGCCGATCACGGCCAATGTAAGCGGCGGAAGGTATGTGTCTAGTCTCAACCTCTACCTGGTGTAACCTCACAAAGGCCAAATAGGCACCACCCCAGACCCCCCCTAATATGATCAAACTTTACCAAAGGAGATAGTACTGTACAAGACCTAGACAACCAATATATAATATCAGCAGGGGGCAGTGATTCATTACGCACCAACACAGTGATCTTAACCCTGTCCTGCCTCGTGATGGTATGGGCTTTGAAAAAACAATCTGGTTCCTTCATCTTGTTTTTCTCCCAACGGGAGCCAAAGGCCTGCTGGCCATTCAGGGAGAGGAAGCTCAGGTCGAAATCTGGAGTTCTCACTGGGTGAATGCATGCGAAGAGATCTACAGCCTCAAACCCCAGTGAGAAGATCATACCTAAGAACTCCGACTTCGAAGGAGCCTCCCCATCCCCTACCCATCTGAACTGCACCACATTTCTTCTTTTTATGGGCTGACCCCCACTCACCCCGAACTGAGGACCAGCACTCGCCCCACCAGGAGCCGCCAAAGAATTAGCATACGAACCAGCACCCGGCCTAACCTCAGAGGGAGTTACAGGGAGACCTGCAGGTGCCAGATGACTACCAGCCCCTATTCCCACACTCCCCACCCCACCAGTCATCCTGACCTGGTTCGCCTGAAGCAAATTCACAGCTGCTAGAGCCCTCACCGGCATATCCATGTTACCATTGTCGAAGTCAAAAATATTATACCCACATGCATCAAGTACAAACACCACACAGAGTGGCCTCCATGCATGTGCTTGTTCTGCCGAGTGTGCACATGCCCGCACGCTACGTACATTGGCTCATGAAGTCCTGCTTATTAGCGCGTGGTATGAGTAAATACGGTAGCAAACGCATTCGCATGGAAAAGCCACAAAGACATAATTGACATTTCATCCACGTAGTGCATAATTTACACATAGTCTACACACATCACACCAGCAAGTTACATTTACTTTATAGAGATATTCAACTTTACAGGATGTGAGGGGACAGAAATAGGTCAGAACATAGTGTTTGGTATCCACATGTACAGTAATTCAAGGGCAATATTCCGATTGCAGTTTGCAGATAATCGCATGCTCCTGCGCATAGTTTTGCGCAGGAAAACAATATTCATACCTCACTGTATGTACTGTACTCCTAATATTCGGTGGAAACCCAGTGGAAGACATCTGCAAGTACACCTGGACTAAGCATCGCCCACCTGTTCAAACCAACTGTCACAACTGAGGGCCTGAGCTGACGGAAGGCAGCCTCAGTTGTAGGGGCTGAGATGTACCGGAACCTGGGAGGTTGTATCAGACCCCTGGACATGTAAGTAACATGAAGAGAAACCGCCCGAAGGCGTGACCACGACAACTTGAGTAAAAGTCAATGATATTTATTTATGACAAACTCCATGCATCACAGTAGCAGTAAAAAGAAACATAAAAATCAGCAGAGAAATAATAATACAGTTCCTGGGTACTACAGGGTGGCAGGGGCCACAGAGCTCTGGTGGTATGAGACAGTTCTTATTATCTGCAAGTTGGAAAGTCCTTACCAGGCTCAACTGTAGCAATGAGGAAAGCCCAGGGTCGTACCAGCTGGTGTTCCAGGGAAAGCTGGACTGCTGTAGATAAAATGCTGCTGTGGGTACTGGTTAGAACCAGACAGGTGTTGGCACGGAGTGGATACTGGCTGGAACCAGTTAAATAATAAATAAAGCTTGAGAGCGATGCAATATAGATGAAATGTAGAATTTGAGAGCGGAGAAATAATAATACCGGTGGAGAGTGGTAAACTGCAGAAAGGACACCGGCCCTTTAAGAGAAGCTGTACACTGCTGGAAGCTGAGCTGGAAGCAGGTGATGTTGTAGCTGGAAACAGGTGAGTCCAGAATGGATCGGAGAGTCAGGCTACACCGCAGATGGAATGCTGGTGCGGGTCTCTATAGCAGAAGTCTGGAGACAGGAGCTGGAACCTGGAAGACAACCACAGGAGAGAGACAAACTGGAACTAGGTTTGACAACCAAAGCACTGACGCCTTCCTTGCTCAGGCACAACCTATTTATACCTGCAGCAAGGAAGGCATTGGCTAGGCAATTATGCAAATGAATAATACTGACAACGGATTGGTAGGAAAGATCAGCTGACAGAATCCAAGATGGCTGCGCCCATGCAGACACTTGGAGGGAAGTTTGGATTGTAATCCATGTGGTCTGGAAAACAGTAATGGCGGCGCCGGCCACCGGAGACAGGAGACGCCAGGCTGACAGATGCACATCCGACCACGCGGACACAGCGGAGGCCGCGGCTGACGTAATCGCCACTCTGAATGCAGAAGCTCAGGGACGGCGGCGGAGGCCGCGGGAGACGCCATGCCAGATGTATAAGGCGTTACTGTGACTGCGTCCAGAGAGACAGGAGAGGATGCGGGAATGTGCACATCAGGATAACAGATGGGATCCGGTCCTGGAGCGCTGAGCCAGCCTTAGGAGGCATCTGATAGGAAAGAAATGGCGTCCAGATACCCGGATCGTGACAGCACCCCCCCCTTTAGGAGTGGCCCCAGGACACTTCTTTGGCTTTTGAGGAAACTTGGAATGGAATCTCCGGACCAAGGCAGGAGCATGGACATCAGAAGCATTGGTCCATGAACGTTCCTCAGGGCCATAACCCTTCCAGTCAATAAGATACTGAAGTTGACCGTAACGGTGACGTGAGTCCAGGATCTTGGCTACTTCATACTCAACGCCTCGTTGAGTTTGGACTTTCGGAGTTGGAGGAAGTGAGGAATGAAACCGATTCAAGATTAGCGGTTTCAACAGGGAAACATGGAATGTCCTGGGTATTTTTAAGAAGGGAGGCAACTGGAGTCTGTAAGCAACAGGATTGATGACTTGATCAATTTTAAAAGGACCGATGTAGCGAGGTGCAAACTTCATACTGGGAACTCTTAACCTCAAATTCTTCGTGGATAACCATACCCGATCACCCACCTTGAGAGCAGGAACTGCTCGACGCTTCTTATCCGCAAACTTCTTGTACCTGAACGATGCCTTGAGCAGAGCTGATCGTACGCTCTTCCAGATATTGGCAAACTGATGCAAGGTGATATCCACTGCGGGAACAGAAGTTGCTGGAAGCGGTTGGAACTCAGGGACTTTAGGGTGGAATCCAAAGTTGGTGAAGAATGGTGTTGAAGAAGATGAAGAATGATACTGGTTGTTATGACAGAACTCGGCCCAGGGAAGTAATTGAACCCAGTCATCTTGAGAGGAGGACACATAGATGCGGAGGAAGGACTCCAAGTCCTGATTCACCCTCTCAGTTTGACCATTGGTCTGAGGATGGTAAGCCGTGGAAAACTTTAGCTTGACTTGGAGGACTTGACATAAACTTCGCCAGAATTTGGCTGTGAATTGAACTCCTCGATCTGAGATAATTTCTTCTGGAAGACCGCGGAGTCGAAAGATCTCTTGTATGAATACTTGAGCCAACTTGGAAGCTGACGGAAGACCGGTAAGAGGAATGAAGTGTGCCATCTTGGTGAACCGGTCAACTACCACCCAGATGGTATTAAACTTGTAGCACATGGGCAAATCTGTAATAAAATCCATCGACAAATGGGTCCATGGTCGACGGGGAACAGATAGTGGAACCAGTTGCCCCGCAGGCGACTGGCGGGATACTTTATGTTGAGCACACTTTGGGCAAGATGCAATAAACTCCAAAACGTCTTTTTTCAGAGTTGGCCACCAATAGGACCTAGAGATAAACTCCAGGGTTTTTTGGATACCTGTATGTCCGGCAAAGCGGGAAGCATGGGCCCAATGCATGAGCTTCTTCCTTAGTGTCGGCTTCACAAAACTTTTCCCTGATGGGGGCGTAGAGTCCATCCCTACCGTGGTGTCAAAGTCAGAAAAATATCTCTATGCACACTGCCATATTTGCACCTCATTCAGGTCCGCGCTGCGCATGCGTGCGCTCTCCCGTGAGTGCGCATACCCGCTGTTGCGTGCACCCGCTGGTGCTCAGTATGCGTATTTACGGTAAAGTTTGTGTAGTCGTAGCGTGTGACTCAATCGTTACATATTTTCACTAATAAGGTATTTTATAGATCATGGTCCCTTTGATAGATTCTGAAAGTTTGGTTAACATAGCATGTTCCTGAACAGAGAGATCCCTCTTTGTATTGTACGAAGGGTCTAACAGGGGTCATACAGTAGTGTTTGGTACCCATCGGAAGAGTATTTAAATAGCAATATTCCGGTGTTGGTTTGGAGCGGATTAATCGCTCGTGCGAATGGTTATGGACATAAGAAGTTTATGTCCATTTACTATTATTTGTTCTTACTTAGTCATGCGGCGGGAAACCCAGTATCCCACCCACCTGAACAGTTGGAAACAGTCACAGCCCACCTGTATGAATCAACCTATGACCTTTTGTTATAATGCGAAGCCGAATTCCTGTGTCCAATGGACAATGAGATTGTAGGGACCATTGAATTGTATTGTGTGTGGGGCATAAATAGGCAGGCCGACCATATCCAGATTCACTCTCATCAACGGTTCTCATTGCTGATAATCGGGAGCTGGATATCGAGGCGCATGCGATCGTTCCCCTTGTGCGTAAGTTTTCTCCGTAATCATATTGTCTTACTGTGAGCCATCTCTCTCTCTCTCTCCCTACTCTTTCTCTCGTATTTTCCTTTAATTGTATTGTATTGTATTTCCCGTGTAGTTATCTGGTTAGTTAGTCTATGTTATATTGTAGTGTATCATTTGTACTGTGATTCCTTTTGCAAGTATAATAGTTATAATACATATAATAGGTTTTGGACCCTAAGCCCAGGTATCTGTGTATTCTTTATAGGGTTAAGTATTCTCTGAGCGTCGGTGACGCTCAAGCAGCTTTGTAGTTAATCAGGTTACACCAGGTTGCACTTACACTCTGTCTCTACACTAAGGTATACTGTGTATCTCATTGTTAAAGGTATAGATATAAAGGTTTTAACGTTGTAAACGTCTGCACCGCTGGTGATCTCCTCGTGGTCCCGAGCGTACGCTACGCTATAGCGAATCATTACGTTAGTCGGCAGCCAATAGCGTGCCTGCCTGTGATCACTGGGCCGTAAGCGAACGTGACGCTTGAGCATCTCGACTACGGTTGAGCGATCGCTACACAACTTGCGTACCCTTACGGTACTTCTTACGTAGATAGCGTACAGTGTTCTTAGACCTCTTAAAGTGTTTTATATATGATAAATATTTAGCTTTATCAATTGGGGGCTCGCCCGTCCTTCACATATCTGCACTAGGTAGATCAGCAGACATTATCCCTCAGCAAAGGGCGGGAGGTTGTATCCCTCGTAGTGCTGACAGGATAAGCGTCTGCTTCGCTTAGGTAAAGAGTGCTGAAGGAATCCGGGAACCGGAGGTAAGAACAAAACGCTAGTGTCTTTTAAAACTGTTTATTTTTCTGTCTTGCGTACACACGCACGCACACATATATATATCTGCATTTCTTTTTCATTTGTGTATTTTCGTATATCACTCTCCTGTCTGCCAGTTTTATAGTTGATAAAAGTGCTAAAAGAGAGTTGCCGTTATTTCATAGTTTAAGAATAGATAACATAGTTAAAGGATAGACAAACACACAGTTTTGCCTGGGAGATAAGGCGAAGTCAGTGTGTTGTGTGGTAGATGATCAAGGATCATCTACATTGATAAAAGTATAAATTGTGTTACGGTGGATCTTTGCTTTGCGTATACGTGTCTCTAACAAAGACTTGCGTACGCAATCCAAAGGCCGACGCACGCAGCGTACGTTACGCAACGGAGCGTCCGGTTACGCCCACGTAGCTCAAGTCACGATAAGTTGATTTTTAACGCAAAGCGATAAATAACGCAAAGCGATAAATAACGCGAGGCGAGAAATAACGCAAGTCTATTTTTGGGTGTCCGAAATTTAATTAACAGATCCTGCTCCTAATTGGTAACACACCTGATCTAAAGAAAAATTTCTGCGCAGAAATAGAAATAGAAACAAAAGTGTACATGTGATGAGTGAGTGTTTTTACAATTTTTAAAGGCTGAACCACAAGAAAAGTCGAGTACTCGTGAGGTACATGCGTGTAAGTGACGTGCACGGTGGCTAGGGAGGCATCCCTGGTTAAATATACAATTTTGAGCATTAGAGTATAGCAGACCAGGAGGTCATACTGTAACAAGACCAGGAGGTCATAGCAGACCAGGAGGTCCAGGTACAGCCGACAAGGAAGTCCGCTATACAGTTCACAGGCACAACACCGAAAAGGGTTGGTGCAACACCCATATAGGCCATATAAGCTCTGGCTGAAGGAATTCGCAGCCGTAATTTTCGATTCCATTGGTCTTTCCGTACATAAGCTTAGTTGTTTGTGTACTGAACGATTGGACCGCACGTAATTGTGTACATTAGTTAGTAATCTGACCTAATACCATTAGAGTAAAGGGGTCACAAACGCTATTTGTACACTCTAACGTGATTTGTGTAATTTTTTTATTTTAAGGGAAGTTTGCTGCTCACTCAGGAACTATCCAGCAACCAATAGTTACTGGAAAGAGTAAGTGTTCTTCGGATAACCCTCGCAGGTTCCAGTAAATAGAGGTTCAGGTCGCAGGGGCCCTAGGTCGAGTACGCCAGCACCATATCGGTGTGATCAGGTCGTATTGGTCGGCGTGGGCGAGTGAGTGGGGTACTCGGTAAACCGCCACCGTCAGCCTATTGTGGACATTTGGTTTTGCGTAAGGGTTGGCTAAATAAAGCAACACTTTCGAACTATGGGGGCCACTTGTTCAGGTAGGGGGCGATCAACCTCGGTTCGGGTTGATTCAGTGGTCCGACCAATTGGGTCGGCCAGGTATATAATGTGTGAGAAATATGGAAGTCACACAGAAACTTTATGTGATGAATGGGAGAGAATGACAGTACATGACGGGGAGAAATTCCCAAGAGTAGGTAGCTTCAGCTCAGAAGTGTTACAAAATTTAAGGAGGAGGATATGTCTCATAAAATCAACAAAGAGACGAATCCAGCATTATGATTATTTGCAGTTGTGGCAACAGGAAGGTGAGATACAGAGAGGTTTGGCTCAGGCGGCGGGATCTGGCTCTAACAGAAAACTGATTGCCACGGCCCCACCGCCACCATATATATCAGGAGAGAAGTTGATTGCGGAGAAAGACGCACTAAGGTGTAACACAAAATCACTTAGTAACTGTGTAAATGTTAATGATAATGTTAACCCATTAACCCATGCAAGTATTAACCCGTGCAAGTTGTACCCTGTTTTGAACTTTCCTCAGGAGTGTGATCAAGAGGACGAATCGGCAACGATTTCAGCGCTCTCTCTAGCAGCCACCATAGCAGAAACCACAGTAGGCACAGCTCCACCCACGAGATTAGTAAAGGCCCCTAGCGGAGGGATAGGTGAGGTCGTATCAACTGGTAAGTACGGCACCATGCATTATGCTGAGACTATTTCACCACAGCCTGTAGAATCTACACAGAATGAGGTTGTTAGAATTACACCTGTTAGAGTAATAGCAGTGCCAAATGGGAAAACAGACACATCAGGAGCCACTCCCATTAGGAACATTGCCATGTACACTCCATTTTCCCGAATGGAATTAAGGACCATAGTGTCCGAATTTCCTGACCCCAGAAAAGACTTAGTTGCCAGTCAAAAATACATCAGAGACTTAGGTAACACTGTAGAGCCCAACAATAAAGACTGGCAGATATTGCTGAGAGCATGTTTACCCTCAAATGTCGACGCAACTCAATTTTTAGCTGATTGCGGACTAGATAATGATGTACCTCTTACAGATGTGTACAACCAAGATAATGTGAAAAGAATAAACTTGCAGTTAAAAGAGTATTTCCCAGCAGTAGCTAAATGGAATAAGATATTCTCCATTAAACAGAAAGAGTCAGAGACAGCTGCAGAGTATTTTCACAGAGCATTATTAGAAATGGCAAAATACACAGGCATAGAGGACATTAAAACAGACACAAACCATCGGGAAGTAGCAGTATCGGTACTGATGGATGGTTTAAAAGAGTCATTGAAGACTAGGGTACAGACCACACAACCATGTTGGCGAGGTCTGTCTGTGGCTACTTTGAGAGAGGCTGCTATTGATCACGATAGAAACATCACCAGACACAGGGAACAACAAGGTGATAAATTAATGTCAGTAAGTATACAGGCTCTGACCACAAGGCAGCCTTTGTTTGTATCACCAAATCCTGTGGGTAAGTCAAGTATGGTTACTTGTTATTCTTGTCACAAACAGGGACACATGGCACGAGATTGTAGAGTAAAGAATCCACGAAACTCATACCAACCCCCTAGACAACGACACGACACACGACATTGGGATCGGGGTCCACAGAAACGGAGTTATGAGCCACATACAGGGGAAACAAAAAGATATCCCCCGAACAGAGACTGGCAGGCCTCTGGTAGTTCCCAGCTAACTCCCTCACAAGTAGTTGCTGCCAGCGGGATTCAGGAAGGTCACCATACCCAATAGGGGTGTGGCCATACCTGTAATCTGCAGCCAGTAAAATTAATTGCCAACCTTGGAAGTGAACCCGAGATCGCAATTAATGTAGCTGGTAAAACTTTAAACTTTCTTGTAGACACAGGGGCGGCCAAGTCAGTGATAAATTCGACAGTGGGCATGAGAACCACTGGTAGGACAATTCCAGCCATGGGAGTAACAGGAGTAGTCCAGCACTACCCTGTTAGCAAACCAGCCGAGATTACAATAGGGCCTTTGCATACCAAGCATTCCTTTTTGCTGGCTGCATCGGCACCAACCAATCTCCTGGAAAGAGACTTACTGTGTAAAATGGGGTGCGTCATTTATTGTACTCCTGAAGGTGTATTCTTGGACATACCTGAGAAACACGCTCAGGAAGTGCGAGACATGTTAGACTCCCCATCAAAATTAATGTCACATACCATTATGACAAATAGGAATCCATCCCAAATAGAAGAGATGACATCTCAGATACCAGAGTCACTTTGGACAAAAGACGGACAAGACACTGGATTAATGGCAAACGTAGCTCCAGTAGTTGTACAAGTAAAAGATGGTAGGATAGCTCCAAAAATCCCACAGTACCCTCTGAAGCCAGAGGTGGAGTTAGGAGTTTACCCAGTAATAGAGCGCTTGCTACAACAGGGCATTCTGGTAAGAATGTCCAGCACTGCCAATAGTCCCATCTTCCCTGTTAAAAAGAGTGGGGGGAGGGGTTACAGACTAGTGCAGGATCTAAGGGGGATTAACAAAATAGTTGAGAGTCAGTTCCCCGTAGTGCCAAATCCAGCTGTCATCCTAATGCAAATCCCTCCCACTGCCAAATTTTTCACTGTTATTGACCTCTGCTCCGCTTTCTTTTCGGTACCTCTGCACCCTGACAGCCAATATTTGTTTGCATTTACATACAGAGGAGTCCAATACACGTGGACTCGATTACCCCAAGGTTTCATAGATAGTCCAAGTATATTTTCTCAGGCTTTGCATGATTGTTTACAGTCTTTCCAACCAGACAGTGGATCAGTATTGATACAGTATGTGGACGATTTACTGCTGTGTTCAGATTCACTGGAAGCATCTCTGAAGGATACGAAACAGCTCCTGTTTCATCTTTCAGACACAGGACACAAGGTGTCCAAAGACAAGTTACAATTATGCCAAACTAAGGTAAAATATTTGGGACACTGTCTAACACAAGGACTGAGACACCTGACCGCTGATAGAATCCAAGCAATTAGAGACATGACTCTGCCACAAACCCAGCAACAGATCAGAACGTTTTTAGGAATGTGTGGGTATTGCCGTAATTGGATCCCAGGGTTTTCCATTTTGGCGTTACCTTTGCAGGAAATGGTCTCCTCAAACAAACCTGATAGGATTTCGCATACAGACGAGTCCGAAACAGCATTTGAGAGACTCAAACAGTGCCTAACGCAGGCACCAGCACTAGGTATGCCAGACTATGGGAAACCCTTTGAACTATACGGAACAGAAAGTGCTGGTTGCGCGGCAGGTGTACTAACCCAAAGACACGGTGATGCCAGTAGGCCAGTTGCATACTACAGCGCTCAGCTAGACACGGTAGCGCGATCCCTCCCCACATGCTTGCGAAGCGTTGCTGCGATAGCATTGCTAGTGACAAAAAGCGAAGATGTCGTGCTAGGCCACAACCTCACAATCCATACGCCACATGCAGTATCAGCCTTATTGAATTCTGCCCAAACCAGACACGTCTCATCAGCGAGGTTTACAAGATGGGAATTGGCACTAATGGCCCCCGTAAACATCACCATAAGGAGATGCAGTGCATTAAATCCTGCAACGTATCTCCCAGGTGTGCCTGGTCAGGCACAAAGGGTGGAAGGTGAGAGTGATGGGGAAGGAGGATTTAATATAAAGGAAGATACACATGATTGTATGGAATATTTGACCCAAAATTTTACCGCAAGGCCTGACATCAGTGACAACCCACTGGAAGATGCAGAACTCACGTTCTACACGGACGGTAGTTGCCATAGACAGTCAGACTCGGGAGACTTGTGTACTGGATACGCAGTCGTAGATGACCAAGACACCATAGAAGCGGAACCGCTAGGCCCACCTCACTCAGCCCAGGTTGCTGAACTGGTCGCCCTAACCAGAGCATGTGAATTGGCTAAGGGTAAGTCAGCCAATATCTACACCGATTCTAGATACGCATTCGGGGTAGTCCATGATTTCGGAGCCCTATGGCGTCTCAGAAATTTCATGACGGCCGCTGGTACACCGGTAGCGCATGCAACTCACATAAAAAGGCTTCTAACAGCGATACAGGAACCCGACAGAGTGGCTGTTATCAAATGTAAAGCACACACATATAGCCAAGACCCGGTATCACTTGGTAACAGCCGAGCAGACGAAGCTGCTAAGTTAGCAGCTGCTACCCCCATACAGACAGACACCACACAATTGATGGTATTTAATACCATTAACACACAGAAGTTGTGTGAAATGCAAAATTTGTGTTCCACACAGGAAAAGGCAGTCTGGAAGGCAAAGGGATATGGCCAGGAGTCCTCAGGACTCTGGACGGATGGACATGGTAAACCAGTGGCCCCCAGAGCATATCTTCCATGTCTGGCTGAAGCAGCTCACGGGCCGACTCATCTAGGCAAGGAAGGGATGTGCAAATTGGTGAGAGCATATTGGTGCGCCCCAGGATTCTCCTCTCATGCGAGTAAAAGAGCAATGTCATGCCTTACCTGTTTGAGAAAGAATATTGGAAAGGCAATACCTACAGAACCATCCCATATCCCACCTGCCGGCGGCCCTTTCCAGGTAATACAAATTGACTTTATACAATTACCCCCTTGTCGGAATTTGAAATATGTACTTGTTTGTATAGATGTTTTCTCAAATTGGGTCGAAGCATTTCCTGCGGCTACAAATACCGCTATGTTTACTGCTAAGAAAATTGTGCAGGAATTTGTATGTAGATATGGTATCCCTAGAATAATCGAAAGTGATAGGGGTACCCATTTTACAGGTGATGTCTTTCAAGGAATGTGTAAGTTGATGGGAATTGATAGCAAGCTGCACACTCCGTACCGTCCACAGGCGAGTGCGAAGGTCGAAAGAGTGAACAGCACTATTAAAAATAAATTGAGTAAAGTGATGGCAGAGACAGGATTGACATGGCCAGAAGCTTTACCCATTGTATTGTACAGTATCAGAACCACTCCCAGGTCCCCTCTTAATCTGTCTCCCTTTGAAATCTTGTTTGGTCGACAACCGCATGCCATGATTAACCCTCAGGATGATTTGAAATGTAACAATGAAGTAACTGTAAAGTACTTGATTAACATGAGTAAACAGTTAAGGAATCAAAATGATAATCTGAAGTTGGTGATTCCTGATCTACCTGATAGTAATTGTCATGACATTGAACCTGGGGATTATGTAATGATACGGAATTTTCTACGCTCAGGTTGCCTTATTGACAGATGGGAAGGACCATACCAGGTCTTATTGACTAGCACTACAGCATTGAAGGTTGCTGAGAGAGAGACTTGGGTCCATTCATCCCACTGCAAGAAGGTTGCTGATCCAGAGAAGTCCCGTGATAAGGAACAGACGGTAGAGGTTGTATCACTGGAGTGTCTGTTCCAGGAGGACTGAGGCGGCACCTGAGCCTTGAAGACCGATAGCTGTTGTCGACTCCCCACTCCCTTTTATTGTTTTCCTCCACTTCCCATCCCCTCTCCCTCAAATTTCTTTTTCCTCCTTCTCATTCTTCTCCGTTTCCTCCTATAAGATGGACTTGCCCCAAGAGACTGTGATCCGGATTTTCCTGTTGACCATGATGTTGACCAGAGCAGTCTGTTCCGGCGAGAGTACCATGGAGGTCGATAGAGGTTCTGGAATGGGTTCTGATGATAAAGATGGAGGCGTAGTTTTCCAAGATCAATCTAACCAACAAGCAAAGGCGAGTATCAGAAAACGATCCGATAGCATTGACCATAGAAGGAATTGTGACGGATTGTTAGCTGAGGAAAACTGTATCTGTAGGCTCTGTAACAATGTCATTGAAGATGGGTGCATTAAGAAATGCCAATCCAGTTTTAATATCCATATGGACCGGCATCCATTGAGTGACTATCACTCCTTAGTGGGTAATGTGTTAAACAAAACAGATTGTTGGGTATGCTCTCAAGTACCTCAAGGTCATAGCAAATCAGGGCTAGTACCATTTCCTTTAACGATAGGGGAGGTACTTGAGTTAAATGGTGGGAGACCGGTGGACAGGAGGTTTAATATCTCCAGCCCTCCTAGTTTGAAGCTCCACCAATACCATGTGGATAGGTCCCTATTATGTTTCAACATCTCCAATCCCAGAAAGCCGGGAAATTGGGAAGTGTCATGGAGTAACCACACCATGACCTTTTCGCATAGAGCAGATAGAATGCCTACAGATACAGAGCTTGTACGCCACATAGCCAGTAGAGGAAAATCTTTCCGGTATAGGTACACCTTAGGAAATAGGATTACGAGAGTTGGAGAAGTATCACCAGGATACTGTGCACATATCGTACAACCTGATACGTGTATTAAGCAGATGGAAGAATTAGGGTTAGGAGATTTCACCTGGAAGGTGTGTAATATGGTTATGTCCTTCTCCGTCCCATATGTTCTCCCCGATGATGCATATTTCATATGCGGGAGAAAGGCGTACAAGTGGCTTGCCCCAAACTCTGAAGGATTGTGTTATATTGGAAAAGTATTGCCTGAAGTGATGACTGTAACACATGACAAAATGAAAGACATACATCGTGGTGCCCAAGCTCCTTATACTCACACCCACTACGAGCACGTTGTTAAAAGGCACCTGATAGAGAAGACAGAGCATCCGGCCTCTGATCTGATAAGTGAATCCACCGGGATTCAATTCTTAATCGCGTTAGATTTCACCCGCACCGCTAGAGGAGTGCTAAATTATAAATACATATCGGCGCTCGCAAATTTGTTAGATAATATCACTGAAATGTATGATGACACGTTTAGATATACTGGAAGGGAACTTCAAGCTTATAAAACAGAACTGGTGCAGCATAGAATGGTTCTTAATTACCTCACAGCAGTGACAGGCGGATATTGTGTTACATTGGCAACACAGTACGGCGTGAAGTGTTGCACGTATATCACGAATAGCACCGAGGATCCGGTCGAGGTCATAGACCAAAAGATGGACGATATTCTCCAATTGAAGTGGGAATTTCGCCGAAAACACAATCTCACTCTTGCTGCTGTAGGTAATGAGCTGACTGGTTGGGTGTCATGGTTGAACCCGCGAAATTGGTTCTCCGGTTTGGGAGACTGGGCTCAAGGAGTCATAATGGATGTTGGGAAGTTTCTCCTATGTATCTTAGGTGTTGTCATATCAATTGGCTTGATATTTAGATGCGGTCAGGCTTTAATGAAGTGCAAACATCGTACCAGGGTAATGAGTTTGAGGAGTGAGGAAACTGTAATTAACCTGGATTTGATTTATGACCCAATGATAGAAATAATGATGTAATGAAAATGCGATTATACGGTCCGTTTCTTTCACCTGTTTTTCTGGTTTTTCTCCAAGATAAAAAGACCCACTTGGACGAGGAAGTTGACGAGACGCTATACAGACAACGGATAGACCAAAGAAGAAGTTTTGACCACTTGAGATACGGACATTTGATGAACTTTGCCATGGATCCCCAGTTTCCCTAGAATTCTTAAACTTACGCTAGCCCAACATTTTTTGTAAATCTAATGGCATTGACAAAGCTTTTTGCTCACACCTAATGGGCAACACAGCGCAAAGAAGACGACTTTCAACTGATACCGAACAAACCTTCAACCGACAGATGTACATTAACCTGACATAGAATACTACTGCATTTTCCATAAGTGTTCTTTATCTTCATCTCTACAACCCTCAGGTAATGACACACATAGTCGATAGGGAATACAGGCACAAATATCAGCAACCACATACCTCCCCTATTCATGTATCATCAACTAAAATGTGCTTCCCCATTTTGTTACAACCACAGCCGAAAAGAGCTCGGTAGAGTTTGACAGCCCATCCACAGACCCTTAATACGGGATAAGAAGGAATTCAAATGTATACTTCGCAATACCTCGAAGCTTGATTTACAACACGTACGGCACGATGATACATGACCCCCCAAACATGGACTCATACACACATGCTTCTGCTATCTCACTAGGTCATACCCTCTTCCCACCTACTCCTCTCTCCTCCCTTACCCAACCATGGAAATGAATTAACCCCTGACATATATTTTTCTCCTTTTGAAATGTTTTAGAAGGTGGCAGTTATTATTGACTGCCAAAGGGTGGACTGTCAAAGTCAGAAAAATATCTCTATGCACACTGCCATATTTGCACCTCATTCAGGTCCGCGCTGCGCATGCGTGCGCTCTCCCGTGAGTGCGCATACCCGCTGTTGCGTGCACCCGCTGGTGCTCAGTATGCGTATTTACGGTAAAGTTTGTGTAGTCGTAGCGTGCGACTCAATCGTTACATATTTTCACTAATAAGGTATTTTATAGATCATGGTCCCTTTGATAGATTCTGAAAGTTTGGTTAACATAGCATGTTCCTGAACAGAGAGATCCCTCTTTGTATTGTACGAAGGGTCTAAAAGGGGTCATACAGTAGTGTTTGGTACCCATCGGAAGAGTATTTAAATAGCAATATTCCGGTGTTGGTTTGGAGCGGATTAATCGCTCGTGCGAATGGTTATGGACATAAGAAGTTTATGTCCATTTACTATTATTTGTTCTTACTTAGTCATGCGGCGGGAAACCCAGTATCCCACCCACCTGAACAGTTGGAAACAGTCACAGCCCACCTGTATGAATCAACCTATGACCTTTTGTTATAATGCGAAGCCGAATTCCTGTGTCCAATGGACAATGAGATTGTAGGGACCATTGAATTGTATTGTGTGTGGGGCATAAATAGGCAGGCCGACCATATCCAGATTCACTCTCATCAACGGTTCTCATTGCTGATAATCGGGAGCTGGATATCGAGGCGCATGCGATCGTTCCCCTTGTGCGTAAGTTTTCTCCGTAATCATATTGTCTTACTGTGAGCCATCTCTCTCTCTCTCTCCCTACTCTTTCTCTCGTATTTTCCTTTAATTGTATTGTATTGTATTTCCCGTGTAGTTATCTGGTTAGTTAGTCTATGTTATATTGTAGTGTATCATTTGTACTGTGATTCCTTTTGCAAGTATAATAGTTATAATACATATAATAGGTTTTGGACCCTAAGCCCAGGTATCTGTGTATTCTTTATAGGGTTAAGTATTCTCTGAGCGTCGGTGACGCTCAAGCAGCTTTGTAGTTAATCAGGTTACACCAGGTTGCACTTACACTCTGTCTCTACACTAAGGTATACTGTGTATCTCATTGTTAAAGGTATAGATATAAAGGTTTTAACGTTGTAAACGTCTGCACCGCTGGTGATCTCCTCGTGGTCCCGAGCGTACGCTACGCTATAGCGAATCATTACGTTAGTCGGCAGCCAATAGCGTGCCTGCCTGTGATCACTGGGCCGTAAACGAACGTGACGCTTGAGCGTCTCGACTACGGTTGAGCGATCGCTACACAACTTGCGTACCCTTACGGTACTTCTTACGTAGATAGCGTACAGTGTTCTTAGACCTCTTAAAGTGTTTTATATATGATAAATATTTAGCTTTATCAGTGGAGAATGCCAACGGATTTATAATAGGATGCTTGTCTGAAGACTCTGACTCATTTTCTTGCTCCCATGAGCGGGAAAGGGCATCGGCCTTGCGATTCTGAGAGCCCAGACAGAACTGGAGTTTAAAGTCGAACCTGGAAAAGAAAAGTGCCCATCTGGCCTGACGAGGGTTGAGACATTGTGCGCCTTTCAGATATAGAAGGTTCTTGTGGTCTGTAAGGATGGTGATTGAATGAGAAGCTCCCTCCAACAGATATCTCCACTCCTCTAGAGCGAGCTTGATGGCTAGCAACTCCTGGTCGCCAATGGCATAGTTGCGCTCCGCTGGGGAGAACTTCCGTGAGAAGAAACTGCAAGGATGTAAATGGCCATCTTTAGCCCTCTGAGATAACACCGCTCCTACTCCAACGGAGGAGGCATCCACCTCTAAGATGAAAGGAGAGTCGATGTCAGGCTGTTTCAGGACAGGCGCAGAGATGAACCTCTGTTTTAAAAGATGAAAAGCTTGCATGGCTTCTTCAGACCACTTGGACGGGTTAGCACCCTTCTTGGTGAAAGCAGTAATAGGCGCCACAATGGTGGAAAAGTCTCGTATAAACTTTCGGTAATAATTGGCGAACCCTAAGAACCTCTGGACCCCTTTGAGGGTTAAGGGTACCGGCCAATTCTGGATTGCTTGTAGTTTCTCAGGATCCATCTCTAGTCCGGAACCGGACACAATGTACCCTAGAAACGGAATGGACTTGACTTCAAAGACGCATTTCTCTAATTTGCAATAGAGATGATTGACACGGAGACGGGACAGAACCTCCTTTACCCAAAAACGATGTTCCTCTAAATTGTTGGCAAAAATGAGGATATCATCTAGATAGACCACGACATGACGGTATAGAATGTCTCTGAAAATCTCATTGACGAAATGCTGGAAGACAGCTGGAGCATTGCTCAATCCGAAGGGCATGACGAGGTACTCATAATGTCCGTCACGGGTGTTAAATGCGGTCTTCCACTCGTCACCCTCACGGATCCGGATGAGATTGTATGCACCTCTCAAGTCCAGCTTTGTAAAGATGGTAGCTCCGCTAACTCTGTCAAAGAGCTCAGTAATCAGGGGTAAAGGATAGCGGTTCTTGATGGTAATGTCGTTCAAACCTCTGTAGTCGATGCACGGCCGCAGACCACCATCTTTCTTTTTTACAAAAAAGAAGCCTGCGCCGGCTGGAGAAGAAGAAGGTCGAATGAACCCCTTTGCTAGGTTCTCTTTAATGTATTCCTCCATAGAATGCGTCTCAGGCAGAGACAACGGATAAGTCCGGCCTCGAGGTGGAACCTTCCCTGGAACAAGATCAATCGGGCAGTCCCATTCTCTATGAGGAGGAAGGATATCAGCAGAAGCTTTACTGAACACATCCGTGAAATCTTGATATGGAGGAGGTGGAACATCAGACGACCTGGGGGAGGAAGAACAGACAGGCAACACTTTAAACAAACATGTCTCAGCACAGGAGGGACCCCATGCCAGAATTTGCGTAGTCGTCCAATCAATTGTAGGATTGTGAAGACGGAGCCATGGAAGGCCCAGGACCACAGGATGTGTGGCTCTTGGAATCACTAAAAGTGAAATAAGTTCGGAATGAAGAACTCCCACTCTCAGACGAACTGGTAGAGTCCTTAGAGCAATAACTGTATCAAAAATTTTACTGCCATCCACGGCAGTTAAGGAAAAGGAGGAAGGAAGTCTCTCGTGGGTAGGGACCACCGTTTAACATAGGCTTCGGTAATAAAGTTCCCAGCTGCTCCGGAATCCAGGAGGGCAATGACGTTCTGATAACGTTGAGCAACTTGAAGCGAGACTGGGAGATTACAATCTTGAGGAGATGGAGAGGAGATCATTACTCCTAGCCGGCCCTCTCCTTGGCGAGCTAGGATTTGGAGTTTCCCGGACGTTTGGGACAGGCATTAATAGTGTGAGACGGAGCTGCACAATACAGACAGAGAGACTCAGAGAGACGTCTTCGGCGCTCAGCAGGAGTTAAACGGGAACGGCCAATTTGCATGGGTTCATCTTTAGTTGGTGACAGTTGGCGAGGAGGAGGAGCAGAAGATTTTGGAGCAGATGATCTTCCACGCTCAGTTGCTCTCTCTCTGAAACGTAAGTCAACTTTCGTACAAAGTGAGATTAGCTCATCTAACTTGGAGGGTAAGTCTCTGGTAGCTAACTCATCTTTAATACGCTCGGATAAACCATGCCAGAATGCAGCATACAGGGCCTCGTCGTTCCATGCCAGTTCAGATGCCAGAATCTGGAACTGTATAAGATATTGTCCTACAGTACGTGATCCCTGGCGTAAACGGAGAATCTCAGACGAAGCTGAAGTTACCTGGCCTGGCTCGTCGAAGATGCGCCTGAATGTTGACACGAATGCAGTGTAAGAAGATAGCAGGGTGTCGGACCTCTCCCATAACGGTGATGCCCAGTCGAGGGCTGAGCCACTGAGAAGAGAGATGATGTAGGCAATTTTTGTACGGTCACTGGGAAAATTGCCAGGTTGTAGCTCAAACTGAATCTCACACTGGTTGAGAAATCCCCTGCAGAATCTTGGAGATCCGTCAAATTTTGCTGGCGTTGGAAGATGAAGACGTGGAGCAGAAACGGGTAAGGTGGGTGGGGTTATAGTTGGAGTCACTGTGGTTGACGCCCCAGATGCGCCTGATCCACGGAGAGTTGTCTGAATCCCATCCAGCCGAGTAGAGAGATCCTGGAGACAGCGGATGATGTGGCCCTGTGCAGCCTCCTGATGTTCAAGTCGGGCTGCCAGTTCTTGCATCGGCCTGGCCGCTTGATCCTGGTCTCCGGCTGGATTCATTTGGTCAGTGCTTACTGTCACAACTGAGGGCCTGAGCTGACGGAAGGCAGCCTCAGTTGTAGGGGCTGAGATGTACCGGAACCTGGGAGGTTGTATCAGACCCCTGGACATGTAAGTAACATGAAGAGAAACCGCCCGAAGGCGTGACCACGACAACTTGAGTAAAAGTCAATGATATTTATTTATGACAAACTCCATGCATCACAGTAGCAGTAAAAAGAAACATAAAAATCAGCAGAGAAATAATAATACAGTTCCTGGGTACTACAGGGTGGCAGGGGCCACAGAGCTCTGGTGGTATGAGACAGTTCTTATTATCTGCAAGTTGGAAAGTCCTTACCAGGCTCAACTGTAGCAATGAGGAAAGCCCAGGGTCGTACCAGCTGGTGTTCCAGGGAAAGCTGGACTGCTGTAGATAAAATGCTGCTGTGGGTACTGGTTAGAACCAGACAGGTGTTGGCACGGAGTGGATACTGGCTGGAACCAGTTAAATAATAAATAAAGCTTGAGAGCGATGCAATATAGATGAAATGTAGAATTTGAGAGCGGAGAAATAATAATACCGGTGGAGAGTGGTAAACTGCAGAAAGGACACCGGCCCTTTAAGAGAAGCTGTACACTGCTGGAAGCTGAGCTGGAAGCAGGTGATGTTGTAGCTGGAAACAGGTGAGTCCAGAATGGATCGGAGAGTCAGGCTACACCGCAGATGGAATGCTGGTGCGGGTCTCTATAGCAGAAGTCTGGAGACAGGAGCTGGAACCTGGAAGACAACCACAGGAGAGAGACAAACTGGAACTAGGTTAGACAACCAAAGCACTGGTGTGCAATGCTGCTAAAAGCAGCTTGCGAGCGAACAACTCGGAATGAGGGCCCATATACAGGTTCTACCAACATAACTTTTTCAGGGGTTAATTTGCTCTTATCTACAGCTGGCAGCCCTTGAGCCAATCTCTGCCCCTCTTTCATACTTTCAAAAACCCATCGCCATGGGTAATGATGTCACCTGCGATGTTATACCCGATGCGTCTTTAGCCCCGCATCCCTCAGCCACCACGGTGACTAAGCCAGAACCAGCCACCGCAGGCTTACAGGGATGGTCAGCCTCAGCATAAACCACGGCCCGCGTCGCCCCCACACTTGCAACTTTAGAGGCGAGCATTTCGGGGACAAGTCCACAGGGAGCAGCGACAGTTACCAGAGTCCCAGCACCCGCCATTACCCCAGCAACTGCCACGCCCACTGCAGCGTCACCGCCCAGCACTTCCTCCAGGAGAGACACCTCCCCCGTTTGGAAGCCACCAGATACTGCCATCATTGGCCTTTCCACGATCTCTACAGCACCATGTACGATCTTAGAAACATCACTTCCATCACAGCTCCCGACAGCCACTTCCTTCTCCATAGGCTGGACTCCCACCTCCATACCCTCCACTGGAGGCTCTGATGCCACTACTGAACCTGCCAGGACCAGGCCGCCACCACCATCCTGTTCAGGCAGAGATTCCTGCAACTCAGTTTGAGACAGAACCTGACTACACAATGCTGACGCGCTACCGAAACTGCCGGGACCGAGCCGCTACTGCCCCCACCATCCTGCTCAGGTAAAGACTTCATCAACACTTCTTTCTCCTGAGAAAGAGCCAGAATACATAACGCTTTAATTCTTTCCTTTACTGCAGCCAGGCTAGTACTCCCAAATCTCATCCTTTAGGAGAGCTTTCTCACGGCTGCTAAAAGTATTTCATTTCCTTCTCTTGAGGGAAAGACAAGAGGTTAAACTAGTCTGCTCCATTTTTAACTCTTCCAGGATCATATTCACATATTCATCCATAGAGGATTCTGAGCTGCTATCAGAGACCACAGCATCCACCACTTCACCACAGGCAGGTACCTTTGCCATATCAAACCCCCCCCCCCCCCCCGGGTTTCCTCACCCGGAGAGCCAGCGTCCCGTGGTTTGGGGGTCACTAGTTGGGGATCCTGTTTCTTCACAGGGTCCACAATCACTAGGGCTGCCACACTGACCGAATCTCCCAATGCTGGAACTTCCACGGCTGTTTGCAGGACAGAAATCCCGGGGGCCTCCTTCGGGCCCAGCAGCCCGGGACTCGCCGTCATTGTCCTCCCCAGTAGGATCCATCCTCCCCTGGGAGGCTCCCAGGGGAAACACTGCAGGCTTCAAAAAAGTACCAGGGCCTAAGAGCTCTTTTCTGTGCAGCCTCCTACAGTCTCGGGCAACTGCAGGTGTTTTTATACTACCGGTATCTGGTCAATGGTTGACAGTGTCTAGGTCCACACACCAAAAGGTCAACATAGTTTATGTCAACATTGAAAAAAGTTCAACACAAGCAAAAAGTTGACTTTAAAAAGGTCGACATAGAAAAAGGTCACCATGTGTTTTTCATGTCTTTTTTAACCAACTTGTTCTTACTTTATGATCCACGTGGATATAGAGTGAGATTCCAACAGTGTGCCCGAAGCATGGCGAGTTTAGCAGGCCATTTGAGGTTAGGCTTTGCACTAATTGAGGTCCATGTTGACAGTTGTCAACATGGACACCAAAAAACTAACTTTGTCATGGTGACCTTTTTACCCTGTTTACTTTTTGCATGTTGACCCTTTGCATGTCAACAATTTTATCCTTATGACCTTTTCACCCTGTCGACCTATTGCCACCACTCTTTCTTCGAGGTGCTTTGAGGTGTCACTGGTGTGGCGCACATACCTCGTTTCAGCTGGGCAGCGTGGGCTTCTTATCGTGATATCAGCCGCGCTAGCACTAGCTCTAGGCAGGCATCCATGTACAAAAGCCGTGACCAGATGTCACGCTAAGGTGGGGTGCGGGAGAACAGATGACAAGCGGCCCTGCACCCCGTGTGGCCAACCGGGGGACTTCACAATGTGGGTAATGGCCAATGAGAAACTAGATACAACACATATATTACATGCATGATAACATGCATGTATATACAGTGCCTTGGTATTCACCCCCCTTTGCATTTTTCATGTTTTGTTGCCCCTCACAACCTGGATATAAAATGGATTGTTTGCATCATTTCATTCACAGATCATGCCTACAACTTTGAAGATTTTTTTTTTTTTATTGTGATGCAAACAACAAATAGGACAAAATAACAGAAAACTTCAGTGTGTGTAACTATTCACCCCCCTAAATTCAGTACTGTGTAGAGCTATTTTTTGCAGCAATTACAGCTGTAAGTCGCTTTGGATAAGTCTCTATGAGCTTGACACATCTTGCCACAGTGATTTTTGCCCATTCCTCAAGCTACAACTGCTACAGCTCCTTCATGTTGGATGGTTTCCGCTCGTGAACAGCAATCTTCAAGTCTGACCACAGATTCTCAATAGGATTGAGATCTGGGCTTTGACTAGGCCATTCCAACACATTTAAATGTTTCCCCTTACACCACTCGAGTGTTGCTTTAGCAGTATGCTTCGGGTCATTCTCTTGATGGAAGGTAAACCTCCGTCCCAGTCTCAAATCACAGGCAGACTTAAACTGGTTTTTCTCAAGAATATCCTTGTATTTAGCACCATCCATCTTTTCCTCGAAACAGTTTACCATTCCCTGCTGCTGAAAACATCATGATGCTGCCACCACCATGTTTCACTGGGGATGGTGTTCATGGGGTGATGGGATGTGTTGGGTTTGTGCCAGACATAGCATTTTCCTTGGTGGCAGAAAAGTAAAATTTTACTCTCATCTGACCAGAGCACCTTCCTCCATACATTTGGGGAGTCGTCTACATGCCTTTTGGCAAACTCAAAACATGCCTTATTATTTTTAACACTAAGTAATGGCTTTTTCTGACCACTCTTCCATAAAGTGTGTGGAGTGTACGGCTTATTGTGGTCACATGCGCAGATACACAAGTCTCTGCTGTGGAACTCTGCAGCTCCTTCAGGGTTACCTTTGGTCTCTGTGTTGCCTCTGTGATTAATGCCCTCCTCGCCTGGTCTGTGAGTTTTGGTGGCCGGCCCTCTCTTGTCAGGTTTGTTGTGGTACCATGTTCTTTCCATTTGAAGATGATGGGTTTGATGGTGCTCCGTGGGATCATCACAGATTTGGATATTTTTTATAACCCAACCCTGACTTGTACTTCTCAACAACTTTGTCCCTGACTTGTTTGGAGAGCTCCTTGGTCTTCATGGTGTGATGCCTCTTGCTTGGTGGTGTTGCAGCCTCGGTGGCCTTTCAGAAAAGGTGGTTTTATACTGACAGATCATGGAAGAAAAGGTGACTTACCCACAGTTGCCGTTGAAATCCACGCATCTAGCGCTTCCACAAATAGAGCCTGACCTGTGTAGGGTAGGTTCTCCACGACTCTCCTGGATTCCATGTCGGCAGACCATTGGCGCAGCCAGAGTCTTCTACGAGCCAAGACCGACATGGAAGATATCCCAGCAGCCATCGAACCCAGGTCTTTCATGGATTCCACGGTAAATACTGCAGAATCCTGTATGTTACGTAAGAACAATTCAACGTCACTTTTATCCATTGTCCTCAAGTAACGTGCCAGACCACTTTACTATAGCTTTAGAAATCCATGCACAGGCAATGGTAGGCCGTAGTATCGTCCCCGAAGCCGTGTATATGGATTTGAGCGCAGTGTCAATTTTGGGATCAGCCGGTTCTTTCAACGCGGCAGATCCCGGGACCGGTAAAACCACCTTCTTTGACAGTCTGGACACCGATGCGTCAACTATGGGTGGGTTTTCCAATTTCTTTCTATCCTCCTCAGGGAAGGGGAATGCCACCAGAATCTTTCTGGTGATCTGTAATTTTTTATCTGGGTTTTACCAGGAATATTCAAATATAGCATTTAACTCTTTAGACGCAGGAAAGGTTAGCGAGGCTTTCTTATTATCCGTGAAGTAAGTCTCCTCAACCTGCTCAGGTATTGTGTCAGCAATATTTAACACATCTCTAATGGCTTCAATCATCAACTGCACCCCCTTTGCAAGAGATGGCGCCCCCCTCAGCACGTCCCCATCACCGCCTACCGTGTCAGAGTCGGTATCCGTGTCGTCTTGCATAATCTGAGCAAGAGCACGCTTTTGAGAGTGAGTGCCAGGGGGCCCTGAAGGTGCCAACCCGGACCAAACAGCCATAGAATTCTGTAAAACCTGAGTTGCAGTTTCATTCTGTGCTACCCAAGCAGAAATCTGAGAGATCATACTCTTAAATGAGGTTAACCACTCAGGTTCTCTTATTGGAATCTGTGCTAAACCACAGCAATCCTTATTACATGGAATGGGATCATCCTGGGAGGACATATCCTCTGCAGCATAAGACACAGAGTCCCTAGACGTGGCTTTTTTGTGAGACAGCAAACACCCCCCACACACAGGGAAATGGCAGACAGAGTTTCCCCACTGAGAATGCCAAGAGAGACACAGAGTTTGGACCTAACCCACACACAGCTCTTTTTAAGATAAAGGATACCCCTTACCAGCGCTAACTGTGTACCTTAATAGGTTACAAAGCCTATTACACAGCCCCCCACCCCTTTCTACAACCCCCTGGTACCGTACAGATAGCTGGAGCTGATGTGGAGGGACAGCTCTCCCCTGTCAGCATCCCTGCATGCAAGAAAGATGGCGCTGAATGCTGCTGGGTCCGCTCTGAGGAGAAGCTCCGCCCCCTTTCATGGCGCGGCTTCCCGCTCTGAATTGAATTTTATACTGGCCTGAGGTATGTGCTGGTGGTGATCCTGGGACCCTGACAGGCTTTCTAAACAGTGTAGGGTGTAGTCGCTGGCTCAGGGCGCCCCTCACAGCGCCGCACCAAGTACCGCTAAACTCTGGAGCGCAGTTAGTACTGCGCTCCCTACCCTGATGCCGCCATCTTCACACCAGCTCCCCGCTTGTCAGGGGGGCCTGTAAGTAACTCGCCACCGAAGTCTTCTGGCTCTGTAAGGGGATTGGCGGCATGCTGCTGGGGTGAGCGATCCTCTTTTGGCGGGGAATGTTCGATCACCTCAGGAGCTCAGCGTACACACAGATAATAACCTTTTAAACCTTAAACACAGAGTATGATTATACTGTAAGTCTTAGTATTGAGATACTGTAATGATATACCACTGGTTAACCTGGATATTTAAGCAAGCTGTTTGAGTGATTGAGATACTCAGAAACCCTTTGTACTAGCTAGAGAAACACAGACACCTTGCTAAGGTTCCAAAACCTTTACTTACGATAATTTGTATGAAAAAGGGGAAAACAGTTAACAGCTTATACACTACAAGACAAACATTAATACCTAAACAGAATATCTAGACATGAATATACAATAGCGGCATAATCATAAACAATAACAGTGAGAGAGAGAGAGAGAGAGAGAGAGTGTATGGCAAATACAGACAGAGAATAAGGTGGTCACAGAGAAACTTACACACGTGGGAATGACTTCGCCGGCGCAACCTGGACCAGGGCTCTAGCCTTCAGTGTGAAAACCTTGCAGAGTCTTGTGTCACCAAGCCTATTGCAAGCTATATTTATTTACTAACTCAAGACATACTACAATAGATACTGCGTGCTCTCTTTCCATTGGTTAGGGGGTGGGACATGTACTGCACCTGGGATCATTGGTTAGTTCAAGAAGTGGGCGATGGCCAGGACTTGTTAGTATTCTAAATTCCTCTTTGTCTGATTATATTGAGGAAAGCTATTGTTTTGGATCTTCCAAACAAACTCTGTCTCTGGGCTTTGTTTACCCCACCTTCAGTTGAGACAATTGACTACTCAGCACTCATTATTCTGGAGAGAAACCTGGTTCTATTCATAAACAAAGGTGTAAGCCCTCTTCATAGAATCTCAAACTTAGTGTAAATAAGGCTATTGTATTCAGTCTGTGGGAAAGAAATGACTGAATTCCATTCACCTACCCTGCACTTATGTGTAATTTATTCGGAATGCAATTAATCTTATTTTCTACTTCTGTGCATAACCATGAGCAGCAACTATGCGAATCCCTCCCAACTATCATAGGCACAACACCCCTTCAATACCCCACAGCTGGACACCAAACACTACCCTCCAACCTTTGTCTGAGCCTCCCAGCATGCAAAGAGGAATCTCTCTGTCCAAGAATTTTTAAACTTACCATACTTGCTGACATTGTTAAGGGGAATATTAACTATAAAACGCATTATAATGGTTAAATATGTAGCAATTGAGTCGCTCGCTAGTCGCACACAAACACCGCCGTAAATACCCATCTCCATGCGCAGGCGACGTCAGAGCGTCCCTTACGCAACCTGGGGGGATGCGTACGCACGGGGGAGTCCGTGCACGAGCAGCGGGCACGTGCATTGGGGTTAATACAAGGCATATGAATCATGATATTTTTCGACTCTGACACCTGTCAGCGGAGATAGTGGCTCAGACCCCGCAGGGCGGACACTACTCCCCCCCCTTAGTCCCACAAAGCAGAGAGGCTGTTGCCAGCAGCCTCCTTGTGCCTAAACTCTAGTGAAAAAAATAAAACTAAAGAAACTCCTATGGAGCTCCCCTAGCTGTGACCGGCTCCTCCGGGCACATTTTCTAAAGGAGGTAGGAGAGGCATAGAGGGAGGAGCCAGCCCACACTCTCAAACTCTTAAAGTACCAATGGCTCCTGGTGGACCCGTCTATACCCTATGGTACTAATGTGGACCCCAGCATCCTCTAGGATGTAAGAGAAATTGCGATCACCTCGCGATTTCTGCTTCATCGTAAAAACTATTGATGCCTCCTGCCGGCACAGCTTAGATGCGCCCGCAGAAGAACCGGTGCCATTTTACCCATTGCGGCGGCTGCATGTGACATAACACAGCTGCCGCAATCACGCCTATGACATGACCCCCATTTGCGGCGCCCTGACTGCCGTTTGCCGCAACGTTCTGTCTGCTCCCTGGAAAGGCAGCGTCGCTGCCCCACACCCAGCGACTGCCTCTGCCTGATTCACAGGCAGAGGCGATTGCTTTTTATGCGCCACTCCCCCCCACAGAAAGTGCGCCCCCCCCTCCCCGCAGAAATTGTGTGTGCAAGTGCAGGACGGGCACATGCACAGGCCAGGTGCTGCGCATGCGCCAGCTGGGCCATCGTAAACATTCAGTTTGGATCGCAATTTGCGATCCTACCTGAATTAGCCCCTATGTAAGAAACTTATAATAAATAAGTACATTAAACATAGATAGGTTTACCATACCATCCCATCATAATAGAAAATGAGAGTGTTAAGGTGCCCACTTGGGCAGCGTATTTCATGGCCAAACCAGTGTTGGGCAAGGCAAAATCCATATGGATCATATGCAAGTGACCCGTCTCAGTATATCTCAGGTGTCAAAATTCTTGCCCGAGACTCGTTAACCCTTGCAAAACTACAGCTACTTATTTATAATAGAAAATGATAGTGTTAAGGTGCCCACTTGGGCAGCGTATTTCATGGCCAAACCAGTGTTGGGCAAGGCAAAATACATGTGGGTCATATGCAAGTGACCCGACTCAGTTGATTTCAGGTGTCAAAATTGTTGCCCGAGACTCGTTAACCCTTGCAAAACTACAGCTACTTATTCATAATAGAAAATGAGAGTGTTAAGGTGCCCACTTGGGCAGCGAAATTCATGCCCAAACAAGTGTTGGGCAAGGCAAAATCCATGTGGGTCATATGCAAGTGACCCGACTCTATTGATTTCAGGTGTCAAAATTCTTGCCCGAGACTCGTTAACCCTTGCAAAACTACAGCTACTTATTCATAATAGAAAATGATAGTGTTGAGGTGCCCAATTGGGCAACGTATTTCATGCCCAAACCAGTGTTGGGCAAGGCAAAATCCATGTGGGTCATATGCAAGTGACCCGACTCTATTGATTTCTGGTGTCAAAATTGTTGCCCGAGACTCGGTAACCCTTGCAAAACTACAGCTACTTATTCATAATAGAAAATGATAGTGTTAAGGTGCCCACTTGGGCAACTTATTTCATGCCCAAACCAGTGTTGGGCAAGGCAAAATACATGTGGGTCATATGCAAGTGACCCGACTCAGTTGATTTCAGGTGTCAAAATTCTTGCCCGAGACTCGTTAACCCTTGCACAACTACAGCTACTTATTCAAATTAGTAATTCATAATACTGTGTATGTGCCCACTTGGGCAGCGTATTTCATGGCCAAACCAGTGTTGGGCAAGGCAAAATCCATGTGGGTCATATGCAAGTGACCCGACTATTGATTTCAGGTGTCAAAATTGTTGCCCGAGACTCGTTAACTCTTGCAAAACTACAGCTACTTATTCATAATAGAAAATGATAGTGTTAAGGTGCCCACTTGGGCAGCGTATTTCATGCCCAAACCATTGTTGGGCAAGGCAAAATCCATGTGGGTCATATGCAAGTGACACGACTCTATTGATTTCAGGTGTCAAAATTCTTACCCGAGATTCGTTAACCCTTGCAAAACTACAGCTACTTATTCAATTTAGTAATTCATAATACTGTGAATGTGCCCACTTGGGCAGCGTATTTCATGGCAAAACCAGCGTTGGGCAAGGCAAAATACATGTGGGTCATATGCAAGTGACCCGACTCTATTGATTTCAGGTGTCAAAATTCTTGCCCGAGACTCGTTAACCCTTGCAAAACTACAGCTACTTATTCATAATAGAAAATGATAGTGTTGAGGTGCCCAATTGGGCAACGTATTTCATGCCCAAACCAGTGTTGGGCAAGGCAAAATCCATGTGGGTCATATGCAAGTGATCCGACTCTATTGATTTCTGGTGTCAAAATTGTTGCCCGCGACTCGGTAACCCTTGCAAAACTACAGCTACTTATTCATAATAGAAAATGATAGTGTTAAGGTGCCCACTTGGGCAACTTATTTCATGCCCAAACCAGTGTTGGGCAAGGCAAAATACATGTGGGTCAAATGCAAGTGACCCGACTCAGTTGATTTCAGGTGTCAAAATTCTTGCCCGAGACTCGTTAACCCTTGCACAACTACAGCTACTTATTCAAATTAGTAATTCATAATACTGTGTATGTGCCCACTTGGGCAGCGTATTTCATGGCCAAACCAGTGTTGGGCAAGGCAAAATCCATGTGGGTCATATGCAAGTGACCCGACTATTGATTTCAGGTGTCAAAATTGTTGCCCGAGACTCGTTAACTCTTGCAAAACTACAGCTACTTATTCATAATAGAAAATGATAGTGTTAAGGTGCCCACTTGGGCAGCATATTTCATGCCCAAACCAGTGTTGGGCAAGACAAAATCCATGTTGGTCATATGCAAGTGACTCGACTCAGTTGATTTCAGGTGTCAAAATTGTTGCCCGAGACTCGTTAACCCTTGCACAACTACAGCTACTTATTCATAATAGAAAATGAGAGTGTTAAGGTGCCCACTTGGGCAACTTATTTCATGCCCAAACCAGTGTTGGGCAAGGCAAAATCCATGTGGGTCATATGCAAGTGACACGACTCTATTGATTTCAGGTGTCAAAATTCTTGCCCGAGACTCGTTAACCCTTGCAAAACTACAGCTACTTATTCAAATTAGTAATTCATAATACTGTGAATGTGCCCACTTGGGCAGCGTATTTCATGCCCAAACCAGTGTTGGGCAAGGCAAAATCCATGTGGGTCATATGCAAGTGACCCGACTATTGATTTCAGGTGTCAAAATTGTTGCCCGAGACTCGTTAACTCTTGCAAAACTACAGCTACTTATTCATAATAGAAAATGATAGTGTTAAGGTGCCCACTTGGGCAGCGTATTTCATGCCCAAACCAGTGTTGGGCAAGGCAAAATCCATGTGGGTCATATGCAAGTGACACGACTCTATTGATTTCAGGTGTCAAAATTCTTACCCGAGATTCGTTAACCCTTGCAAAACTACAGCTACTTATTCAATTTAGTAATTCATAATACTGTGAATGTGCCCACTTGGGCAGCGTATTTCATGGCAAAACCAGCATTGGGCAAGGCAAAATCCATGTGGGTCATATGCAAGTGACCGGACTCTATTGATTTCTGGTGTCAAAATTGTTGCCCGAGACTCGTTAACCCTTGCAAAACTACAGCTACTTATTCATAATAGAAAATGATAGTGTTAAGGTGCCCACTTGGGCAGCGTATTTCATGCCCAAACCAGTGTTGGGCAAGACAAAATCCATGTTGGTCATATGCAAGTGACCCGACTCAGTTGATTTCTGGTGTCAAAATTCTTGCCCGAGACTCGTTAACCCTTGCACAACTACAGCTACTTCTTCATAATAGAAAATGATAGTGTTAAGGTGCCCACTTGGGCAGCGTATTTCATGGCCAAACCAGTGTTGGGCAAGGCAAAATCCATGTGGGTCATATGCAAGTGACCCGACTCTATTGATTTCAGGTGTCAAAATTGTTGCCCGAGACTCGTTAACCCTTGCAAAACTACAGCTACTTATTCATAATAGAAAATGATAGTGTTGAGGTGCCCAATTGGGAAACGTATTTCATGCCCAAACCAGTGTTGGGCAAGGCAAAATACATGTGGGTCATATGCAAGTGACCCGACTCAGTTGATTTCAGGTGTCAAAATTCTTGCCCGAGACTCGTTAACCATTGTACAACTACAGCTACTTATTCATAATAGAAAATGATAGTGTTGAGGTGCCCAATTGGGCAACGTATTTCATGCCCAAACCAGTGTTGGGCAAGGCAAAATCCATGTGGGTCATATGCAAGTGACCCAACTCTATTGATTTCTGGTGTCAAAATTGTTGCCCGAGACTCGTTAACCCTTGCAAAACTACAGCTACTTATTCAAATTAGTAATTCATAATACTGTGAATGTGCCCACTTGGGCAGCGTATTTCATGCCCAAACCAGTGTTGGGCAAGGCAAAATCCATGTGGGTCATATGCAAGTGACCCGACTCTATTGATTTCTGGTGTCAAAATTGTTGCCCGAGACTCGTTAACCCTTGCAAAACTACAGCTACTTATTCATAATAGAAAATGATAGTGTTAAGGTGCCCACTTGGGCAACGTATTTCATGCCCAAACCAGTGTTGGGCAAGGCAAAATACATGTGGGTCATATGCAAGTGACCCGATTCAGTTGATTTCAGGTGTCAAAATTCTTGCCCGAAAATCGTTAACCCTTGCACAACTACAGCTACTTATTCAAATTAGTAATTCATAATACTGTGTATGTGCCCACTTGGGCAGCGTATTTCATGGCCAAACCAGTGTTGGGCAAGGCAAAATCCATGTGGGTCATATGCAAGTGATCCGACTATTGATTTCAGGTGTCAAAATTGTTGCCCGAGACTCGTTAACTCTTGCAAAACTACAGCTACTTATTCATAATAGAAAATGATAGTGTTAAGGTGCCCACTTGGGCAGCGTATTTCATGCCCAAACCAGTGTTGGGCAAGGCAAAATCCACGTGGGTCATATGCAAGTGACACGACTCTATTGATTTCAGGTGTCAAAATTCTTGCCCGAGACTCGTTAACCCTTGCACAACTACAGCTACTTATTCAAATTAGTAATTCATAATACTGTGTATGTGCCCACTTGGGCAGCGTATTTCATGGCCAAACCAGTGTTGGGCAAGGCAAAATCCATGTGGGTCATATGCAAGTGACCCGACTCTACTGATTTCTGGTGTCAAAATTGTTGCCCGAGACTCGTTAACCCTTGCAAAACTACAGCTACTTATTCATAATAGAAAATCATAATACTGTGAATGTGCCCACTTGGGCAGCGTATTTCATGGCAAAACCAGCGTTGGGCAAGGCAAAATCCATGTGGGTCATATGCAAGTGACCGGACTCTATTGATTTCTGGTGTCAAAATTGTTGCCCGAGACTCGGTAACCCTTGCAAAACTACAGCTACTTATTCATAATAAAAAATGATAGTGTTAAGGTGCCCACTTGGGCAACGTATTTCATGCCCAAACCAGTGTTGGGCAAGGCAAAATAAATGTGGGTCATATGCAAGTGACCCGACTCAGTTGATTTCAGGTGTCAAAATTCTTGCCCGAGACTCGTTAACCCTTGCACAACTACAGCTACTTATTCAAATTAGTAATTCATAATACTGTGTATGTGCCCACTTGGGCAGCGTATTTCATGGCCAAACCAGTGTTGGGCAAGGCAAAATCCATGTGGGTTATATGCAAGTGACCCGACTATTGATTTCTGGTGTCAAAATTGTTGCCCGAGACTCGTTAACCCTTGCAAAACTACAGCTACTTATTCATAATAGAAAATGATAGTGTTAAGGTGCCCAATTGGGCAACGTATTTCATGCCCAAACCAGTGTTGGGCAAGGCAAAATACATGTGGGTCATATGCAAGTGACCCGACTCAGTTGATTTCAGGTGTCAAAATTCTTGCCCGAGACTCGTTAACCCTTGCAAAACTACAGCTACTTATTCAAATTAGTAATTCATAATACTGTGAATGTGCCCACTTGGGCAGCGTATTTCATGGCAAAACCAGCGTTGGGCAAGGCAAAATCCATGTGGGTCATATGCAAGTGACCGGACTCTATTGATTTCTGGTGTCAAAATTGTTGCCCGAGACTCGTTAACCCTTGCAAAACTACAGCTACTTATTCATAATAGAAAATGATAGTGTTAAGGTGCCCACTTGGGCAGCGTATTTCATGGCCAAACCAGTGTTGCGCAAGGCAAAATCCATGTGGGTCATATGCAAGTGACCCGACTCTATTGATTTCTGGTGTCAAAATTGTTGCCCGAGACTCGTTAACCCTTGCAAAACTACAGCTACTTATTCATAATAGAAAATGATAGTGTTAAGGTGCCCACTTGGGCAACGTATTTCATGCCCAAACCAGTGTTGGGCAAGGCAAAATAAATGTGGGTCATATGCAAGTGACCCGACTCAGTTGATTTCAGGTGTCAAAATTCTTGCCCGAGACTCGTTAACCCTTGCACAACTACAGCTACTTATTCAAATTAGTAATTCATAATACTGTGTATGTGCCCACTTGGGCAGCGTATTTCATGGCCAAACCAGTGTTGGGCAAGGCAAAATCCATGTGGGTCATATGCAAGTGACCCGACTATTGAATTCTGGTGTCAAAATTGTTGCCCGAGACTCGTTAACCCTTGCAAAACTACAGCTACTTATTCATAATAGAAAATGATAGTGTTAAGGTGCCCAATTGGGCAACGTATTTCATGCCCAAACCAGTGTTGGGCAAGGCAAAATACATGTGGGTCATATGCAAGTGACCCGACTCAGTTGATTTCAGGTGTCAAAATTCTTGCCCGAGACTCGTTAACCCTTGCACAACTACAGCTACTTATTCAAATTAGTAATTCATAATACTGTGTATGTGCCCACTTGGGCAGCGTATTTCATGCCCAAACCAGTGTTGGGCAAGGCAAAATCCATGTGGGTCATATGCAAGTGACCCGACTCTATTGATTTCTGGTGTCAAAATTGTTGCCCGAGACTCGTTAACCCTTGCAAAACTACAGCTACTTATTCATAATAGAAAATGATAGTGTTAAGGTGCCCACTTGGGCAGCGTATTTCATGGCCAAACCAGTGTTGCGCTAGGCAAAATCCATGTGGGTCATATGCAAGTGACCCGACTCTATTGATTTCTGGTGTCAAAATTGTTGCCCGAGACTCGTTAACCCTTGCAAAACTACAGCTACTTATTCATAATAGAAAATGATAGTGTTAAGGTGCCCACTTGGGCAACGTATTTCATGCCCAAACCAGTGTTGGGCAAGGCAAAATAAATGTGGGTCATATGCAAGTGACCCGACTCAGTTGATTTCAGGTGTCAAAATTCTTGCCCGAGACTCGTTAACCCTTGCACAACTACAGCTACTTATTCAAATTAGTAATTCATAATACTGTGTATGTGCCCACTTGGGCAGCGTATTTCATGGCCAAACCAGTGTTGGGCAAGGCAAAATCCATGTGGGTCATATGCAAGTGACCCGACTATTGAATTCTGGTGTCAAAATTGTTGCCCGAGACTCGTTAACCCTTGCAAAACTACAGCTACTTATTCATAATAGAAAATGATAGTGTTAAGGTGCCCAATTGGGCAACGTATTTCATGCCCAAACCAGTGTTGGGCAAGGCAAAATACATGTGGGTCATATGCAAGTGACCCGACTCAGTTGATTTCAGGTGTCAAAATTCTTGCCCGAGACTCGTTAACCCTTGCACAACTACAGCTACTTATTCAAATTAGTAATTCATAATACTGTGTATGTGCCCACTTGGGCAGCGTATTTCATGCCCAAACCAGTGTTGGGCAAGGCAAAATCCATGTGGGTCATATGCAAGTGACCCGACTCTATTGATTTCTGGTGTCAAAATTGTTGCCCGAGACTCGTTAACCCTTGCAAAACTACAGCTACTTATTCATAATAGAAAATTATAGTGTTAAGGTGCCCACTTGGGCAACTTATTTCATGCCCAAACCAGTGTTGGGCAAGGCAAAATCCATGTGGGTCATATGCAAGTGACCCGACTCTATTGATTTCTGGTGTCAAAATTGTTGCCCGAGACTCGTTAACCCTTGCAAAACTACAGCTACTTATTCATAATAGAAAATGATAGTGTTAAGGTGCCCACTTGGGCAACGTATTTCATGCCCAAACCAGTGTTGGGCAAGGCAAAATACATGTGGGTCATATGCAAGTGACCCGACTCAGTTGATTTCAGGTGTCAAAATTCTTGCCCGAGACTCGTTAACCCTTGCACAACTACAGCTACTTATTCAAATTAGTCATTCATAATACTGTGTATGTGCCCACTTGGGCAGCGTATTTCATGGCCAAACCAGTGTTGGGCAAGGCAAAATCCATGTGGGTCATATGCAAGTGACTCGACTCTATTGATTTCTGGTGTCAAAATTGTTGCCCGAGACTCGTTAACCCTTGCAAAACTACAGCTACTTATTCATAATAGAAAATGAGAGTGTTAAGGTGCCCACTTGGGCAGCGTATTTCATGCCCAAACAAGTGTTGGGCAAGGCAAAATCCATGTGGGTCATATGCAAGTGACGCGACTCTATTGATTTCAGGTGTCAAAATTCTTGCCCGAGACTCGTTAACTCTTGCAAAACTACAGCTACTTATTCAAATTAGTAATTCATAATACTGTGAATGTGCCCACTTGGGCAGCGTATTTCATGGCAAAACCAGCGTTGGGCAAGGCAAAATCCATGTGGGTCATATGCAAGTGACCGGACTTTATTGATTTCTGGTGTCAAAATTGTTGCCCGAGACTCGTTAACCCTTGCAAAACTACAGCTACTTATTCATAATAGAAAATGATAGTGTTAAGGTGCCCACTTGGGCAGCGTATTTCATGCCCAAACCAGTGTTGGGCAAGGCAAAATTGATGTGGGTCATATGCAAGTGACCCGACTCTATTGATTTCTGGTGTCAACATTGTTGCCCGCGACTCGTTAACCCTTGCAAAACTACAGCTACTTATTCATAATAGAAAATGAGAGTGTTAAGGTGCCCACTTGGGCAGCGTATTTCATGCCCAAACCAGTGTTGGGCAAGGCAAAATCCATGTGGGTCATATGCAAGTGACGCGACTCTATTGATTTCAGGTGTCAAAATTGTTGCCCGAGACTCGTTAACCCTTGCACAACTACAGCTACTTATTCAAATTAGTAATTCATAATACTGTGAATGTGCCCACTTGGGCAGCGTATTTCATGGCAAAACCAGCGTTGGGCAAGGCAAAATCCATGTGGGTCATATGCAAGTGACCCGACTCTATTGATTTCTGGTGTCAAAATTCTTGCCCGAGACTCGTTAACCCTTGCAAAACTTCAGCTACTTATTCATAATAGAAAATTATAGTGTTAAGGTGCCCACTTGGGCAGCGTATTTCATGGCCAAACCAGTGTTGGGCAAGGCAATATCCATGTGGGTCATATGCAAGTGACCCGACTCTATTGATTTCAGGTGTCAAAATTGTTGCCCGAGACTCGTTAACCCCTGCAAAACTACAGCTACTTATTCAAAATGGTGAATTATAGTGTATGTGCCCACTTTGCCAGCGTATTTCATGCCCAAACCAGCGTTGGGCAAGCCAAAATACAGGTGGGTCATATGAAAGGGACCCTACTCTGTGAATTTCAGGCGTCAAATGTGTTGCCCAAGACACATTAACCCTTGCAAAACTGAATGATCTGAATAAGAAGCTGGAGCTCGAATAAGAAGTGAATAAGAAGCTGGAGCTTGAATAAGAAGTGAATAAGAAGCTGGCCGAGCTAACTTCAGCCTCGTCACTAGCCAGAGGATTACACCTGTCTGTGGGTCACACGAGGTAATAGTGCTGAAGTTCACGTTTATTCACAAACTATCAACTTATCAGCAGCAGCAGCAGAAATTACATTTGTTGCATCCGCATTCCTCAATAAACAAGAGCGAGATTCCGGCACTAGTAGAGGGAGCACAGTGCGTTACCACCTGTCCTAACGCCGCGACGGCGCAGAGGCCATAGACTATTGCTGTATTCGGGCTCCACAAAGATGGCCGCCCCAGTTGGAAAGATAGCCTACAAAGGGGTCACATACCCTGGGACAGGTCCTGCACCGCCCGCGTCGTCGCCAACGACAGAATTTTGTCTTCTGACGTCATATAAGCCTCGCCCAATCCCGCACACCAGTGCCAGACTGCTTGTCGTGATATTGCCGCCGCCTGTCCTGTGACGGTTCCCGGGATCACGCCGTACACCGCTGCCACAGCCCGCCCGGTGTCATGTAAGTGTCTCTGGCAGACTTGCACACCCTACAGGTGGCAGGCGGGACTGCTGGGCGCGTCCCATCCCCAAGTCTTAGACCCACATTTGTCCCTCTGTTGCTCCGCTGACAGCAGTACATTCCCTACCCCATTATTCCCCCCCCCCGGGCACTGCTGCAGCTGCCTGCCTTACATACTGACTAGGAGTTGTGTACTGACATGTGGATCGGGAGCCCTACTTATGGGTGGGAGTCTCTGTAAGGGGGTAGCTCGGGTCAGCAGCTTGGTACAGGGTTATGTATTCTAATAATGCAGCTTATGTGACAGGAGCCAATGCAGAAGTCTAGCTTGCTGCTACATGCCCTGTTGGTAGTAATAATGTTATGTACAAATCATACTAAAGTATAATAAACTATTATAAAGCTAAACGTATGAAAGTACTGTACATATACATAAAGTAATGTGTATTAGGGGTGAGGCGGGATATGTTCCTAGAGTAGACCTATTCCCGGTGTTCGAATTGCTGCCATAATGGTTCCTAGTGTACAGATTGTTAGGATCGTGACCTGTGCTATGGCAGGATTATGACTGTGTGAGGAAGAGTCAGGATATATGGTAGCTGGCATAAAGCCACTCGTCCAAGTTTGTTGTCTTTCACGTTATGTCCTGTTTGCGCTGCTGACCTGCTTCTGGTCACCGTATACCAAGGAAGTGACCTGTCAGTTGGTACACAGCTTTCATTTCTTTCATTGTCGTATTACTCATCACAAATGTACCCAAAATGTGGAAGTACTCCCAGAAGAAAATCAGACGGGAAGTAAAATAAAAGGCAACTGTTGAGCATTGCATATGTGTATGTGTGTGTATATATATATATATATATATATATATATATATATATATATATATATATATATATATATATATATATATATTCTCATACACGCACACACTTGACCTATTGTAAGCACCTCGCCTCCTGCCATTTTCTATGATGTGATCAGTAGCATGTGATAATCTGTACCCATCTGAATGCAGCCCCTCCCTTGGTGTGTATGTGATTATTCTGTTGCACGTGTTTGTGGCTGTACCTAATCACATGACCCTGAGCGTATAATGCAGCGCTCTTCCCTGTAATATATGCTTTTATTTTTACTATTGTTTGATTTTCTAAAATTAACCTTTTAAAATCCTTAACCATAGTCGATTAATACAAATAATCTAGGCAGGCATGCCTCATGCCTCCCAAGACGGAGGTACGGGGAGAGTGAGCATAGGGGGTAATTCCAAGTTGATCGCAGCAGGATTTTTGTTAGCAATTGGGCAAAACCATGTGCACTGCAGGGGAGGCAGATATAACATGTGCAGAGAGAGTTATATTTGGGTGGGGTGTGTTCAATCTGCAATCTAATTTGCAGCAGAAAAATAAATCAACCAGTATTTACCCTGCACAGAAATAAAATAACCCACCGAAATCTAACTCTCTCTGCACATGTTACATCTGCCCCACCTGCAGTGCACATGGTTTTGCCCAATTGTTAACAAAAATCCTGCTGCGATCAACTTGGAATTACCCCCATAGTGCAGTCTGACACAGGCCCAACCTATCAGCATTACAGGAGTGCTTTATAGCCCTCTTCTGGGCAAATGGGGCTAGAGCAAGAACCCTCACTTTATCTCTACTACATAGTGCACAGGACGACATGCCATAAATAAACATGATAATGAAGAGTATGGTGACAGATTCTCTATAATATTTATAGGGCAGCTGGCATCAGGATTATTGCTGCAAGGTGTTCCTGGAAGTATCTAAGTTATAGGTCGATAGTGAAAAGGCCAACCACTAATGGTTGACCTGTAAAAGGTCGACATGTTCCTATGATCAACATGATAATGGTCGGCACAACGTTGTAAATTTTTTTTTTTTCTTTTACATCCACGTGGACTGCGATTGGGTATAGTAACGCGTGCTGAGTGCAGTAGTGTGAGGCACATTGCCCGCACCATAGCGAGCCATGCAAGGGGATGCGGTACACTAATTGGTGTTCCCTGTGCTCTGATGGTGAAAATGACACCAAAAAATAAATGTAAAAACGCTGACCTTTTACATGACGGCTATATGGGGTCGCCCTAATGATCGACACCCGTTGCTGGTGTGCATTACTTTTTTTCCATTGGAGAAAAGCGTATTGTCCTGTAACGTGGCGTATCACATTCTTTTAAAACTTTGCTTCCACTACAAAGAAATCACTGTGGTTATTTAAACTGGAGCCAAGAGGTACTGTACAGGGTTTCCTTAATATCCTAAATGCTGAATACAGACGTTGCTTACCATATTCCATTCCCCTACTTTGAGGCAGTGTGCCGTTCCAGAATGGCACATGGTGGTTGCCAGCATTGCAGGTTTCCCCATCCCCCCCATAGAGGTGAGATGGAAAACCTGCAATGTACAGTTTACCGTAACTGACAGGTATGTGCGCAGTTGCGCAAGAAATTGAATTCCCCACTTTGAGCCCTTTTTAGAGAAAAGCTTTATTTAGCTTGTCAACAATTGTATTTATTTAATTTATACTCCTCCATTTTCTATTGGTCTTAGAGGAAGTCCCCGGTGTGTGTTGACGTAAGCGTGTATTAGATAAGCAGTTTTGGTTTCTCTATGGTTGTATTGTTTTATGTTATTGCTCATATGTACACTGGACTGATAATAATTTTGATGTGTGCTGCCTATGTAGTCTGCACTGTGAAAGCATGCCAGTTTGTCAGGGTTTCCAATAATGGCTCTGTACAATTATCTATTCCTGGGTAATGTGGGGGAAAATAAAAATGACAAACACACTTGAGCTGACCATGCGCTGTCTGCGTGGAGCATCCTGCTTGAATGCGCACTGCATGTCCTCAGAAAAAGCACACAAACACACCTATTCAGGGTCGTATGTAAGTTGGGTGCTTGGAACCTCATGCCCAAAGAGGCAGAGCTGCTGTGGCGTACAGACGTTCTTATGTAGGCAAAAGTCCATCAAGCACGCTTGGTAAACTAAGCGCATGTGCTGCCAGGAAAGACGTTTATGCATGTTGAGATATGTACTTGGCGGCTCTGTATATCGGGAAAATAATTGAGTAATGTATGCCTGAGTAGCCTAATGTATGTCTGCATTAGCCCAATTTCTTTCTTATAACACAGGGTCTTTGTAGTACTGTACAGCAGTGGTTCCCAAACTGGGATGCAACGGGTTTGTGGTCCAGTACCGAATCAGATTATTTATGGTCCAAGTGATAGACAAAACCAGTGCTGGTGGCTGCCAATCATATAGTACTGTGTCTTTCAACCACTGTGCCATGGCACACTAGTGTGCCCTGAGCAGTCTCCAGGTGTGCTGCCATAGAAGCAAAGCCAGCCCTGTCAGTGTTTTGCCGCTACTGAGGCCCTGGAAGTACCACTACTGGTGGCTTAAGTGGTTGCAGAGCCAGTCCTGATTTCGGGCACGGGCAGTGTTGGGCTCTTCTGGCTTTCTCAGATGTGGCTCAGGCGTTACCTATGGAGAAGCTGCGACATGACATCCGGGGACACGCAACTGCACCATGCATCATCATTATATTTGAGTGTGCCTTGGCAAAATTTACATCTCGTTCAGTGTGCCGCGAGTTGTGAAAGGTTGAAAATCTTTGATATAGTATGTGTGCCAACAGAAGTGCAGCCCTGTCCTCCACCACGTAACTGACCTAAGGACGACATATAAGTACACTTTACTTCATTTGATAAATTTTGCTGAATCTCTCAATGGGAAACTTTGGTCTTGGGGATGACATGAGTAAAATGCTGATGCTCTTGGGTTCCTCAAATCAAGAAAGTTTGGGAACCACTATGTACAGTAAGGTAGCGCGAGCTGATTGTTTGCAAGATATTATTGTCTACCTCTACAGATATGACTGGTGAAGACTATATTGTATGTAAATATACAGTGCCTTGCTAAAGTATTCACCCCCCCTTTGCATTTTTCATGTTTTGTCGCCTCACAACCTGGAATTAAAATGGATTGTTTGAAGGTTTGCATCATTTCATTCACAAAACATGCCTACGACTTTGGAGATTTTTTTTTTACATTTTTTTTATTGTAAAGCAAACAACAAATACGACAAAATAATAGAAAACGTCAGCGTGCATAACTATTCATCCCCCTAAAGTCAATACTTTGTAGAGCCACCTTCTGCGGCAATTACAGCTGCAAGTCGCTTTGTATAAGTCTCTATGAGCTTGCCACTGGGATATTTGCCCATGCCACAAGGCAAAACTGCTCCAGCTCCTTCATGTTGGATGGTTTCCGCTTGTGAACAGCAATCTTCAATTCTGACCACAGATACACAATTGGATTGAGATCTGGGCTTTGACTAGGCCATTCCAGCACATTTAAATGTTTCCCCTTAAACCACTCGAGTGTTGCTTTAGCAGTGTGTTTCGGGTCATTGTCCTGCTGGAAGCTGAACCTCCGTCCCTGTCTCAAATCACAGGCAGACTGAAATAGGTTTTGCTCAAGAATATCCCTGTATTTAGCACCATCCATCTTTCCCTCGACTCGAAACAGTTTCCCAGTCCCTGCTGCTGAAAAACATCCCCACAGCATGATGCTGCCACCACCATGTTTCACTGTAGGGATGGTGTTCTTGGGGTGTTGGGATGTGTTGGGTTTGCGCCCGACTTGACGTTTTCCTTGGTGGCAGAAAAGTTAAATTTTAGTCTCCTCTGACCAGAGCACCTTCCTCCATACATTTGGGGAGTCGTCCACATGCCTTTTGGCAAACTCAAAACGTGCCTTATTTGTAACACTACGTAATGGCTTTTCTCTAACGTCCTAGAGGATGCTGGGGTCCACATTAGTACCATGGGGTATAGACTGGTCCACCAGGAGCCATTGGCACTTTAAGAGTTTGAGAGTGTGGGCTGGCTCCTCCCTCTATGCCTCTCCTACCAGACTCCGTTTAGAAAATGTGCCCGGAGGAGCCGGTCACAGCTAGGGGAGCCCTACAGAGCTTCTTTAGAAAAAGTATTTTTTAGAGTTTTATTATTTTACAGGGAGGCTGCTGGCAACAGCCTCCTTCTTCGTGGGACTAAGGGGGGAGTAGTGTCCGCCCTGCAGGGTCTGAGCCACTATCTCCGCTGACAGGACACTGAGCTCCTGAGGGGATCGATCGTTCCCCCGCCACAGGGGATCGCTCACCCCAGCAGCATGCCGCCACCCCCTTACAGAGCCAGAAGTTTGGTGGCGAGTGAGTCACCGACCCCCCCCCCCCCCCCCCCCCTTAGCAAGCGGGGGACCAGTGTGAAGATGGTGGCAACAGGGTATGGAGCTCAGTACTGACTGCGCTCCGGGGCTCAGTGGTACATAGTGCGGCGCTGTGAGGGGCGCCCTGAGCCAGCGCCTACACCCTACACTGACCTTCCAGCCTGTCAGGGTCCCTGGATCGCTGCCAGCATAATTCCTCAGGCCACTATAATATTCTGAAGAGCGGGAAGACGGCGCCATTTTGGGGGCGGAGCTTCTCAGAGCGGACCCAGCAGCGTTCAGCACCATTTTCCTGCCTGCACAACGCGGTCAGTGAAGAGCAAGTCCCTCCAGAACAACTCCAGCTATCTTACGGTACCAGGGGGTTGTAGAAGGGGGGAGGGGGGGGGGGGGGAGGCTGTATACAGGCTGTGTAACCTATTAAAGTGCACAGTCAGTGCTGGTTGGGGGTCTCCCTTTACCTAACTAGCGCTGTGTGTGGGTTGGCTCCAATCTCTGTGTCTCTTGCCATTCTTGGGGGTGAAACTGTTTGCCCTCCCCTGTGTGTGTGTGTGTGTGTGTGTGTGTGTGTGTGTGTGTGTGTGGCGCGCGCGTTTGTGGTCTCCATTAAGCTATGTCCATGGACTCTGTGTCATATGCTGCAGAGGATATGTCCTCTCAAGATGATCCCATTCCATGTAATCAGGATTGCACTGTTTTAGCACAGATACCAGCAAGGGAGCCTGAGTGGTTATCCTCTATCAAATCTATGATTTCTCAGATTTCTACTAGGGTTGCACAGAATGAGTCTGCAACTCAGGCTTTACAGAACTCTATGGCAGTCTGGTCCAGTTCTGTTACCTCAGGGCCCCCTACTGTATATTCCCAAAAACGCATCTCTTACAAAAGGGGTGCAGTTGATGATAGAGGCTATTAGAGATGTGTTGAATATTGCTGATACAACACCCGAGCAGGTTGAGGAGGCTTACTTCACTGAAAATAAGAAAGCCTCGCTAACCTTCCCTGCGTCAAAAGAATTAAATGCTATTTTTGAAAAAGGTTGGGAAAACCCTGAGAAAAAATTCCAGATCCCTAAAAGGGTCCAGGTGGCGTTTCCTTTCCCTGTGGAGGATAGGGAAAAATGGGAAAACCTGCCCATTGTTGACACGTCTGTATCCAGACTCTCAAAGGTGGTTTTACCTGTTCCAGGATCCACCGCCTTGAATGAGCAGTCTGATCATAAAATTGATGATACGCTCAAATCCATGTACACTGCTTCAGGGCAGGGCCGGCTCCAGGCAAGGCTACAGCTGCAGTCCGCTCCCCTCCCCGCTAACCGGCGCCGGCCTGTGTGCCAACCAGAGCTCGCGGTCCGGCAGCTGAGGCTGATTGGCTGCCGGACCGCGAGCTTTGATTGGCTTGCGGACCGGTGCCTAGTTGAACCTGTACACCGCCGCGGCCGCCGGAGATTGAGGGCTCCTAGGAGAGGCGCACACTGCGCGCTCCTCCCTGCCCTCAGTCAAAGAGCAGCAGCCTCAGCAACAGACGCGCTGACCGGTGAGTAGCACGGGAGCAGGTGGGCATGGGACATGTGTATCTGGCATTGGGGGCATATCTGGCACTGCGGGGGCATTTATGCATCTGGCACTGCGGGGGCATTTATGCATCTGGCACTGTGGGGGCATTTATGCATCTGGCACTGTGGGGGCATTTATGCATCTGGCACTGTGGGGGCATATCTGCACTGTGGGGGCACTTATGCATCTGGCACTGTGGGGGCACTTATGCATCTGGCACTGTGGGGGCACTTATGCATCTGGCACTGTGGGGGCACTTATGCATCTGGCACTGTGGGGGCACTTATGCATCTGGCACTGTGGGGGCACTTATGCATCTGGCACTGTGGGGGCACTTATGCATCTGGCACTGTGGGGGCTTTTATGCATCTGGCACTGTGGGGGCATTTATGCATCTGGCACTGTGGGGGCATATCTGCACTGTGGGGGCACTTATGCATCTGGCACTGTGGGGGCACTTATGCATCTGGCACTGTGGGGGCACTTATGCATCTGGCACTGTGGGGGCACTTATGCATCTGGCACTGTGGGGGCACTTATGCATCTGGCACTGTGGGGGCACTTATGCGTCTGGCACTGTGGGGGCACTTATGCGTCTGGCACTGTGGGGGCACTTATGCGTCTGGCACTGTGGGGGCACTTATGCGTCTGGCACTGTGGGGGCACTTATGCGTCTGGCACTGTGGGGGCTTTTATGCGTCTGGCACTGTGGGGGCATTTATGCGTCTGGCACTGTGGGGGCATTTATGCATCTGGCACTGTGGGGGCATATCTGCACTGTGGGGGCACTTATGCATCTGGCACTGTGGGGGCACTTATGCATCTGGCACTGTGGGGGCACTTATGCATCTGGCACTGTGGGGGCACTTATGCATCTGGCACTGTGGGGGCACTTATGCATCTGGCACTGTGGGGGCACTTATGCATCTGGCACTGTGGGGGCACTTATGTATCTGGCACTGTGGGGGCATATCTGCACTGTGGGGGCATTTATGTATCTGGCACTGTGGGGGCATATCTGGCACTGTGGGGGCACTTGCGTATCTGGCACTGTGGGGGCACTTGCGTATCTGGCACTGTGGGGGCACTTGCGTATCTGGCACTGTGGGGGCACTTGCGTATCTGGCACTGTGGGGGCGTATCTGGCACTGTGGGGGCATTTATGTATCTGGCACTGTGGGGGCATATCTGCACTGTGGGGGCACTTATGTATCTGGCACTGTGGGGGCATATCTGCACTGTGGGGGCACTTATGTATCTGGCACTGTGGGGGCATATCTGCACTGTAGGGGCACTTATGCATCTGGCACTGTGGGGGCACTTATGCATCTGGCACTGTGGGGGCACTTATGCATCTGGCACTGTGGGGGCACTTATGCATCTGGCACTGTGGGGGCTTTTATGCATCTGGCACTGTGGGGGCTTTTATGCATCTGGCACTGTGGGGGCTTTTATGCATCTGGCACTGTGGGGGCTTTTATGCATCTGGCACTGTGGGGGCTTTTATGCATCTGGCACTGTGGGGGCATTTATGCATCTGGCACTGTGGGGGCATATCTGCACTGTGGGGGCACTTATGCATCTGGCACTGTGGGGGCACTTATGTATCTGGCACTGTGGGGGCACTTATGTATCTGGCACTGTGGGGGCACTTATGTATCTGGCACTGTGGGGGCACTTATGTATCTGGCACTGTGGGGGCATATCTGGCACTGTGGGGGCACTTGCGTATCTGGCACTGTGGGGGCACTTGCGTATCTGGCACTGTGGGGGCACTTGCGTATCTGGCACTGTGGGGGCACTTGCGTATCTGGCACTGTGGGGGCGTATCTGGCACTGTGGGGGCATTTATGTATCTGGCACTGTGGGGGCATATCTGCACTGTGGGGGCACTTATGTATCTGGCACTGTGGGGGCATATCTGCACTGTGGGGGCACTTATGTATCTGGCACTGTGGGGGCATATCTGCACTGTGGGGGCACTTATGTATCTGGCACTGTGGGGGCATATCTGCACTGTAGCGGCACTTATGTATCTGGCACTGTGGGGGCACTTATGTATCTGGCACTGTGGGGGCATATCTGCACTGTGGGGGCACTTATGTATCTGGCACTGTGGGGGCATATCTGCACTGTGGGGGCACTTATGTATCTGGCACTGTGGGGGCAATTTTGCACTGTAGGGGCACTTATGTATCTGGCACTGTGGGGGCACTTATGTATCTGGCACTGTGGGGGCATATCTGCACTGTGGGGGCACTTATGTATCTGGCACTGTGGGGGCATATCTGCACTGTGGGGCATTTATTTAGCTGGCACTGTGGGGGCATATTTGGCACTGTGGGGGCACTTATGTATCTGGCACTGTGGAGGCATATCTGGCACTGTGTTGGCATTTATGCATCTGGCACTGTGTTGGCATTTATGCATCTGGCACTGTGTTGGCATTTATGCATCTGGCACTGTGTTGGCATTTATGCATCTGGCACTGTGTTGGCACTTATGTATCTGGCACTGTGGGGGCATTTATGTATTTATGTATCTGGCACTGTGGGGGCATTTCTGCACTGTGGGGGCATTTATGTATCTGGCACTGTGGGGGCATTTATGTATCTGGCACTGTGGGGGCATATCTGCACTGTGGGAGCATTTATTTATCTGGCACTGTGGGGGCATTTATGTATCTGGCACTGTGGGGGCATATCTGGCACTGTGGGGGCATTTATGTATCTTGCACTGTGGGGGCATTTATGTATCTGGCACTGTGGGGGCATATCTGCACTGGGGGCATTTATGTATCTGGCACTGCGGGGGCATTTATTTATCTGGCACTGTGGGGGCATATCTGCACTGTGGGGGCACTTATGTATCTGGCACTGTGGGGGCAATTTTGCACTGTAGGGGCACTTATGTATCTGGCACTGTGGGGGCACTTATGTATCTGGCACTGTGGGGGCATATCTGCACTGTGGGGGCACTTATGTATCTGGCACTGTGGGGGCATATCTGCACTGTGGGGCATTTATTTAGCTGGCACTGTGGGGGCATATTTGGCACTGTGGGGGCACTTATGTATCTGGCACTGTGGAGGCATATCTGGCACTGTGTTGGCATTTATGCATCTGGCACTGTGTTGGCATTTATGCATCTGGCACTGTGTTGGCACTTATGTATCTGGCACTGTGGGGGCATTTATGTATTTATGTATCTGGCACTGTGGGGGCATTTCTGCACTGTGGGGGCATTTATGTATCTGGCACTGTGGGGGCATTTATGTATCTGGCACTGTGGGGGCATATCTGCACTGTGGGAGCATTTATTTATCTGGCACTGTGGGGGCATTTATGTATCTGGCACTGTGGGGGCATATCTGGCACTGTGGGGGCATTTATGTATCTTGCACTGTGGGGGCATTTATGTATCTGGCACTGTGGGGGCATATCTGCACTGGGGGCATTTATGTATCTGGCACTGCGGGGGCATTTATTTATCTGGCACTGTGGGGGCATATCTGCACTGTGGGGGCACTTATGTATCTGGCACTGTGGGGGCAATTTTGCACTGTAGGGGCACTTATGTATCTGGCACTGTGGGGGCACTTATGTATCTGGCACTGTGGGGGCATATCTGCACTGTGGGGGCACTTATGTATCTGGCACTGTGGGGGCATATCTGCACTGTGGGGCATTTATTTAGCTGGCACTGTGGGGGCATATTTGGCACTGTGGGGGCACTTATGTATCTGGCACTGTGGAGGCATATCTGGCACTGTGTTGGCATTTATGCATCTGGCACTGTGTTGGCATTTATGCATCTGGCACTGTGTTGGCATTTATGCATCTGGCACTGTGTTGGCATTTATGCATCTGGCACTGTGTTGGCACTTATGTATCTGGCACTGTGGGGGCATTTATGTATTTATGTATCTGGCACTGTGGGGGCATTTCTGCACTGTGGGGGCATTTATGTATCTGGCACTGTGGGGGCATTTATGTATCTGGCACTGTGGGGGCATATCTGCACTGTGGGAGCATTTATTTATCTGGCACTGTGGGGGCATTTATGTATCTGGCACTGTGGGGGCATATCTGGCACTGTGGGGGCATTTATGTATCTTGCACTGTGGGGGCATTTATGTATCTGGCACTGTGGGGGCATATCTGCACTGGGGGCATTTATGTATCTGGCACTGCGGGGGCATTTATTTATCTGGCACTGTGGGGGCATTGTGGGGGCATATCTGGCACTGTTGGGGCATTTGTGTATCTGGAACTGTGGGGATATATCTGGCACTGTGTGGCCATTTATGTAGCTGGCACTGCTGGGGGGCATGTCACGTGTAGCTGGCACTGCTGGGGGGCATGTCACGTGTAGCTGGCACTGCTGGGGGGCATGTCATGTGTAGCTGGCACTGCTGGGGGGCATATCATGTAGTGTTCCCGCTAGGCGTCTGTGGCTAGGCAATGTGTCTCAGTGCTCTGCCTGGCGCAAAGTGTATTAGCTGCACTACTGTGTGGTGTAATGCGAATTGCCACTATTATGTGGCCACGCACCTTCCCCACGAAGCAACGCCCCTACATTTTTGAGGCGCGTCTCCGCCGCGCACTGTCCATGCTTTGGCGTGTAGGTGGGGGAGCACCAAGCATTACAATATGTACATCATTTTGCCCTCCTAACTTAAAAATGTGCCCTCCCTGTGATCTGCACCCTGCCCTAAAAAGTGAACACTGTCATGTGTATCTGGCACTGTGGGGGCACTTATGTATCTGGCACTGTGGGGGCACTTATGTATCTGGCACTGTGGGGGCATATCTGCACTGTGGGGGCATTTATGTATCTGGCACTGTGGGGGCATTTATGTATCTGGCACTGTGGGGGCATATCTGGCACTGTGGGGGCATATCTGGCACTGTGGGGGCACTTATGTATCTGGCACTGTGGGGGCATATCTACACTGTGGGGGCACTTATGTATCTGGCATTGTGGGGGCATTTATGTATCTGGCATTGTGGGGGCATTTATGTATCTGGCACTGTGGGGGCACTTATGTATCTGGCACTGTGGGGGCATATCTGGCATTGTGGGGGCATTTATGTATCTAGCACTATGGGGGCATTTATGCATCTGGCACTGTGGGGGCATATCTGCACTGTGGGGGCACTTATGCATCTGGCACTGTGGGGGCACTTATGCATCTGGCACTGTGGGGGCACTTATGCATCTGGCACTGTGGGGGCACTTATGCATCTGGCACTGTGGGGGCACTTATGTATCTGGCACTGTGGGGGCATTTATGTATCTGGCACTGTGGGGGCGTATCTGCACTGTGGGGGCATATCTGCACTGTGGGGGCATTTATGTATCTGGCACTGTGGGGGCGTATCTGCACTGTGGGGGCATATCTGCACTGTGGGGGCATTTATGCATCTGGCACTGTGGGGGCACTGATGTATCTGGCACTGTGGGGGCATATCTGAACTGTGGGGGCATATCTGGCACTGTGGCCATTTATGTAGCTGGCACTGCTGGTGGGGCATGTCACGTGTAGCTGGCACTGCTGGTGGGGCATGTCACGTGTAGCTGGCACTGCTGGTGGGGCATGTCACGTGTAGCTGGCACTGCTGGGGGGCATGTCACGTGTAGCTGGCACTGCACATTATGTGTATCTGGCACTATACTGGAGACATTATGTGTAAGGAACACTACTGTGGCTGTTATGTGTAAGGCTGCTAATTGTGTGCGTAGAGGGGGTATGAAAATATATTTATAGTTTGATATGAAGTTACGAGGCCACGCCCACTTTTCCAGTAACGCGCGCACACTTTTGGCGGGGGGGGGGGGGGGGAGCGCTTTTAAATTCTCGCTCAGGGTGGTAGTAGGCCTGGAGCCGGCCCTGCTTCAGGAACCACACTACGTCCCACTGTTGCCAGTGCTTGGATTGCCAAAACTATAGTAAAGTGGTCAGGCACGTTACTTGAAGATTTGGATACTATGGATAAATCTGATGTTGAATTGTTTTTGCGTAACATTCAGGGTTCTGCAGGATTTCTGGTAGAATCCAGGAAAGACCTGGGTTCCATGGCTGCAGGAATTTCTTCCATGTCTGTCTCAGCTCGTCGAGGACTGTGGCTGCCGACGCAAAATCCAGGAGAAGTGTGGAGACTCTACCCTACACAGACCAGGCTCTCTTTGGGGAAGCGTTAGATGCGTGAATCTCCACGGCTACAGTGGGTAAATCACCCTTTCTACCCTTAGCTGCACCTGCTACGAAGAAACCCTTTTCTTCAACTGCATCACAGCCCTTTCGGGCTGCCAAGCCACGGATGGCCAGACTGTCCAACACCTTCTTTAGGGGAGTTCAGCCCAAATCCAAGAAACCTGCTGCTGCGGGTTCCCAGGAACAGAAACCTGCTTCAGGTACGCCAAAGTCGTCCTCATGACTGTGGACTGCACGCCCCGGAGGTGGGGCCGGTGGGAGCGAGACTCGGGCATTTCTGTCACGTCTGGGTGTCGTCCGGCCTGGGTGCAAGATATCGTGTCCCAGGGGTACAGGCTGGAATTTCAAGATCTCCCTCCTCACCGATTCTTCAAATCAGGCTTGCCAGCTTTGCTGGCAGACAGGGCTGTCCTGCAGGCAGCTGTCCAGAAGTTGCTGGAGTCACAGGTTATTGTAACGGTCCCTCCTCATTTGCAAAATAGGGTTACTATTCAAACCTTTTCGTGGTACCGAAACTGGATGCTTCGGCCAGGCCCATTCCGAACCTAAAATCGCTAAATCCCTTTCTGAAGGAGTTCAAGTTCAAAATGGAGTCTCTGAGGGCGGTGATATCTGGTCTGGAAGAGGGGGAATTCCTGGTATCCCTGCATATCAAGGATGCGTACCTCCACATTCCGATTTGGCCGCCGCATCAGGCTTATCTCCAATTCGCAATGTTGGACTGTCACTATCCGTTCCAGGCTCTGCCATTTGGCCTCTCCACAGCACCGAGGGTATTCACCAAGGTGATGGCGGAAGTGATTGTTCTCCGCAGACAGGGGGTTAACATAATTCCATATCTTGACGATCTGTTGATGAAGGCATCGTCCAAGGAGAAGCTGTTACAGTCCATCTTGCTCACGACCCACCTGCTCAGGGAACACGGTTGGATCCTGAATCTTCCAAAATCACATTTGGAACCAACCAGGAGGTTGTCCTTTCTGGGAATGATCCTCGACACGGAAGTGCAGAGGGTGTTTTTTCCAGAGGAAAAAGTGTTGGTGATACAAACAATGGTCCGGGAGGTCCTGAAACCAGCCCTGGTGTCGGTTCATCAGTGCATTCGCCTTCTGGGGAAGATGGTGGCCTCTTACGAGGCTCTACAGTATGGGAGGTTTCATGCTCTGTCCTTCCAACTGGATCTTCTGGACAAGTGGTCGGGATCCCATCTACATATGCGCCATGAGGATACATCTGTCACCAAAGGCCAGGATTTCACTCCTCTGGTGGTTGCAACTACCTCACCTTCTGGAGGGCCGCAGGTTTGGGATTCAGGACTGGATCCTTCTAACCACGGATGCAAGTATCTGGGGCTGGGGCGCAGTCACTCAAGGGGAGACCTTCCAAGGACGGTGGTCAAGTCTGGAAGTCGGCCTGCCGATTAAACATTCTAGAACCAAGAGCCGTCTACAACTGTGTTCTCCAAGCGGCCCATCTTCTGCGAATCGGGCCATTCAAGTGCAGTCAGACAATGTAATGACAGTGGCTTACATCAACCGACAGGGCGGAACTAAGAGCAAAGTTGCAATGTCAGAGTTAACAGGAATCATCCGCTGGGCAGAAAAACACGCGTGTCAGCAATCTTCTTTCTGGGAGTAGGCAACTGGGAAGTGGACTTCCTCAGCAGACACGATCTCTATCCAGGAGAGTGGGGGCTCCATCTTGAGGTGTTCAAGGAGGTAACAGATCTTTGGGGTGTACCTCAAATCGACATGATGGCCACTCGTCTCAGCAAGAAGCTTCGGCAATATTGTTCCAGGTTGAGGGACCCGCAAGCAGTGGCATTGGACGCCCTAGTGACTCCGTGGGTTTTCCAGTCTGTTTCCACCACTCCCACTCATTCCAAGAGTGCTAAAGCTCATAAGGAGAACAAGGGTTCAAGCGATCCTCATTGCTCCAGACTGGCCAAGAAGGGCTTGGTACGCGGATCTTCTAGATCTACTGCTAGAAGAGCCGAGGCCTCTTCCGAAGGACCTGCTATAGCAGGGGCCGTTCGCCTATCAAGACTTACCGCGGCTGCGTTTGATGGCATGGAGGTTGAACACCAGATACTAGCTCGGAAGGGCATTCCGAACAAGGTTATTCCTACCCTGATACAGGCTAGGAAAGGAGTAACGTCTAAACATTACCAATATGTTTCTTGGTGCGAGTCAAAGAAGTTTTCCTATGGTGGAGTTTCAACTGGGACGTTTTCTCTTCCTGCAAGCAGGTGTGGATATGGGCCTGAGGTTGGGATCCATAAAGGTCCAAATTTTCTGCCCTATCCATTTTCTTCTAGAAACCGTTGTCTGCCCTCCCTGAGGTTCAGACTTTTTTTGAAGGCAGTTCTGCACATCCATCCTCCCTTTGTACCTCCTGCGGCGCCCTGGGATCTTAACGTGGTCTTGCAGTTCCTCCAGTCGTACTGGTTTGAACCTCTACAGGAGGTTGAGGTCAAGTTTCTCACGTGGAAGGCTGTCCCTTTTGTTGGCCTTAGCTTCTGCTAGACGTGTGTCGGAGTTGGGGGCTTTGTCCTGCAAGAGCCCCTACTTGAGCTTCCATGAAGATGGAGCTGAGCTCCGGACATGTCAGCAGTTCCTTCCGAAGGTTGTGTCGGCATTTCATATCAACCAACCTATTGTGGTGCCAGTTGCAACTGACTCCTCAATTTCATCAAAGTCCTTTTAGATGTTGTGAGGGCTCTAAAAAATAAGAATTTACTCACCGGTAATTCTATTTCTCGTAGTCCGTAGTGGATGCTGGGAACTCCGTAAGGACCATGGGGAATAGACGGGCTCCACAGGAGACTGGGCACTCTAAAGAAAAGATTAGGTACTATCTGGTGTGCACTGGCTCCTCCCTCTATGCCCCTCCTCCAGACCTCAGTTAGGGAAACTGTGCCCGGAAGAGCTGACATTACAAGGAAAGGAAATTTTGAATCCAGGGTAAGACTCATACCAGCCACACCAATCACATCGTACAACTTGTGATACCTTTACCCAGTTAACAGTATGAACAACAACTGAGCCTCACTCAACGGATGGCTCATAACAATAACCCTTAGTTAAGCAATAACTATATACACTTATTGCAGAAAGTCCGCACTTGGGACGGGCGCCCAGCATCCACTACGGACTACGAGAAATAGAATTACCGGTGAGTAAATTCTTATTTTCTCTGACGTCCTAGTGGATGCTGGTAACTCCGTAAGGACCATGGGGATTATACCAAAGCTCCCAAACGGGCGGGAGAGTGCGGATGACTCTGCAGCACCGAATGAGCAAACACAAGGTCCTCCTCAGCCAGGGTATCAAACTTGTAGAACTTTGCAAATGTGTTTGAACCCGACCAAGTAGCCGCTCGGCAAAGCTGTAAAGCTGAGACCCCTCGGGCAGCCGCCCAAGAAGAGCCCACCTTCCTTGTGGAATGGGCTTTTACTGATTTTGGATGCGGCAATCCTGACGCAGAATGAGCATGCTGAATCGTGCTACATATCCAGCGAGCAATAGTTTGCTTTGAAGCAGGAGCACCCAGCTTGTTGGGGGCATGAAAGATAAACAGCGAGTCAGTCTTCCTGACTCCAGCTGTTCTGGAAACCTATATTTTCAAAGCCCTGACTACGTCCAGCAACTTGGAGTCCTCCAAGTCCCGAGTAGCCGCAGGCACCACAATAGGTTGGTTCAAATGAAACGAGGACACCACCTTTGGGAGAAATTGGGGACGAGTCCTCAATTCTGCCCTGTCCATATGGAAGATCAGATATGGGCTTTTACATGACAAAGCCGCCAATTCCGACACGCGCCTAGCCGATGCTAAGGCCAACAGCATGACCACTTTCCACGTGAGATACTTCAGTTCCACAGTCTTAAGTGTCTCAAACCAGTGGGATTTCAGGAAATCCAACACAACGTTAAGATCCCAGGGTGCCACTGGTGGCACAAAAGGGGGCTGAATATGCAGCACTCCCTTAACAAATGTCTGAACCTCAGGCAGTGAAGCCAGTTCTTTTTGAAAGAAAATGGATAGGGCCGAAATCTGGACCTTTATGGTCCCCAATTTTAGGCCCATAGTCACCCCTGACTGTAGGAAGTGCAGGAAACGACCCAGTTGGAATTCCTCTGTAGGGGCCTTCCTGGCCTCACACCAAGCAACATATTTTTGCCATATATGGTGATAATGCTTTGCTGTCACGTCTTTCCTAGCCTTTATCAGCGTAGGAATAACTTCATCCGGAATGCCTTTTCCGCTAGGATGTGGCGTTCAACCGCCATGCCGTCAAACGCAGCCGCGGTAAGTCTTGGAACAGACAGGGCCCTTGTTGCAGCAGGTCCTGTCTGAGAGGCAGAGGCCATGGGTCCTCTGTGCGCATTTCTTGCAGTTCCGGGTACCAAGTCCTTCTTGGCCAGTCCGGAACAATGAGTATTGTTCTTATTCCTCTCTTTCCTACTATTCTCAGTACTTTTGGTATGAGAGGAAGAGGAGGAAACACATATACCGACTGGTACACCCACGGTGTCACTAGGGCGTCCACAGCTATCGCCTGAGGGTCCCTTGACCTGGCGCAATATCTTTTTAGCTTTTTGTTGAGGCGGGACGCCATCATGTCCACCTGTGGCAGTTCCCATCGGTTTGCAATCAGTTGGAAGACTTCTTGATGAAGTCCCCACTCTCCCGGGTGGAGGTCGTCTCTGCTGAGGAAGTCTGCTTCCCAGTTGTCCACTCCCGGAATGAACACTGCTGACAGTGCTTGCACGTGATTCTCCGCCCATCGAAGAATCTTTGTGGCTTCCTCCATCGCCATCCTGCTTCTTGTGCCGCCCTGGCGGTTTATATGGGCGACCGCAGTGATGTCTGACTGAATCAGCACTGGCCGGTTTCGAAGCAGGGGCTCTGCTTGACTCAGGGCGTTGTAAATGGCCCTTAATTCCAGTATATTTATGTGTAGAGAAGTCTCCAGACTTGACCACAGCCCTTGGAAGTTTCTTCCCTGAGTGACTGCCCCCCATCCTCGGAGGCTTGCATCCGTGGTCACCAGGACCCAGTCCTGTATGCCAAACCTGCGGCCCTCGAGAAGGTGAGCACTCTGCAGCCACCACAGAAGAGACACCCTGGCCCTTGGGGACAGGGTGATCAGCCGATGCATCTGAAGATGCGATCCGGACCACTTGTCCAACAGATCCCACTGAAAGATCCTCGCATGAAACCTGCCGAAGGGAATGGCTTCGTATGAAGCCACCATCTTTCCCAGGACTCGCGTGCAGTGATGCACCGATACCTGTTTTGGTTTCAGGAGGTCCCTGACCAGAGATGCTAATTCCTGGGCCTTCTCCACCGGGAGAAACACCTTCTTCTGTTCTGTGTCCAGAATCATGCCCAGGAAAAGCAGACGCGTCGTAGGAATCAGCTGCGACTTTGGAACATTCAGAATCCAGCCGTGCTGTTGCAACACTTCCTGAGAGAGTGCTACGCTGATCAACAACTGCTCCCTGGACCTCGCCTTTATGAGGAGATCGTCCAAGTACGGGATAATTATAACTCCCTTCTGCCGAAGGAGTATCATCATTTCGGCCATTACCTTGGTAAATATTTTCGGTGCCGTGGACAGGCCAAACGGCAACGTCTGGAACTGGTAATGACAGTCCTGTACCACAAATCTGAGGTACTCCTGGAGAGGTGGGTAAATGGGGACATGCAAGTAAGCATCTTTGATGTCCAGCGATACCATAAAATCCCCCTCTTCCAGGCTTGCAATAACCGCTCTGAGCGATTCCATTTTGAACTTGAATTTCTTTCAAGTTCAAAATGGAATGTTCAAGGACTTTAAATTCAGAATGGGTCTCACCGAACCGTCCGGTTTCAGTACCACAAACATTGTGGAATAGTAACCCCTTCCCTGTTGAAGGAGGGGGACCCTGACAATCACTTTCTGGAGGTACAGCTTGTGAATTGCCGCCAGCACTACCTCCCTTTCCATGGGGGAAGCTGGCAAGCCTGATTTGAGGTAGCTGCGGGGGGGAGTCGCTTCGAATTCCAGCTTGTATCCCTGAGATACAATTTGTATAGCCCAGAGATCCACCTGTGAGCGAACCCACTGGCTGCTGAAGTTTCGGAGACGCGCCCCCACCGCACCTGGCTCCGCCTGTGGAGCCCCAACGTCATGCGGTGGACTTAGTGGAAGCAGGGGAGGACACTTGTTCCTGGGAACTGGCTGCATGGTGTAGCTTCTTACCTCTACCCCTGCCTCTGGCAAGAAAGGATGCACCCCTGACCTTCTTGCCTTTTTGGGAACGAAAGGACTGCATTTGATAATACGGTGCTTTCTTAGGCTGTGAGGAAACCTGAGGCAAGAAAGTGGACTTTTTCCAGCTGTCGCTGTAGACACGAGGTCCGACAGACCGTCCCCAAACAATTCCTCACCCTTATAAGGCAAAACCTCCATGTGTTTTTTAGAATCAGCATCTCCTGTCCATTGCTGAGTCCATAAGACCCTCCTGGCAGAAATGGACATAGCATTAATTCTAGAGCCCAGCAGGCAAATGTCCCTCTGAGCATCTCGCATATATAAGACGACGTCTTTGATATGGCCCAGGGTTATCAAAACAGTATCTCTGTCGAGGGAATCTATGTCGTCTAACAGAGTATCTGTCCACGCTGCTACAGCACTACACATCCAGGCTGAAGCAATAGCAGGTCTCAGTAGAGTACCAGAGTGTGTATACACTGACTTCAGGATAGCTTCCTGCTTTCTATCCGCAGGCTCCTTTAGGGCGGCCGTATCCTGAGACGGCAGGGCCACCTTTTTAGATAAGCGTGTCAGCGCCTTGTCCACCCTAGGGGATGTATCCCAACGTAACCTGTCCGTTGGCGGGAAAGGGTACGCCATCAGTAACCTCTTAGAAATCACTAATTTCTTATCGGGGGAACTCCACGCTTCTTCACACAATTCATTTAATTCATCAGATGGGGGGAAAAGTCACTGGCTGCTTTTTCTCCCCAAACATATAAACCCTCTTGGTATTAACCGGGTTACTCTCAGAAATGTGTAATACATCTTTCATTGCAATAATCATGTATCTGATGGCCTTGGACATTTTAGACTGTAAATGTGCCTCATCGTCGACACTGGAGTCGGACTCTGTGTCTGCATCTGTGTCAACCATCTGAGATAGAGGGCGTTTATGAGCCCCTGACGGTTTCTGAGTCGCCTGGGCAGGCGCGGGCTGAGACCCCGGCTGTCCCAAGGCTGCAGCGTCATCAAACCTTTTATGTAAGGAGTTTACATTGTCATTTAAGACCTTCCACATATCCATCCAATCAGGTGTCGGCCCCGACGGGGGCGATACCAAACTTCTCTGCCCTTGCTCCGCCTCCACGTAACCTTCCTCATCAAACATGTCGACACAGCCATACTGACACACCGCACACACACACAGGGAATGCTCAGACTGAGGACAGGACCCCACAAAGTCCTTTGGGGAGACAGAGAGAGAGTATGCCAGCACACACACCACAGCGCTATATAAACACAGGGATTTTCACTGCTAATAAGTGATATACCCAATAGCTGCTTTTTTTTTTGTATTCTTTGCGCCTAAATTTATGTGCCCCCCCTCTTTTTAACCCGTCTTGTACCTGGATACTGCAGGGGAGAGCCTGGGGAGCTGCTTCCAGCGGAGCTGTGAAGAAAAAATGGCGCTGGTGTGCTGAGGAAGAAGGCCCCGCCCCCTCAGTGGCGGGCTTCTGTCCCGCTTTCAGTGTAAAATAATGGCGGGGGTTTTTACATATATACAGTGCTAGACTGTATACAGGTTGAGTCTCCCTTATCCAAAATGCTTGGGACCAGAGGTATTTTGGATATGGGATTTTTCCGTATTTTGGAATAATTGCATACCATAATGAGATATCATGGCGATTGGACCTAAATCTAAGCATAGAATGCATTTATGTTTTATATATACCTTATACACACAGCCTGAAGGTCATTTTAGACAATATTTGTTATAACTTTGTGCATTAAACAAAGTGTATCTACATTCACACAATTCATTTGTTTCATATACACCTTATACACACAGCCTGAAGGTAATTTAATATAATATTTTTAATAACTGTGTGTATTAAACAAAGTTTGTGTACATTGAGCCATCAAAAAACAAAAGTTTCACTATCTTACTCTCACTAAAAAAGTCTGTATTTCGGAATATTCCGTATTTGGATATGGGATACTCAACCTGTATATGTATTTTTATGCCAAAGGTACTTCAATTGCAGCCCAGGGCGCCCCCCCCCCCCCCCCCCCCCCCCCCAGCGCCCTGCACCCTACAGTGACCGGAGTGTGTAAGTGTGCTGGGAGCAATGGCGCACAGCTGCGGTGCTGTGCCCTACCTTAATGAAGACAGGAGTCTTCAGCCGCCGATTTCGTCTTCTAGTTTCTGTTCTTCTGGCTCTGCAAGGGGACGGCGGCGCGGCTCCGGGAACGGACGATCGAGGACAGGTGCCTGTGTTTGAACCCTCTGGAGCTAATGGTGTCCAGTAGCCTAAGAAGCACAAGCTAGCTGCAAGCAGGTAGGTTTGCTTCTCTCCCCTTAGTCCCACGTAGCAGTGAGTCTGTTGCCAGCAGAAGCTCACTGAAAATAAAAAAACCTAATAAATACTTTCTTTACTAGTAAGCTCAGGAGAGCCCACTAGGAGCACCCAGCTCTTGCCGGGCACAGATTCTAACTGTGGTCTGGAGGAGGGGCATAGAGGGAGGAGCCAGTGCACACCAGATAGTACCTAATCTTTTCTTTAGAGTGCCCAGTCTCCTGCGGAGCCTGTCTATTCCCCATGGTCCTTACGGAGTTCCCAGCATCCACTAGGACGTCAGAGAAATCTATGTGAGGAGGACTGCTCATCACAGAAAATCGGACTCTATTTGTCCTGTGATCCCAAGAAAATGGGATGTCCTGCTTCTAAGCAGATGATCTCTCGCTGGATCAGGTTAACTATCCAGCATGTGTATTCTACGGCGGGATTGCCGTGTCCTACGTCTGTTAAGGCCCACTCTACTCCTAAGGTGGAGTCTGCCTGGGGGGTGTCGGCGTTACAACTTTGCCGAGCGGCATCTTGGCCTGGGTCGAACACGTTTGCAAAGTTCTACAAGTTCGATACTTTGACCAAACTTAAGGTCCTCAGAGGCCAATCAGTTCTGCAGGAGCCTCCGCGCTCTCCCTCCTTCTCTGGGAGCTTTGGTACATCCCCCATGGTACTAATGTGGACCCCAGCATCCTCTAGGACGTAAGAGAAAATAGAATTTTAATTACCTACCGGTAAATCCTTTTCTCGTAGTCCGTAGAGGATGCTGGGCGCCCGCCCAGCGCTTCGTTTTCCTGCTATCGTTATTTGGTTCAGTACAACTTCGTTTTAGTTGAGTACTGCATTGTTACTTGGTAAGTAATGTTTCAGCGGTTGCCGAGTTTCAAGCTAGTTAGCTTGATATGCCTTGTATGTGTGACCTGGTGTGAATGTCGCCACTATCTGTGTAAAATCTGTCTCCTCGGGCACAGTTTCTAGACTGAGTCTGGAAGGAGGGGCATAGAGGGAGAAGCCAGCCCACACACTCAAACTTTTAAAGTGCCAATGGCTCCTAGTGGTCCTGTCTATACCCCATGGTACTAAAGTGGACCCCAGCATCCTCTACGGACTACGAGAAAAGGATTTGCCGGTAGGTAACCAAAATCCAATGTTTTTTTTTTTTTTTTTTTCTTTTTCTGGCCACTCTTCCATAAAGACCAGCTCTATGGAGTGTACGGCTTATTGTGGTCACATACGCAGATACACCAGTCTCTGCTGTGGAACTCTGCAGCTCCTTCAGGGTTACCTTTGGTCACTGTGCTGCCTCTCTGATTAATGCCCTCCTTGCCCAGTCTGTGAGTTTTGGTGGCCGGCCCTCTCTTGGCAGGTTTGTTTTGGTACCATGTTCTTTCCATTTGAAGATTATGGATTTGATGGTGCTCTGGGGGATCATCAAAGTGTTGGATTTTTTTTTTTTTTTTTTTTAATAACCCAACCCTAACTTATATTTCTCAACAACTTTGTCCCTGACTTGTTTGCAGAGCTTCTTTGTCTTCATGGTGTGATTCTTCTTGCTTAGTGGTGTTGCATCCTCTGGGGCCTTTCAGAAAAGGTGTGTTTATGCTGACAGATCATGTGACACATAGATTGCACACAGGTGGACTCCATTTCACTAATGATGTGACTTCTGAAGGTAATTGGTTGCACCAGAACTTTTGAGGGGCTTCATAGCAAAGGGGGTGGATACATATGCACATGCCAATTTTAAGATTTTTATTTATAAAAAATTCTATTTTATATAAATTTTTCTTATTTCACTTCACCAACTTAGACTATTTTGTGCAGATCCATCACATAAAATTCAGACTAAAAAAATATATTAAATTACAGGTTGTAACAAAATAGGTAAAAAGCCAAGAAGGGGGTGTGAATACTTTAGCAAGGCACTGTAGCTGCTATCCCACAGTAGTTACAGCTATGTAAGGTGTCGGTGATTAGCGGAATGCATGGGATGAGATAGTCACTGGGTATAGTCCACGTTCTAGAATGTAGCCTTAACTAGATAATAGGCTTCATCGCATGAGCTATTATGGTCATGTGAGGAGTCCTGTGCTGTAGCTAGCCTTATACATGGCTATATAGAACGGACAGGATTCTCCTTACATAAACCTCTTCTAGTACTCTATATAGCCAAACACTTTTAGGGGGTCATTCCGAGTTGATCGCTAGCAGCCGTTCGCAGCGATTAGGCAAAAAATCGGCACTTCTGCGCATGCGTATGGTGCGCACGCGCGACGTACTTTCAGAAAAGCCGATGCAGTTTAACACAAGCTCGAGCGACTCTTTTCAGTCGCACTGCTGATCGTTGAGTGATTGTCAGGAAGTGGGTGTTTCTGGGTGGTAACTGACCATATTCGGGGAGTGTGCTGAAAAACGCAGGCGTGCCAGATAAAAGCGCAGGAGTGGCTGGGGAAACGCAGGGCGTGTTTGTGACGTCAAAACAGGAACTAAATATTCTGAAGTGATTGCAAGGTAGGAGTAGGTCTGCAGCTACTCTGAAACTGCACAATTGTTTTTCTCTGACGTCCTAGTGGATGCTGGGAACTCCGAAAGGACCATGGGGAATAGCGGCTCCGCAGGAGACTGGGCACAACTAAAGAAAGCTTTTAGGTCTCCTGGTGTGCACTGGCTCCTCCCACTATGACCCTCCTCCAAGCCTCAGTTAGATTTTGTGCCCGGCAGAGGTTGGATGCACACTAGGGGCTCTCCTGAGCTTCTAAAAAGAAAGTATATAATTAGGTTTTTTATTTTACAGTGAGACCTGCTGGCAACAGGCTCACTGCAGCGAGGGACTAAGGGGAGAAGAAGCGAACCTACCTGCTTGCAGCTAGCTTGGGCTTCTTAGGCTACTGGACACCATTAGCTCCAGAGGGATCGACCGCATGGAACTGGCCTTGGTGTTCGGTCCCGGAGCCGCGCCGCCGTCCTCCTTACAGAGCAAGAAGACGGAAAATCGGTGGCAGAAGACATCAGTCTTCACCAAGGTAGCGCACAGCACTGTGCGCCATTGCTCCTCATACACACTTCACACTCCGGTCACTGAGGGTGCAGGGCGCTAGGGGGGGGCGCCCTGAGCAGCAATAAAAACACCTTGGCTGGCAAAAATACCACAATATATAGCCCCAGAGGCTATATATGTGATAATTACCCCTGCCAGAATCCATAAAAAAGCGGGAGAATAGTCAGCGAAAAAGGGGCGGAGCGATCTCCTTCAGCACACTGGCGCCATTTCTCCCTCACAGCTCCGCTGGAAGGAAGCTCCCTGGCTCTCCCCTGCAGTCTACACTACAGAAAAGGGTAAAAAAGAGAGGAGGGGCACTAAATTTAGGCGCAGTATATATAACAGCAGCTATAGGGGACATAATTCAGTTAGTCCCTGCATTATATAGCGCTCTGGTGTGTGCTGGCATACTCACTCTGTCTCCCCAAAGGGCTTTTGTGGGTCCTGTCCTCTGTTAGAGCATTCCCTGTGTGTGTGCGGTGTGTCGGTACGGCTGTGTCGACATGTTTGATGAGGATAATGATGTGGAGGCGGAGCAGATGCCTATAGAAGGGATGTCACCCCCTGCGGGGCAGACACCTGAGTGGATGGACTTATGGAAGGAATTGCGTGCACGTGTCGACTCCTTACACAAAAAATTTGACGACATACCAAATGCGGGACAGCCGGCTTCTCAGCTCGTGCCTGTCCAGGCGTCTCAAAGGCCATCGGGGGCTCTAAAAGGCCCGCTACCTCAGATGGCAGACGCGGATGTCGACACGGATACTGACACCAGTGTCGACGACGACGAGTCTAGTCTAATGTCCACTAAGGCCATTCGTTGCATGATTGAAGCAATGAAAGAGGTGTTACAAATTTCTGATATAAACCCAGGTACCACTAAAAAGGGTATTATGTTTGGGGAGAAAACTACCCGTAGTTTTTCCCCCATCAGAAGAATTAAATGAAGCGTGGGCTTTCCCTGATGATAAAAGATTGGTAATCTCTAAGAAGTTACTAATGGCGTTCCCTTTCCCGCCAGAGGATAGGTCACGTTGGGAGACACCCCCTAGGGTGGATAAAGCGCTCACACGTTTGTCTAAAAAGGTGGCACTACCGTCTCCGGATACGGCCGCCCTCAAGGAACCTGCTGATAGAAAGCAGGAGGCGATCCTGAAGTCTGTATATACACACTCAGGCATTATACTTAGACCAGCTATTGCGTCAGCATGGATGTGCAGTGCTGCCGCTGCGTGGTCAGATTCCCTGTCAGAAAATATTGACACCCTAGACAGGGACACTATTCTGCTAACCATAGAGCATATAAAAGACTCAGTCTTATACATGAGAGATGCACAGAGGGAGATCTGCCGGCTGGCATCTAAAATAAGTGCATTGTCCATTTCTGCTAGGAGAGGCTTATGGACTCGCCAGTGGACAGGGGATGCAGATTCAAAAAGGCACATGGAAGTTTTGCCTTATAAGGGTGAGGAGTTATTTGTGGATGGTCTCTCGGACCTAGGTTCCACAGCAACTGCTGGGAAGTCAGCATTTTTACCCCATGTTCCCTCACAGCCTAAAAAGGCGCCGTTTTATCAGGTACAGTCCTTTCAGACTCGGGAAAAACAGGCGTGGAAAAGGCGGGTCCTTTCTGTCCAGAGGCAGAGGTAGGGGAAAAAGGCTGCAACAAACAGCAGGTTCCCAGGAGCAAAAGTCCTCCCCCCGCTTCTTCCAAGTCCGCCGCATGACGGTGGGGCTCCACAGGCGGAGCCAGGTACGGTGGGGGGCCGCCTCAAAAATTTCAGCGATCAGTGGGCTCGCTCACAGGTGGATCCCTGGATCCTGCAAATAGTATCTCAAGGGTACAAACTGGAATTCGAGGCGTCTCCACCCCACCGGTTCCTAAAATCTGCCTTGCCGATTACTCCTTCAGACAGGGAGGCTGTGCTAGCGGCAATTCACAAGCTGTATTCCCAGCAGGTGATAATCAAGGTGCCCCTACTTCAACAAGGACGGGGTTACTATTCCACACTGTTTGTGGTACCGAAACCGGACGGTTCAGTGAGACCCATTTTAAATTTTAAATCCTTGAACACATACATAAAAAAAAAATTCAAGTTCAAGATGGAATCGCTCAGGGCGGTTATTGCAAGCCTGGACGAGGGGGATTACATGGTATCCCTGGACATCAAGGATGCTTACCTGCATGTCCCCATTTACTATCCTCACCAGGAGTACCTCAGATTTGTGGTACAGGATTGCCATTACCAATTCCAGACGCTGCCGTTTGGATTCTCCACGGCACCGAAGGTGTTTACCAAGGTAATGGCGGAAATGATGATACTCCTTCGAAGAAAGGGAGTTTTAATTATCCCGTACTTGGACGATCTCCTAATAAAGGCGAGGTCCAAGGAGCAGTTGTTGGTGGGAGTAGCACTATCTCAGGAGGTGCTACACCAGCACGGTTGGATTCTGAATATTCCAAAATCACAGCTGGTTCCGACGACACGTCTACTGTTCCTGGGTATGATTCTGGATACAGTCCAGAAAAAAGTGTTTCTCCCGGAGGAGAAAGCCAAGGAGCTGTCATCTCTAGTCAGAGACCTCCTGAAACCAAAACAGGTATCGGTGCATCACTGCACGCGGGTCCTGGGAAAGATGGTGGCTTCTTACGAAGCAATTCCTTTCGGCAGGTTCCATGCCAGAATCTTTCAGTGGGACCTGTTGGACCAATGGTCCGGATTGCATCTTCAGATGCATCACCTAATAACCCTGTCTCCAAGAACCAGGGTGTCTCTGCTGTGGTGGCTGCAGAGTGCTCATCTTCTAGAGGGCCGCAGATTCGGCATACAGGACTGGGTCCTGGTGACCACGGATGCCAGCCTTCGAGGCTGGGGGCATCACACAGGGAAGAAACTTCCAAGGACTATGGTCGAGTCAGGAGACTTCCCTACACATAAATATTCTCGAACTAAGGGCCATTTACAATGCCCTAAGTCAGGCAAAATCCCTGCTTCTACACCAGCCGGTACTGAACCAGTCAGACAACATCACGGCAGTCGCCCATGTAAATTTACAGGGCGGCACAAGAAGCAGGATGGCAATGGCAGAAGCCACAAGGATTCTCAGATGGGCGGAAAATCACGTACTAGCACTGTCAGCAGTGTTCATTCCGGGAGTGGACAACTGGGAAGCAGACTTTCTCAGCAGGCACGACCTCCACCCGGGAGAGTGGGGACTTCATCCAGAAGTCTTCACGCTGATTGTAAATCGATGGGAACGGCCACAGGTGGACATGATGGCGTCCCGCCTAAACAAAAAACTAGAGAGATATTGCGCCAGGTCAAGGGACCCTCAGGCGATAGCTGTGGACGCTCTAGTGACACAGTGGGTGTACCAGTCAGTTTATGTGTTCCCTCCTCTGCCTCTCATACCAAGGGTACTGAGAATAATAAGAAAACGAGGAGTAAAAACAATACTCGTGGTTCCGGATTGGCCAAGACGAGCGTGGTACCCGGAACTTCAAGAGATGATCTCAGAGGACCCATGGCCTCTGCCGCTCAGACAGGACCTGTCTGTTCCAAGACTTACCGCGGCTGCGTTTGACGGCATGGCGGTTGAACGCCGGATCCTGAAGGAAAAGGGCATTCCGGAGGAAGTCATTCCTACGCTGATTAAAGCCAGGAAAGATGTAACTGCAAAGCATTATCACCGCATATGGTGGAAATATGTTGCTTGGTGTGAGGCCAAAAAGGCCCCAACAGAGGAATTTCAACTAGGTCGATTTCTGCATTTCCTACAAGCAGGAGTGACTATGGGCCTGAAATTAGGCTCCATTAAGGTACAGATCTCGGCTCTGTCGATTTTCTTCCAGAAAGAACTAGCTTCACTACCTGAAGTTCAGACGTTTGTGAAAGAAGTGCTGCATATTCAGCCCCCGTTTGTGCCTCCAGTGGCACCTTGGGATCTCAACGTGGTGTTGAGTTTCTTAAAATCACATTGGTTTGAGCCACTTAAAACCGTGGATCTAAAATATCTCACGTGGAAAGTGGTCATGTTATTGGCCTTGGCTTCGGCCAGGCGTGTGTCAGAATTGGCAGCTTTGTCATGTAAAAGCCCTTATCTGATTTTCCATATGGATAGGGCGGAATTGAGGACTCTTCCCCAGTTTCTCCCAAAAGTGGTATCAGCTTTTCACTTGAACCAACCTATTGTGGTGCCTGCGGCTACTAGGGACTTGGAGGATTCCAAGTTACTGGACGTAGTCAGGGCCTTGAAAATTTATGTTTCCAGGACGGCTAGAGTCAGGAAAACTGACTCGCTATTTATCCTGTATGCACCCAACAAACTGGGTGCTCCTGCTTCTAAGCAGACTATTGCTCGCTGGATTTGTAGCACAATTCAGCTGGCGCATTCTGCGGCTGGACTGCCGCATCCTAAATCAGTAAAAGCCCATTCCACAAGGAAGGTGGGCTCATCTTGGGCGGCTGCCCGAGGGGTCTCGGCTTTACAACTTTGCCGAGCTGCTACTTGGTCAGGGGCAAACACGTTTGCAAAATTCTACAAATTTGATACCCTGGCTGAGGAGGACCTTGAGTTCTCTCATTCGGTGCTGCAGAGTCATCTGCACTCTCCCGCCCGTTTGGGAGCTTTGGTATAATCCCCATGGTCCTTTCGGAGTTCCCAGCATCCACTAGGACGTCGGAGAAAATAAGATTTTACTCACCGGTAAATCTATTTCTCGTAGTCCGTAGTGGATGCTGGGCGCCCATCCCAAGTGCGGATTGTCTGCAATACTTGTACATAGTTATTGTTAACTAAAGGGTTATTGTTGAGCCATCTGTTGAGAGGCTCAGTTATATTTCATACTGTTAACTGGGTATAGTATCACGAGTTATACGGTGTGATTGGTGTGGCTGGTAAGAGTCTTACCCGGGATTCAAAATCCTTCCTTATTATGTCAGCTCGTCCGGGCACAGTGTCCTAACTGAGGCTTGGAGGAGGGTCATAGTGGGAGGAGCCAGTGCACACCAGGTGACCTAAAAGCTTTCTTTAGTTGTGCCCAGTCTCCTGCGGAGCCGCTATTCCCCATGGTCCTTTCGGAGTTCCCAGCATCCACTACGGACTACGAGAAATAGATTTACCGGTGAGTAAAATCTTATTTTAGTAGCAGCGCTGCGATCCTTTCGTTTGCACTTCTGCTAAGCTAAGATACACTCCCAGAGGGCGGCGTCTTAGCGTTTGCACTGCTGCTAAAAACAGCTAGCGAGCGAATAACTCTGAATGAGGGCCTTAGTGCGGTGTAGTTGTATACATGATTAGATATCATTATAGAGTAATGCTGCAGCTGTCTGTAACTCTGCCTCTCTGCTGCAGAGCAATTTCCAATAATATCAAGAATGGCTTGGTGTGTACAGCACTCTCCTTGGGTGGATGGAGCATCCCCGGGCGAGGTCCCCAGGTGTGACCGCTGTGCGCCCGCCAGTTCCAAATCAATAAAACCGAATACAAAACAGCCATTTGTAGAAGGTTGACTGCTTACAAAGAACTAAGGATCAAATAGGGTTGAGGTCACATAAAGGATAAACAAAAGGGGCAGACTAGATGGGCCAAGTGGTTCTTATCAGCCGTTAAATTATTTTTCTACGTACACTTGATGTCATGCAGTGAATGTTCATGTAAATGGCATTGTTGTATACACGCATGTGGTGATGTTACTGTGTAGATGAATTTGTCCCTCTTATGTTCAATCCTCTGTCACCTACCCCTCTTCTCAAGTGATGCCCTCCTCCCTAGTGATGCCCTCCTCACTTGTGCACAATTCCAAATTACAGAGCACTACAGCAGGGCTTTCCAACTTGCATCTACCTGTTATTTTACGGTCACGTGTCCGGAACACCACACAGTGAAGCTCATACTGTGCAGTGTTCAGGACAGAAGTGATTCCTACAGATAAATTACAATTTCTAGAACATCACTGCCTTGAAATCCACATTGTAGTCATCAGCATTTTCCATAAAATGACAAAGTGACAAAATAAGTGTAGTAACATTTTATATTTATTGTGACTGAAATGGTAAATGTAAAAATGTGTACATTCATTTAAAAAAATTAGAAGCCTATGTGAATAGCCCCAGGTAGGTTGCCTTTGTCTGGGAACCAGGGAGTGTAGAAGGCATCCAAAGGTCACCTCAAAGCGGTTTGTTCGGTGTAGACTTCATACTCCTGATGAAGTCCATAAAGCACGAAATATGTTGAGTTGACCTTGGGAAGCTAGTCTGTAAAATGTGATTTCATCAGACAAGGCCATCTTCTTGCATAGCTCCATGTCCCAGTTCTGACGCTCACGTGCACATTGTAGGAGCTTTCAGTGGTGAACACAGGTCAGCATGGGGACTCTGATTGGTCTGCGGCTCTATTGCCCCATGTATAGCAAGCTGCAATGCACTTTGTGTTATGACACCATCTATCATAATCAGCAGTAACTCTTTCAGCATTTAGAGCCTCATTCAGGTTGGATAGCAAATTCTGCTATAATTTTCCTAGCATGTTGGGGGCCACCCAAGCATGCTGAACGGAGCCTCCTCCACTTCAACAAGCAGAAATTGCAAAGCGTTCACAATTTCTGCTTGTTATCAGAAACTGTGGGAGCCCCCATTCATCTGCCTCCACCCCCCGTTCACGTCGCACTGCCCCCGCAATGCTCCGTGCCCTCCCTGGAAATGAAGCGTTACCGCCTCTGTCTGATTGACGCTCCACAGAAAATGCATGCGCAGGACGGGCTCTGCGCCCGCATCTTTTCCTCAGAAATTGTGGTTGGATCGCAATAACCTGAATGAGGCCCTTCGTGATAAAGTAGCTCTTCTGTGGGATAGGACCAGGTGGGCTAGCCTTCACGCCCCACACGCATCAGTGAGCCCTGTTGCAGGTTCACCTGTTGCCCCATGTACATGGTAGGTAAGTACTAACCGCTGCATACCAGGAAACCCCACAAGACCTGCTGTTTTGCAGATGCAAAACCCTGTCATTTTTGCTCTACTGTTGCAAGACACTAGGTTTATCTCTGCACAAGTCTCCTATCTATAAACATGTTATAGGGTGTGTGCTTTAATCCATATTAAATGTTTTTCCTGTTATCATTGTGGAGTATTGCCAGGGAATTTCCTATTAAACAGTACAGTAACATAACTGCCCACAGCCATGACTCAGACTTTGTGACTGATGGATAAACCTTTAAAGGGGTTTAAAAACCTTCTAAAGGGAAGTACAGATGAAATGGTTAGAAAACATACAGTCTAATAAGAGTTAAAAATATCAAAATAACTTCATATGCAATTTCATATAGCGACAATTAATAATACACTCCTTTTTCAGTGTAATAGACATTTGCGCTTCCCCTTGTCTATTTGAAAATAAAATGTTGCCAAAGGGTATATGTGACAACCGTTTCCTACTGTCTCTGTGTGTGTGTGTAATATGTATGTATGTGTGTATATATGTTACCAGTGTCTGTGTATACCAAAAATGAGGCGACACTCCCCAATTCCTTAGGCAAAATACGTGTATTAAGGAAGTATCCAATCTCCATGCTCGTCAACGTTTCAAGGCCACCCTGGCCTTTTCGTCAGGACGTAACAAGTGAACCGTGCAGGAAACGCGTCGCGTCACATGCAGTCGCTCCAATCTAAAAATTGCGGATCTCCTGCATACGCAGCCTAGCTACAGGGGGTCGTCCACAGTTGCTGCGACTGCAGTTGGGCAGCAGGTGACAGAACGGATTACAGATTCTGCTTTTTATCAGAATCTGTAATCCGTACTGAATAACCCCCTTTATTACTGCATGAGCTGTTCAGGGGGAGCCAAACAGCATAAAAGACGGTAAAGAATTCAAATCAAACGGGAAAGGAAAAAAATATTCCATAAGAAAAAGAATCTCCTGCAACAGTAAAGGAGTGGTATACCCGCTGGAGTGCCCATGCGGCCTCTAGTATGTAGTAAGAACGACCAGAGAATTTAAAAAAAAAAAAAAAAAGTTTCAGAGCATATTCGAAACCATAAACAGAGGGTGGAAATACAGTCTATCGGACCACAAAAATAGTCTGTTGGTGAAGTGAAATGAGAAATTTATATAAAAAAAATAATTTTTATAACTAAAAATTAGAAAATTGGCATGTGCGTGTGTATTCACCCACTTTGCTATGAAGCCCCTCAAAAGTTTTGGTGCAACCAATTACCTTCAGAAGTCACACAATTAGTGAAATGAAGTCTACCTGTGTCACATGATCTGTCAGTATAAACACAGCTTTTCTGAAAGGCCCAAGAGGCTGCAACACCACGGAGCAAGATGCATCACACCATGAAGACCAAGGAGCTCTCCAAACAAGTCAAGGACAAAGTTGTTGGGTTATAAAAAAATAAATTAAAATTAAATAGCCAAATTTTTGATGATCCCCCGGAGCACCATCAAATCAGTCATCTTCAAATGGAAAGAACATGGTACCATAACAATCCTGACAAGAGAGGGCCGGCCACCAAAACTCAGACTGGGCAAGGAGGGCATTAATCAGAGAGGCAGCACAGAGACCAAAGGTAACCCTGAAGGAGCTGCAGAGTTCCACAGCAGAGACTGGTGTATCTGCGCATGTGACTACAATAAGCCGTGCACTCCATAGAGCTTGGCTTTTGGAAGAGAGGACCGAAAAAAGCCATTACTTATTGTTAAAAATAAGAAGGCACGTTTTGAGTTTTCCAAAAGGCATGTGGACGACTCCCCAAATGTATGGAGGAAGGTGCTATGGTCAGATGAGACTAAAATTAAACTTTTCGGCCACCAAGGAAAACGCTATGTCTGGCGCAAACCCATCACCCCAAGAACACCATCCCCCACAGTGAAACATGGTGGTGGCAGCATCATGCTGTGGGGATGTTTTTCATCAGCAGGGACTGGGAAACTGTTTCGAGTCGAGGGAATGATGGATTGTGCTAAATACAGGGATATTCTTAAGCAAAACCTATTTCAGTCTGCCTGTGATTTTGAGACTGGTACGGAGGTTCGCCTTCCAGCAAGACAATGACTCGAAGCATACTGCTAAAGCAACACTCGAGTGGTTTAAGGGGAAACCTTTTAATGTGTTGGCATGGCCTAGTCATAGCCCAGATCTCAATCCAATTGAGAATCTGTGATCCGATTTGAAGATTGCTGTTCACAAGCAGAATCCATCCAACATGCTGGAGCAGTTTTGCCTTGTGGAATGGCCCAAAATCCCAGTGGCAAGCTCATTGGATAAGTCTCTAAGCGACTTGCAGCTGTAATTGCCACGAAAGGTAGCTCTACAAAGTACTGACTTTAGGGGGTTGATTAGTTATGCACGCTGAAGTTTTCTGTTATTTTGTCCTATTTGTTTGCTTCACCATAAAAAAACAAAAATAAGACATCTTACAAGTTGTAGGCATGTTCTGTGAATGAAATGATGCAAACCTTCAAACAATACATTTTAATTCCAGGTTGTGAGGCAACAAAACATGAAAAATGCAAAGGGGGGTGAATACTTTAGCAAGGCACTGTATCTTCAGAGCCATCATTAAACACTCAAACCCATGGAGGGGAGGAAACATGATAGCAAGCATCTCAAGAGAAGAAACAAGCTGAATTTATAACTTAGAAACCATCACACCACAAGGTTTGAACATTGATTGCAATCTGGGGGGTGATTCAGACCTGATCGCTGGGCTGCTAACTTTGCTGTCCTGCGTTTAGATAGTCGCCGCCTCCAGAGGGAGTGTAAATTTGCTGTGCAAGTGTGCGATCCCATATGTACGCAGAGCTGCAAAAATCCACTGTGTGCAGTCTGTGCGCAGACCAGGACTTACTCCTACAGTGCAATGTGAAGAGGCTGATCGGGGCCGGAGCTGACGTCCGACACCCTCCCTGAAAATGTTTGGACACGCCTGCGTTTTTCAGGACACTCCCAGCAAACTATCAGTTACCACACACAAACTGCCTCTTCCTGTCAATCACCTTGCGAACACCCGTGCAATCGGATTTCTCGCACCATCTCGTCGCTGAAATGAAAACGTTTGGTAGGCTCAGCCCACGCAACCTCTAAGAGATTTTCTAACTGAGCGGAGAAAGGAAACTGGGTTGACTCTGTCTTTCCCCCCCCCCTTATTTTCTTTCCTCTTATTTTTTTTTTTTTTTTTTTTTTTTTTTCCCCCCCTTTCTTTTCTTTTCTCCTTCTTTTTATTTTTTTTATTTCTTTCTTTTCTTTCTTTCTTCTTTTTCTTTTCTTTCCGCCTTATCCTTTTTAGGAGCTGGATCAGGGTCTTCAATTTGAAGTACTGACCTGACTGCTCTAACCAAAGCCTCAACGTCGGTCCGAGACATAGACTCTTCCGTTACAGAAGAAGACTCCTGGTTGAAATTAGCCAACCCAGTGTCCTCCGGGTCGGACTGGGCCAGTGAAGTAGAACTATCACAGGCCGGTAACCTTTCCCTCTGGCTAGGGTGTGATTGGTTAATGTGAGCAATTTCTCCAACTGTCCCCATTAAAAGGTTTCGTACCAACCCCCTTAGTTTAGTCATGTCTTTGAAGTACATGTAAATGAGCTTTGATATGAGAATCACTCTTTCTATTATTATGAATGGCACATGGGTAATCTAGCTGTATTCTGTTTAAACCATTCAGACATAAAGGTGGCAATTGCAGTTATTTATGTTTGTCCGATCTCTCCCATGTAAAGTGGCGGGAGATCAGGGGCGCTGTTCAAATATTATACTTATCGTGCATGTCACACCCAAACAGACCTAGTTTAGCTGCTAAAGTAACGTGCATGACGCGGGTAGTGCTGTTCTGGCACCCAAACAGCCGACTTTTCTCTGACGTCCTAAGTGGATGCTGGGACTCCGTAAGGACCATGGGGAATAACGGCTCCGCAGGAGACTGGGCACAACTAAAAGAAAGCTTTAGACTACTGGTGTGCACTGGCTCCTCCCACTATGACCCTCCTCCAGACTTCAGTTAGAATCTTGTGCCCGGCTGAGCTGGATGCACACTAGGGGCTCTCCTGAGCTCCTAGAAAGAAAGTATATTTAGGTTTTTTATTTTACAGTGAGATCTGCTGGCAACAGACTCACTGCAGCGAGGGACTAAGGGGAGAAGAAGCGAACCTACCTAACTGGTGGTAGCTTGGGCTTCTTAGGCTACTGGACACCATTAGCTCCAGAGGGATCGACCACAGGACCCGACCTCGATGTTCGGTCCCGGAGCCGCGCCGCCGGCCCCCTTACAGAGCCAGAAGCAAGAAGTGTTCCGGAAAATCGGCGGCAGAAGACTTCTGTCTTCAACAAGGCAGCGCACAGCACTGCAGCTGTGCGCCATTGCTCCTCATGCACACCTCACACTCCGGTCACTGATGGGTGCAGGGCGCTGGGGGGGGGCGCCCTGAGGGCAATATAATACACCTTGGCTGGCAAATCTACACCATATATAGTCGGGAAGGCTATATAGGTGTAAAAATACCCCTGCCAGAATTCCAGAAAAAGCGGGAGAAGTCCGCCGGAAAAGGGGCGGGGCCATCTCCCTCAGCACACTGGCGCCATTTTCCCCTCACAGCTCCGCTGGAAGGACGCTCCCTGGCTCTCCCCTGCAGTGTCAAGCTACATAAGGGTAAAAAAAGAGAGGGGGGACACTAAATTTAGGCGCAGTATATATATTATATAAGCAGCTATAAGGGAAAAAACACTCATTTATAGTGGGATCCCTGTATTATATAGCGCTCTGGTGTGTGCTGGCATACTCCTGTCTTCCTAAAGGGCTTTGTGAGGTCCTGTCCTCTGTCAGAGCATTCCCTGTGTGTATGCGGTGTGTCGGTACGGCTGTGTCGACATGTTTGATGAGGAGGCTTATGTGGAGGCGGAGCAAATGCCGATAAATGTGATGTCACCCCCTGCGGGGTCGACACCTGAGTGGATGGTTCTGTGGAAGGAATTACGCGACAGTGTCGACTCCTTGCATAAAAGGTTTGACGACATACCAAATATGGGACAGCCGGCTTCTCAGCCTGTGCCTGCCCAGGCGTCTCAAAAGCCATCAGGGGCTCTAAAACGCCCGCTACCTCAGATGGCGGACACAGATGTCGACACGGATACTGACTCCAGTGTCGACGACGATGAGACTAATGTATCTTCCAATAGGGCCACACGTTATGATTGAGGCAATGAAAAATGTGTTGCATATTTCTGATGTTACCCCCGGTACCACAAAAAAGGGTATTATGTTTGGAGAGAAAAAACTACCAGTAGCATTTCCTCCATATGAAGAGTTAAATGAAGTGTGTGAAGAAGCGTGGGCTTCCCCTGATAAAAAGCTGGTAATTTCTAAGAGGTTACTAATGGCGTACCCTTTCCCGCCAGAGGATAGAAACATCTGGGAAACATCCCCTAGGGTGGATAAAGCGCTCACACGCTTGTCAAAGAAGGTGGCACTACCGTCTCCGGATACGGCCGCCCTGAAGGAATCTGCTGATAGAAAGCAGGAGGCTATCCTGAAGTCTATATATACACACACAGGTGTTATACTGAGACCAGCTATTGCTTCAGCATGGATGTGCAGTGCTGCAGCTGCGTGGTCAGATTCCCTGTCGGAAAATATTGATACCCTAGACAGGGACACTATATTGCTAACCGTAGAGCATATTAAAGACGCACTCTTCTACATGAGGGATGCACAGAGGGATTTTTGCCGGCTGGCATCTAAAATAAGTGCAATGTCCATTTCTGCCAGGAGAGGATTATGGACTCGGCAGTGGACAGGAGATGCAGATTCTAAAAGGCACATGGAAGTTTTGCCTTAGAAGGGTGAGGAGTTGTTCGGGGATGGTCTCTCGGACCTTGTTTCCACAGCAACAGCTGGGAAGTCTACATTTTTACCCCATGTTCCCTCACAGCCAAAGAAAGCACCGTATTATCAGGTACAGTCCTTTCGGCCCAATAAGGGCAAGCGGGTTAAAGGCGCGTCCTTTCTGCCCAGAGGCAGAGGTAGAGGGAAAAAGCTGCAGCATACAGCCAGTTCCCAGGAGCAAAAGTCCTCCCCCGCTTCCTCTAAGTCCACAGCATGACGCTGGGGCTCCACAGGCGGAGCCAGGTACGGTGGGGGCCCGTCTCAAAAATTTCAGCGATCAGTGGGCTCGCTCACGGGTGGATCCCTGGATCTTTCAAGTAGTATCTCAGGGGTACAAGCTGGAATTCGAGACGTCTCCCCCCCGCCGTTTCCTCAAATCTGCCTTGCCAACAACTCCCTCAGCCAGGGAGGCAGTGTTAGAGGCAATTCTCAAGCTGTATTCCCAGCAGGTGATAGTAAAGGTGCCCCTACTTCAACAAGGACGGGGTTACTATTCCACACTGTTTGTGGTGCCGAAACCGGACGGTTCGGTGGGACCCATTTTAAATTTGAAATCCTTGAGCACATATATAAAAAAAATTCAAGTTCAAGATGGAATCGCTCAGGGCGGTTATTGCAAGCCTGGACGAGGGGGATTACATGGTATCACTGGACATCAAGGATGCTTACCTGCATGTCCCCAGTTACCATCCTCACCAGGAGTACCTCAGATTTGTGGTACAGGATTGTCATTACCAATTCCAGACGTTGCCGTTCGGTCTATCCACGGCTCCGAGGGTCTTTACCAAGGTAATGGCCGAAATGATGATACTCCTTCGAAAGAAGGGAGTTTTAATTATCCCGTACTTGGACGATCTCCTGATAAAAGCGAGGTCCAGGGAGCAGTTGTTGGTCGGGGTAGCACTATCTCGGGAGGTGCTACAACAGCACGGCTGGATTCTAAATATTCCAAAGTCACAGCTGGTCCCTACGACACGTCTACTGTTCCTGGGGATGGTTCTGGACACAGAACAGAAAAAAGTGTTTCTCCCGGAGGAGAAGGCCAAGGAGCTGTCATCTCTAGTCAGAGGCCTCCTAAAACCAAAACAGGTGTCGGTGTATCACTGCACGCGGATCCTGGGAAAGATGGTAGCTTCCTACGAAGCAATTCCATTCGGCAGGTTCCATGCAAGAACTTTTCAGTGGGACCTGTTGGACAAGTGGTCCGGATCGCATCTTCAGATGCATCGGCTGATAACCCTGTCTCCAAGGACCAGGGTGTCTCTGCTGTGGTGGCTGCAGAGTGCTCATCTTCAAGAGGGCCGCAGATTCGGCATACAGGACTGGGTCCTGGTGACCACGGATGCCACCCTTCGAGGCTGGGGGGCAGTCACACAGGGAAGAAACTTCCAAGGACTATGGTCAAGTCAGGAGACTTCCCTGCACATAAATATTCTGGAACTAAGGGCCATTTACAATGCCCTAAGTCAGGCAAAACCCCTGCTTCAAAACCAGCCGGTACTGATCCAGTCAGACAACATCACGGCGGTCGCCCATGTAAACCGACAGGGCGGCACGAGAAGCAGGACGGCGATGGCAGAAGCCACAAGGATTCTCCGTTGGGCGAAAAATCACGTGTTAGCACTGTCAGCAGTGTTCATTCCGGGAGTGGACAACTGGGAAGCAGACTTCCTCAGCAGGCACGACCTCCACTCGGGAGAGTGGGGACTTCATCCAGAAGTCTTCCAACTGATTGTAAACCGTTGGGAAAGTCCACAGGTGGACATGATGGCGTCCCGCCTAAACAAAAAGCTAGAAAGATATTGCGCCAGGTCGAGAGACCCTCAGGCGATAGCTGTGGACGCTCTAGTGACACCGTGGGTGTACCGGTCGGTTTATGTGTTCCCTCCTCTTCCTCTCATACCAAAGTTACTGAGGATAATAAGGAGAAGAGGAGTAAGAACTATACTCATTGTTCTGGATTGGCCAAGAAGAGCTTGGTACCCGGAACTTCAAGAAATGATGTCAGAGGACCCATGGCCTCTGCCGCTCAGACAGGACCTGCTGCAGCAGGGGCCCTGCCTGTTCCAAGACTTACCGCGGCTGCGTTTGACGGCATGGCGGTTGAACACCGGATCCTGAAGGAAAAGGGCATTCCGGAAGAAGTCATTCCTAAGCTGATTAAAGCTAGGAAAGAAGTAACCGCAAACCATTATCACCGCATATGGCGAAAATATGTTGCGTGGTGTGAGGCCAGGAAGGCCCCAACGGAGGAATTTCAGCTGGGCCGTTTCCTGCACTTCCTACAGTCAGGGGTGACTATGGGTCTAAAATTGGGTTCCATTAAGGTCCAGATTTCGGCTGTATCGATTTTCTTCCAGAGAGAACTGGCTTCACTACCTGAAGTTCAAACTTTTGTTAAGGGAGTGCTGCATATTCAGCCCCCTTTTGTGCCTCCAGTGGCACCTTGGGATCTCAACGTGGTGTTGGATTTCCTAAAGTCACATTGGTTTGAGCCACTTAAAACCGTGGAATTAAAGTATCTCACGTGGAAAGTGGTCATGTTGTTGGCCTTGGCTTCGGCCAGGCGGGTATCAGAATTGGCGGCTTTGTCATGTAAAAGCCCTTATCTGATTTTCCATATGGATAGGGCAGAATTGAGGATTCGTCCCCAATTTCTCCCAAAGGTGGTATCAGCCTTTCACCTGAACCAACCTATCGTGGTGCCTGCGGCTACTAAAGACTTGGAGGCTTCCAAGTTGTTGGATGTAGTCAGGGCCCTGAAAATTTATGTTTCCAGGACAGCTGGAGTCAGAAAGACTGACTCGCTATTTATCCTGTATGCGCCCAACAAGTTGGGTGCACCTGCTTCAAAGCAGACTATTGCTCGCTGGATCTGTAGTACGATTCAGCTTGCACATTCTGCGGCTGGACTGCCGCATCCTAAATCAATGAAAGCCCATTCCACGAGGAAGGTGGGCTCTTCTTGGGCGGCTGCCCGAGGGGTCTCTGCTCTACAACTTTGCCGAGCAGCTACTTGGTCGGGGTCAAACACTTTTGCTAAATTCTACAAGTTTGACACCCTGGCTGAGGAGGACCTAGAGTTTGCCCATTCGGTGCTGCAGAGTCATCCGCACTTTCCCGCCCGTTTGGGAGCTTTGGTATAATCCCCATGGTCCTTACGGAGTCCCAGCATCCACTTAGGACGTCAGAGAAAATAAGAATTTACTCACCGGTAATTCTATTTCTCGTAGTCCGTAGTGGATGCTGGGCGCCCATCCCAAGTGCGGATTGTCTGCAATACTTGTATATAGTTATTGTTTAACTAAAGGGTTATTGTTGAGCCATCTGTTGAGAGGCTCAGTTGTTCTCATACTGTTAACTGGGTATTGTATCACGAGTTATACGGTGTGATTGGTGTGGCTGGTATGAGTCTTACCCGGGATTCAAAATCCTTCCTTATTGTGTCAGCTCTTCCGGGCACAGTATCCTAACTGAAGTCTGGAGGAAGGTCATAGTGGGAGGAGCCAGTGCACACCAGTTGTCTAAAGCTTTCTTTTAGTTGTGCCCAGTCTCCTGCGGAGCCGCTATTCCCCATGGTCCTTACGGAGTCCCAGCATCCACTACGGACTACGAGAAATAGAATTACCGGTGAGTAAATTCTTATTTTCTTACATTTCAGCTCTCCACCACTGGGGGTGGTGAGCTGAAATGTGCCCAACCGTGGCTAAACATGCCCGAATAGAACAATAAATGAAATTGCTCTGTTGGTCGCCATCTAGTGGCTGCCGGTGCGTGCTACAATTGTCTCAGCCTAAACTTTGAATACAACTTTTATTTGCTGAAGACAAGAGGATTTGGACTTAAACTGAGCATTGTTCAATATTTTTGCATGGAACATACCTAGGCACCAGCATTCTTACAATCAGATATGTTGTCGCACAATGTAATGTGAAGATTATGCTATAAAATGAAATAGGTGTATTTTCTATAACAATGAGTCGTCTCCCTCCCCCCTCCCCCCCCCCCCAATCACACGACTGGACAGGTCATGGTCTAATAGATTATCAGCTTGTCCTCTGCTGTCATCATTCCAGTTATCTGATTTTCTGCGGGTTGTATTATCCCCGCCCGTTTATTTTCTGAGGTTTTATTCCTTAGTCCGCATGTATATCCATTTTACATTGTTCTCTAGTGGGATAAGATGGATAGATCTGCTTCCTGCAGTGACTGGCTCTAAGGACTAGTGACAAATGCTTGTATGTGTGTGTCCTCACACTATGCTGCCACTGCATAGGCTTGTGTACACACCGCACAAGAGGGGATAGTGATGGGAAGGAGCACAGTCACCCAGCAGCACAGAGTAGATTTATTTATTTATTAAGTTTGTTTCATAGCGCGTAGCGTCAAATTCTGTTGTGCTTTACAAATGGGAACCGTGATCAAACAAAACTGGGTAATAAGTCACATAGGTAGGAAGGTCCTGCTCGCAAGCTTGCATCCTATAGGATCAGGAGACGTTGCTGTTTTGAGTTGGATTCATTGCCGTATGAAATAATATTTACAATAAATATATTCGCTGCATTATTTTGTATGGTGTGGATCACTTCGGACCACCCCTGTCAAACAGACCTTAATTTATGTATGCAGTTAGTACGGTGTGGCCTGGGTACACCTAACATTAATCTCTATAGCAAGGTGTGCCATGAGACCCATCTATAGTCTAAGGCTAGGACACGCATAGCGTTTTCGCTGAAACTCGTTTTGCAGGACCTGGATCCGCCAAAAACATTATGTGCATTCACACAGTCTTTTTGCCAGATGCTGCAGAACGGCATCCGGCTAGTGCCACGACCGGATTTCAAGTAGAACACTGTGCGGCCACGTATTCAAATGTACGTGTTCTCTCCTTTGAAATCTGGTCATCCTGTCATCTGGCTCAACTGCAGCTTGCTGCGGTTGAGTCCGGTGGATGTGGAATCGCCGCATATTTGTGGACGGCCACATAGGGGCTTATGTGCAGGCTCCTGCCTGCCAAGCGAGTCCTGCTGACCGTGCTCGCTAAAACACAATGTGTGTCCCCAGCCTAAGACTCATTGGCTGGTTGCATATTGTGGTGCATATACATGTGTTATCCAGTCAGTCTGGGCATATAGTGCCACCTGTTGTTGCTCTTGGTGCACCTGCATAAGTAGTAGTGAATGTTTATTTCTAAGCAGAAACTGTTGTTAGCTTGTCACTAGAGGGCAGTGTTGAATCATTCGTGTGTGTGAAAGAGATTAGTTTTGCTGAAGAAGGTAATGTTTGTCTGCATTTTAATGGCCAGCTATATGCAGAGCTTCTGCACGCTTCAGGTAAACTTTGGCCACAAAGGGGTCTCTGCAGTTATTATCTGTGGAATGGGGCTTCTGCAATGCACTGTATGATACAGTATTCTACTTATTGTACCTCTAAAGCAGGGTACACACTAGACATTTTAAATGATTATGTAGATTCTGCCGAATCAAATTGACAAATCCATTGAAATCATCCAGTGTGTACGCTCTATCACTTTGCCGATACTCGTTCCTGCTGGTGGCGTCTTCTGATCTTTTGAACATGCAGGAAGATTTGTAAATATTGTTAACGACTGCATACTCCTGGATGTGGTAACTGACGATATCTTTTGTAAGATTGCGCAGTGTGTATGCAATATATTGGTCAGGGCGTTCCAGGAAAATCGTTGAAGACAGTGCATCATCTGCAAGTCGTCTAATGTGCACCCAGATAATTGGTACCCTACTTATTTATGAAATTGTACTTGCTAGCTGCTACCAGTAAAGATACAGGAATTACCTGGTTAGAGATGAGGCAGGATAGGGATATTGAGGCTATTTAGTTTTGCATTAACTTGTGCATTTTGGATGATCTGCAGGGGGGGGGGGGGTTGCCATTGGTGTCACAGCAGCACAAGAGTAATCACGCCATTTGGTATAGTTTTAATAATAAGCACCCTTGGTCTGTGATTAGTCTATAGTGATCGTCATTTAGAAGCCTGCAGTGTGACATTTTTGTCTTGTCTAATCATATGGTAATTTGCTCCTGCTGGAGCTGTAATCAATCGGGCATTTACCACAATATTAATGCTGGTATATTTGTGGTGGAAAAGTTCAGTTAGTTACGGTGACAAAAATGTGTGGCCCTTTGGACCAGTCTGTGACCACATGTGATGTTGCCAAACAGCTTCCTACAATTTAATCATTTAATCATTCCAGGCCATAGGCTAATGACACAGGTGATTGTAATGGTTTGTATTAGCGCTTCATAGCACTTCCAGATATTAAGAGCTTTCTCTTACGTCCTAGAGGATGCTGGGGTCCACATTAGTGCCATGGGGTATAGACTGGTCCACCAGGTGCCAAGAGTTTGAGAGTGTGGGCTGGCTCCCCCCTCTATGCCCCTCCTACCAGACTCGGTTTAGAAAATGTGCCTGTAGGAGCCGGGGGCGCGCATTTACCAGTATTTTTTCCTAGTGGAAACGGCCCCCCGGCAAATTCCCGGATCAAGTGATCCAGGAATCCTACCCTGGTATCTTGCCGGGTTGAACACTTGTTCAACCCGGTAAGCTGTGTAGTGTGAACGGGAGCCGTGTCGAGGCGACACAGCTCCCGTTTACAGTGTATGGAAGGGCAGCGCTGGGAGATCATGTGATCTCCCAGCGCCGCGTCAGCAGCAGCGTCTCCAACCCGGTTGGCGAGTGCTGTGGGAAAGGGGGCTGTAGCATGCGTCGCAGCCGTGTCAGGCTCCTGGCTGCGACCCGTGCTACAGATAGAAAAGGGGTATAAGTAAAAGTTTATTTTAGAGTTTATTATTTTACAGGGAGGCTGCTGGCAACATCCTCCCTGCATCGTGGGACTAAGGGTGGGGGGGGTAAAGACCGCCCTGCGCCACTATCTCCGCTGACAGGACACTGAGCTCCTGAGGGGATAGAACATTCCCCACCTCAGGGGATCGCTCACCCCAGCAGCATGCCGCCGCCACCCCCTTACAGAGCCAGAAGATCAGTGGCGAGTGAGTCGCTGGCCCCCCTAGCAAGCGGGGAGCCGGTGTTGAGATGGCAGCAACGGGGTATGGAGCGCAGTACTAACTGCGCTCCGGGGTGCAGCGGTACATAGTGCGGCGCTGTGAGGGGCGCCCTGAGCCAGCGCCTACACTGACCTCTAAAGCCTGTCTGGGTCCCTGCATCGCTGCCAGCATGAACCCTCAGGCCAGTATAATCTTCTGAAGAGCGGGAAGACAGCGGCATTAAGGGGGAGGAGTTTCTCCTCAGAGCGGATCCAGCAGCGTTCAGTGCCATTTTCCTGCCTGCAGAAACTCTGCCAGTGAAGAGCAGCCCTCCAGAGCAACTCCAGCTAACTCTTACGGTACCTTGGGGTTGTAGGTTGTAGAAGGGGGGGGGAAGGCTGGGGCACAGTCGGCACTGGCTCGGGTCTCCCTATACTTTGAAAGTGCTGTGTGTGGGTTGGCTCCAATCTCTGTGTCTCTCTTGGCATTCTTGGGGGTGAAACTATCCTCGTGTGTGTGTGTGTGTGTGTGTGTGTGTAGTGTTTGGGGTCTCCTTTTAGCTATGTCCAGGGACTCTGTGTCATATATGCTGCAGAGGATATGTCCTCTCAGGATGATCTCATTCCATGTAATCAGGATTGCACTGTTTTAGCACAGATACCAGCAAGAGAGCCTGAATGGTTATCCTCCATCAAATCTATGATTTCTCAGATTTCTACTACGGTTGCACAAAATGAATCTGCATCTCAGGTTTTACAGACCTCTATGGCAGTTTGGTCTGGTTCTGTTACCTCAGGGCCCCCCTCTCTAGGTTCCCACAAACATGCTCTTGCACAGATTATGCAAGATGACATGGATACCGATTCTGACACAGCAGACGATGATGGGGATGTGATCAGGGGGGCCACATCTCTTGTAAAAGGGGTGCAGTTGATGATGGAGGCTATCAGGGATGTGCTGAATATTGCTGATACAACACCTGAGCTGGTTGAGGAGGCTTACTTCACTGACAATAAGAAAGCCTCGCTAACCTTCCCTGCGTCCAAAGAATGAAATGCTATTTTTGAAAAAGCATGGGAAAACCCGGAGAAAAAATTCCAGATCCCTAGAAGAGTTCTGGTTGCTTTCCCCTTCCCTGAGGAGGATAGAAAGAAATGGGAAAACCCACCTATAGTGGACGCGTCTGTATCCAGACTCTTGAAAAAGGTGATTTTACCTGTCCCAGGATCTACCGCCTTAAAGGAGCCGGCTGATCGCAAAATTGATACTATGCTCAAATCCATATACACGGCTTCAGGGGCGATACTACGTCTTACCATTGCCTGTGCATGGATTTCCGGAGCTATAGTAAAGTGGTCAGGCACATTACTTGAGGCTTTGCATACAATGGATAAAAGTGACGTTGAATTGTTTTTACGTAACATTCAGGATTCTGCAGGATTTATGGTGGAATCCATGAAAGACCTGGGTTCAATGGCTGTAGGAATATCTTCCATGTCTGTCTTGGCTCGCCGAGGCCTATGGCTGCGCCAGTGGTTTGCCGACGCGGAATCCAGGAGAGGTGTGGAGACCCTACACATGTCAGGCTCTCTTTGGGGAAGCTTTGGATGTGTGGATCTCCACAGCTACAGCGGGTAAGTCAGCTTTTTCTCCCCTCAGCTGCACCTGCTATGAAGAAACCTTTTTCTTCGGCTACATCACAGTCCTTTCGGGTTACTAAATGGCCAAACCGTCCAACATCTTCTTTGGAGGAGGTCGACCAAAATGCAAGAAACCTGCTGCTGCAGGTTCCCAGGAACAGAAGCCTGCTTCAGGTACGCCAAAGTCCTCAGCATGACGGTGGACCACGTGGCCCGGAGGTAGGTCGGTGGGGGCGAGACACAGACATTTCAGTCACGTCTTGGTGTCATCCAGCCAGGATCCCTGGGTTCAAGATATTGTGTCCCAGGGGTACCGGCTGGAGTTTCAAGATCTCCCTCCTCACCGGTTCTTCAAATCAGGCTTGCCAGCTTTGCCGGCACACAGGGCTACCCTACAGGGAGCCATCCAGAAGTTGATGGAGGCACAGGTTATTGTACCAGTTCCTCCCCAAATGTAAAACAAGGGTTACTATTCGAACCTTTTCGTGGTACCGAAACCGGATGGTTCGGTCAGGCCCATTCAGAACTTAAAATCACTAAACCCCTTTCTGAGGGAGTTCAAGTTCAAAATGGAGTCTCCAAGGGCGGTGATATCGGGTATGGAGGAGGGGAAGTTCCTGTCATCCCTGGATATCAAGGATGCATACCTCCACATTGCGATTTGGCAGCCGCATCAAGCTTATCTCCGATTCGCACTGGTGGACTGTCATTTTCAAATCCAGGCCCTGCCATTCGGCCTATCCACAGCACCGAGGGTATTCACCAAGGTGATGGCGGAAATTATGGTTCTACTCCACAGTGCGATATATCGAATGTGTTTTTAAAAACACATGCGCTCACACTGCAATTAGATAAATATTAAGTGCAGCACATACTATCTTGAGACGTGACATTCTGCCGGCGTGCCCGCGCATCGCGTCGCAAGATACCTAAAATGTGCATACAATCCTTCGATTTATCTCACAGATGCAGTCGAAAGCGAAGGATAGTACCTGATACTGTATCTCACAAGTGTATGGGCTACATGAGTCTACCTTAGGTGTAGTGATTCCTAACCTCTGATGTGAGATTTCCTGCTGTGGAGATATTGCTTATGTAGAGTCACTAGGGTGGTGCGTAGAAATGTCTGTACTGGAGGTTTGTTTCCCCCCTTGTTTGTGTCTTAAAGTTAATGATTACAGTGTGAGGGAATGCAGTTGTTTTTTGGTGCCTGTAAGTAATGGGTGTCTGTGCGGGTGACCATTGCTGATCGCACACATTGCGCCTAAAAGCACTGGGTTTATATACATACCCAAACTACTTAAGTTGCGTTTGTACGCACAAAAGCCAGACTGAGGGCGGATTTCTGCTTGCCACCTCAGGAGGGTGCGTGTAGAAACAATGGGCACCCACGACACACTATACCATTGGCAACAATTGAATATAGCCCGGCGGGCACCCATTACTTACGAATGCCCAAAAACAAGCGGCGTTCCCCTGTGAGTTCAGCATTGTAGTGTACTACACCAATCCTTCCAGCAGAGGGCAATCCGATATTAAACTTTGTAGGTCCGGATCCTGTTGTGGTAGCAAATAGGTATGTTAAAACATTGTAGAATGTAGATTTTTGCCTATTATTGAAGTCCAATTGCAAAAAAAAAAATTTTTTTTTTTTTTTTTAACAACTTTTTGGGGGTCCAGGATGGTTTCCCCACTTTTTCATGCGCTTCTTCCTGGTCCCTGTTTGTGGAAAAGTTGCTCAGACCTTGCCAGAAATCTGCATTTACTTACTGCATCTAACATTTCTCTGGTGTATGCACTTGCACAATGCTTTGCGTTTCATGATGCAAACTCGCACTGATAGGATTAACCCCATAGCACTATTTTCTCCTGCAAAGAAAGCCTTGTAATTCTAATTATATGAAACTAGCTGTAATGTATAGTTTAAACCATTGCAGCAAAGCAGCTCTGTGTAGTGTGCAGCCACACATGTAATCGCCTACAGCCGCTCACTACAGAGATCTGCTTAGCTACAATAGTTTAAAATGGCCATTACAGCGTGGGATGATCGGAGGTCGGACCCAGAAGTGACGACCACCAGGACCCAATAGACACTGCTGCAGCTGCCAAGAGAAGGTAAGTGACTGCTTGGCCACCAGGACAAAATATTGACTTTCTAACATGTCAACACTTTATCACTCTCTACATCAATGTCGACATGTACAGCAGTCAGGCACCTAACACATGGAGCAATAGGTATTTCTGAATAAATTACTTATTTCCCCACTATCCCTAACACCTTCATGCCTGCAGCCTAACCCTAATGTCAACATTCTGATAATGTCAACACTTGTCGACATTCTTCGAATGTTGACATGGGCAGACTAGATGGGCCAAGTGGTTCTTTTCTGTTGTCAAGTTGTATGTTTCTATGTTACCTTTCAATATTCCATAGTAATATACAGTCATAGTTCTAGATTTCCTGCCAAACAGATTTTCTTCAGCGGGGTACACTGGGATTCCACAGGGATTAACATCTGGGTGTAGAGTTGGATCTTGATCCGAGCCACCAACAGGCTAAAGCTTTGACTTTTCCCAGGATGCACTACCTCCTCTATAGCCCGCCTCCAAGCACTGGAGCTCAGTTTGTAAGTTGGTGCCTGCAGTGCAAGTCACTAACGGGGGCTGCACTAGGCAGCCCTGAAAATAGCTTTTCTAGAAAAGAGCTTTTCTAGAAGACTTCAAGGGCCGCAGCACAAGCACTAGTTGCAGTGTGTGTCATGTTGACATTCTGTGCTGCGGCTCCATCACCTCCCTCAGCGGCGCTGTATACTCCCGCAGCCTGGTTCCCGGGTACTTACAGCGGAGGCGCTCCAGTCATCAGGCACACATCACCGCTGCTGCTCTCCAGGATCGCGTGGCTGCACTTCAGGGAGGAGGTAAGAGGGTCCCCCAGGTGGGACCCGCCGGTAAATCGCGGTCCCAAGAGACGGACCACGCCGCTGGCGTGGATACTGTGGCCGTTCAGGGACCCCACTATATCCACCAGGGCAGGGAGCCCAGGTCGGATTTACAAAAATCCGTTTGTTATAGGCTCCATAGTAGCTGGTGGTGAAGTCCAGCAGAGGAGATAAGGCGCTGACCTGTAGCCCCTCCCCCAGCATCAGGCACCATCTACAGCAGGTGTTCTCGCCCTGGAGCTGCATTTCTCTCTCTTCCTCACTCCCTGTCAGCATTTGGGCGCCATTTCACATAGCTGCACTTATCCTGGGACTGTTGGGCACGGTCTCCTCTGTAAAGCCGCCTGTCTCATCAGCGCTGTGCATTTACAGGACACTTAAGTATTCTACATGCCGTTTAGATAGCGTTCGTTAAGAACAAGTGCACTACTATATGAATATTTAGTACAAGTATTCTGTGATATACATCCAGAGTTTACTGTGCATTGTTATATCTGTATACATACATTTCTATATGTAGTGTTACTAGTCCAGTGCAGTTTTATTGGTTATATGTAATCTTTTCTGCATTGTACCTGTGACTGTGTGTGCCTATAGCTGCTGTGTGGTTTCTATTCTGTGTATGACACATATTGATATCACTATAATCTGTACCCTGGGGGCTAAGTGCGTCAGGGTCTCATATACCATATAGCAGAGGTTCCCAAACGTGGTCCTCAAGGCACCCCAACGGTCCAGGTTTTAAATGTATCCGTGCTTGGCCACAGGAGACTTAATTAGCACCTCAGCCAATTTGATTTAACCATCTGTGCTGAGCCATGGATATACCTAAATTCTGGACTGTTGGGGTGCCTTGAGGGCCGCGTTTGGGAACCTCTGAAACACACCGTGAAAAATACAAAACCGTATATCCTGTGGAACACTATATGGCAGTCTCCTCACACCGCTTAAATCCTCTGTATGTGCTGTCACATAATACAGGGTTTTGTTTTGTTTTTGCAGGTATTGTTTGTCTGGCTATATTGTACTGTTGCGCCCTAAGGCTACATTCCCAATAATGTCTGCTACACAGAGTGGGAAATCCGCAGACGCTCCTGCATCATGCAGTGCTGGCGCCACTGATTTGCGTCTGAATAAAAGGTTTCCACTGAGGGTTCAAGTACTGAGTACCCTGCACCTTCCAGTCAGTCTGCAGCACCTGTGGCTAATCAAGACCCACCGTGGGCTGCTTTTTTAAATATGCTGTCTACACTTGTAACACGACTTACGCCCCCTGTGGGACCCCCTGTGCCATTACAGCCACATATTGTCCCTGTAGTTAATCCGCTATGGGCGGATCCTCTGTCAACCCAATTACAGCAATTAAATCAGTCATTTGGTAAATACAAACCTAACCCTCACCCTACTGGGACCAAGGGGTCCTCTAAGCGGGCCATTTCTTTCTCACAATCCACTAATATTTCGGATGATTCCTCCGATGAGGATTATACTGATCCTTCTGATACGTATACAGTTGTTTCTGGTGAGGAATCAACAACTCTGGTTGATGATCCTGAACTAGTGGAGGCTATCAAGCTGACTCTCCAGATTGATGATGAGATTGAACCTCCTACTACGTCTAAGAAACCTGATAAGTTTAAACGTCAGAAGGTTGCTAAAGTAGTTTTACCTCATTCTGACCTCTTAATTGACATACGCCAGGAAGCCTGGTCATTTCCAGGAAAGAACTTTTCCCTGTCTTAAAGAATGTTGGCTCGTTATCCTATCCCTGTAGAGTTGAGTAACAAGTGGGAAACTTCACTGCCGGTGGACTCTCATGTCGCCCGTCTAGTGGTGTCTTTTACTCTGCCTGTCACCATTGTCACTTCACTGAAGGAACCGACGAGTAAGTGTGTGGAGGAATGCCTGAAGTCTATCTACACACTTACCGGTGCTGTACATAGACCCACTACGGCAGCCTCTTAGGCTTCAAAAGCTGTTAAAGCATGGATTCAGACAGTTGAGGATGAGCTACCTCTAAATTTCTCTGACGTCCTAGTGGATGCTGGGGACTCCGTAAGGACCATGGGGAATAGACGGGCTCCGCAGGAGACTGGGCACTCTAAAAGAAAGATTAGGTACTATCTGGTGTGCACTGGCTCCTCCCTCTATGCCCCTCCTCCAGACCTCAGTTAGAATCTGTGCCCGGCCAGAGCTGGGTCCTCCTAGTGGGCTCTCTTGAGCTTGCTAGAAAGAAAGTATTTGTTAGGTTTTTTTATTTTCAGTGAGATCTTCTGGCTCCAGAGGGTTCGAACACAGGGCCTGACCTCGATCGTCCGTTCCCGGAGCCGCGCCGCCGTCCCCCTTGCAGAGCCAGAAGACAGAAGAAGGAGATGAAATCGGCGGCAGAAGACTCCGGTCTTCATTAAGGTAGCGCACAGCACTGCAGCTGTGCGCCATTGCTCCCACTGCACACCACACACTCCGGTCACTGTAGGGTGCAGGGCGCTGGGGGGGGGGGGGGGCGCCCTGGGCAGCAATAAGAATACCTTTTGGCAATATATACACATAATACAGTCTGTAAAACTGTATATGTGTAAAAAAAAAACGCCATTAAGCTATACAAAACGCGGGAGAAGCCCGTCGCTGAGGGGGCGGGGCCTTCTTCCTCAGCACACCAGCGCCATTTTCTCTTCACAGCTCCGCTGGAAGGACGCTCCCCAGGCTCTCCCCTGCAGTATCCTGTACAAGAAGGGTAAAAAAGAGAGGGGGGGCACATAAATTTAGGCGCAAATAATATAATAAGCAGCTATAGGGAAAAATCACTCATTATAGTGTAAATCCCTGTGTTATATAGCGCTGTGGTGTGTGCTGGCATACTCTCTCTCTCTGTCTCCTCAAAGGACTTTGTGGGGTCCTGTCCTCAGTCAGAGCATTCCCTGTGTGTGTGCGGTGTGTCGGTACGGCTGTGTCGACATGTTTGAGGAGGGTTACGTGGAGGCGGAGCAAGGGCAGATAAGTGTGGTGTCGCCCCCGACGGGGCAGACACCGGATTGCATGGATATGTGGAAGTTCTTAACAGACAGTGTCAACTCCTTACATAAATGGTTCGATGACGCAGCAGCCTTGGGACAGCCGGGATCTCAGCCCGCGCCTGCCCAGGCGTCTCAGAGGCCATCAGGGGCTCATAAACGCCCGCTAGCTCAGATGGTAGACACAGATGTCGACACGGAGTCTGACTCCAGTGTAGATGAGGATGAGACAAATGCACAGTCTACAAAAGCCATCCGATGCATGATTACTGCAATGAAAAATGTATTGCACATTTCTGATGTTAACCCGGTTACTACCAAGAAGGGTATTATGTTTGGGGAGAAAAAGCAGCCAGTGACTTTTCCCCCGTCTGATGAATTAAATGAATTGTGTGAGGAAGCGTGGAGTTCCCCCGATAAGAAACTAGTGATTTCTAAGAGGTTACTGATGGCGTACCCTTTCCCGCCAACGGACAGGTTACGTTGGGAAACATCCCCTAGGGTGGACAAGGCGCTCACGCTTAGCAAAAAAGGTGGCACTGCCGTCTCAGGATACGGCCGCCCTAAAGGAGCCTGCGGATAGAAAGCAGGAAGCTATCCTGAAGTCTGTATATACACACTCAGGTACTATACTGAGACCTGCTATTGCTTCAGCATGGATGTGTAGTGCTGCAGCCGCATGGTCTGATTCCCTGTCAGACAACATTGATTCCCTCGACAGGGATACTATTTTGCTAACCATAGAACATATAAAAGACGTCGTCTTATATATGCGGGATGCACAGAGGGACATTTGCCTGCTGGCATCTAGAATTAATGCAATGTCCATTTCTGCCAGGAGAGTATTATGGACTCGGCAGTGGACAGGTGATGCTGATTCTAAAAGACACATGGAGGTTTTGCCTTATAAGGGTGAGGAATTGTTTGGGGACGGTCTCTCGGACCTCGTATCCACGGCAACAGCCGGGAAGTCAACTTTTTTACCTCCGGTTCCCTCACAGCCTAAGAAAGCACCGTATTATCATGTACAGTCCTTTCAGCCTCAGAAAGGCAAGCGGATCAGAGGCGCATCCTTTCTGCCCAGAGGCAGGGGTAGAGGAAAGAAGCTGCACCAGGCAGCCAGTTCCCAGGAACAAAAATCTTCCCCCGCTTCCTCTAAGTCCACCGCATGACGCTGGGGCTCCACGGGCGGAGCCGGGTGCGGTGGGGGCGCGTCTACGAAACTTCAGCAACCAGTGGGTTCGCTCACAAGTGGATCTCTGGGCTGTACAATTTGTATCTCAGGGATACAAGCTGGAGTTCGAGGCGACTCCCCCTCGCTGTTACCTCAAATCAGCCTTGCCAGCTGCTCCCAGGGAAAGGGAGGTAGTAATGGCGGCAATTCACAAGCTGTACCTCCAGCAGGTGATAATCAAGGTTCCCCTCCTTCAACAGGGACGGGGTTACTATTCCACAATGTTTGTGGTACCGAAACCAGACGGTTCGGTGAGACCCATTCTGAATTTAAAATCCTTGAACACTTTTATATAAGGAAGTTCAAGTTCAAAATGGAATCGCTCAGGGCGGTTATTGCAAGCCTGGAAGAGGGGGTTTTTATGGTGTCGCTGGACATCAAGGATGCTTACTTGCATGTCCCCATTTACCCACCTCACCAGGAGTACCTCAGGTTTGTGGTACAGGATTGTCATTACCAATTCCAGACGTTGCCGTTTGGTCTGTCCACGGCACCGAGAGTATTTACCAAGGTAATGGGCGTAATAATAATTAATAATAATAATAATTTTATTTCTCTATCGTCCTAGTGGATGCTGGGGTTCCTGAAAGGACCATGGGGAATAGCGGCTCCGCAGGAGACAGGGCACAAAAAAGTAAAGCTTTAGGATCAGGTGGTGTGCACTGGCTCCTCCCCCTATGACCCTCCTCCAAGCCAGTTAGATTTTTGTGCCCGGCCGAGAAGGGTGCAATCTAGGTGGCTCTCCTAAAGAGCTGCTTAGGAAAGTTTAGCTTAGGTTTTTTATTTTACAGTGAGTCCTGCTGGCAACAGGATCACTGCAACGAGGGACTTAGGGGAGAAGAAGTGAACTCACCTGCGTGCAGGATGGATTGGCTTCTTGGCTACTGGACATCAGCTCCAGAGGGACGATCACAGGTACAGCCTGGATGGTCACCGGAGCCTTGCCGCCGGCCCCCTTGCAGATGCTGAAGTAAGAAGAGGTCCAGAATCGGCGGCAGAAGACTCCTCAGTCTTCTAAAGGTAGCGCACAGCACTGCAGCTGTGCGCCATTTTCCTCTCAGCACACTTCACACGGCAGTCACTGAGGGTGCAGGGCGCTGGGAGGGGGGCGCCCTGGGAGGCAAATGAATACCTATTTTGGCTAAAAATACCTCACATATAGCCTCCGGAGGCTATATGGAGATATTTAACCCCTGCCAGAATCCGTTAAGAGCGGGAGACGAGGCCGCCGAAAAAGGGGCGGGGCCTATCTCCTCAGCACACAGCGCCATTTTCCCTCACAGAAAGGCTGGAGGGAAGGCTCCCAGGCTCTCCCCTGCACTGCACTACAGAAACAGGGTTAAAACAGAGAGGGGGGGCACTAATTTGGCGATATGCTTATATATATATATTAAGATGCTATAAGGGAAAACACTTATATAAGGTTGTCCCTATATAATTATAGCGTTTTTGGTGTGTGCTGGCAAACTCTCCCTCTGTCTCTCCAAAGGGCTAGTGGGTCCTGTCCTCTATCAGAGCATTCCCTGTGTGTGTGCTGTGTGTCGGTACGTGTGTGTCGACAGGTAGGAGGACGATGTTGGTGAGGAGGCGGAGCAATTGCCTGTAATGGTGATGTCACTCTCTAGGGAGTCGACACCGGAATGGATGGCTTATTTAGGAAATTACGTGATAATGTCAACACGCTGCAAGGTCGGTTGACGACATGAGACGGCCGACAAACAATTAGTACGGTCCAGACGTCTCAAAAACACCGTCAAAGGTTTTTAAAACGCCCGTTTACTTTAGTCGGTCGACACAGACACAGACAGGGACACTGAATCCAGTGTCGACGGTGAATAAACAAACGTATTCCTTATTAGGGCCACACGTTAAAGGCAATGAAGGAGGTGTTACGTATTTCTGATACTACAAGTACCACAAAAGAGGGTATTATGTGGGATGTGAAAAAACTACCATAGTTTTTCCTGAATCAGATAAATTAAATAAAGTGTGTGATGATGCGTGGGTTCCCCCCGATAGAAAATTATGGGCGGTATACCCTTTCCCGCCAGAAGTTAGGGCGCGTTGGGAAACACCCCTTAAGGTGGATAAGGCGCTCACACGCTTATCAAAACAAGTGGCGGTACCGTCTATAGATAGGGCCGTCCTCAAGGACCAGCTGACAAGGCTGGAAAATATAATAAAAAGTATATACACACATACTGGTGTTATACTGCGGCCAGCGATCGCCTCAGCCTGGATGTGCAGAGCTAGGGTGGCTTGGTCGGATTCCCTGACTAAAAATATTGATACCCTTGACAGGGACAGTATTTTATTGACTATAGAGCATTTCTATATATGCGAGATGCACAGAGGGATATTTGCACTCTGGCATCATGAATAAACGCGATGTCCATAACTGCCAGAAGATGTTATGGACACGACAGTGGTCAGGTGATGCAGATTCCAAACGGCACAGTATGGCCGTATAAAGGAAGAGGACTTGTTTGGGGTCGGTCCATCGGACCTGGTGGTCACGGCAACTGCTGGAAAATCCACCGTTTTTTACCCTAAGTCACATCTCTGCAGAAAAAGACACCGTCTTTTCAGCCTCAGTCCTCTCGTCCCTATAAGATCATATCTGCCCAGGGATAGAGGAAAGGGAAGAAGACTGCAGCAGGCAGCCTATTCCCAGGAACAGAAGCGTTTCACCGCGTCTGACAAGTTCTCAGCATGGCGCTGAGACCGTACAGGACCCCTGGATCCTACAAGTAGTATCCCGGGGGTACAGATGGGAATGTCGAGACGTTTCCCCTTCGCAGGCTCCTGAAGTCTGCTTTACCAAGTCTCCCTCCGACAAGGAGGTAGTATGGGAAAAAATTCACAAGCTGTATTCCCAGCAGGTGACAATTAAATTACCCCTCCTACTACAGAAAAGGGGTATTATTCCACACTATATTGTGGTACTGAAGCCAGAAGGCTAGGTGAGACTTATTCTAAAAAATTTTTTTTGAACACTTACAAAGGTTCAAATTAAGATGAAGTCACTCAGAGCAGTGATAACGAACCAGGAAGAAGGGGACTATATAGTGTCCCGGGACATCAGGGATGCTTACCTCTATGTCCCAAATTTGCCCTTCTCACTAAGGGTACCTCAGGTTCGTGGTGCAGAACTGTCACTATCAGTTTCAGACGCTGCCGTTTGGATTGTCCACGGCACCCCGGGGTCTTTACCAAGGTAATGGCCGAATTGATGATTCTTCTTCGAAGAAAAGGCGTCTAAATTATCCCTTACTTGGACGATCTCCTGATAGGGGCATAGTCCAGGGAACAGTTGGAGGTCGGAGTAGCACTATCTCGGATACTGCTACAATCAGCACGGGTGGATTCTAAATATTCCAAAATCGCAGCTGATCCCGACGACACGTCTGCTGTGCCTAGGGATGATTCTGGACACAGTCCAGAAAAAGGTGTTTCTCCCGGAAGAGAAAGCCAGGGAGTTATCCGAGCAAGTCAGGAACCTCCTAAAAACAGTGCATCATTGCACAAGGGTCCTGGTAAAAATGGTGGCTTCCTACGAAGCAATTCCATTCGGCAGATTTCACGTAAGAACTTTTCAGTGGGATCTGCTGGACAAATGGTCCGGATCGCATCTTCAGATGCATCAGCGGATAACCCAATATCCAAGGACAAGGGTGTCTCTCCTGTGGTGGTTATAGAGTGCTCATCTTCTAGAGGGCCGCAGATTCGGCATTCAGGATTGGATGCTGGTAACCACGGAGCCCAGCCTGAGAGGCTGGGGAGCAGTCACACAAGGGAAAAATTTCCAGGGAGTGTGATCAAGTATGGAGACTTTTCTCCACATAAATATACTGGAGCTAAGGGTAAATTTATAATGCTCTAAGCTTAGCAAGACCTCTGCTTCAAGGTCAGCCGGTATTGATCCAGTGGGAAAAACATCACGGCAGTCGCCCACGTAAACAGACAGGGCGACACAAGAAGCAGGAGGGCAATGGCAGAAACTGCAAGGACTTTTCGCTGGGCGGAAAATCATGTGATAACACTGTCAGCAGTTTTTCATCCCGGGAATGGAAACTGGGAAGCAGACTTCCTCAGCACGACCTCCACCCGGGAGAGTGGAAACTTCATTGAGAAGTTTTTTCCACATGATTGTAAACCGTTGGGAAATACCAAAGGTGGACATGATGGCGTCCCGTCTGAACAAAAAACGGGACAGGTATTGCGCCAGGTCAAGAGACCCTCAGGCAATAGATGTGGACGTTCTGGTAACACCGTGGGTGTACCAGTCGGTGTATGTGTTCCCTCCTCTGCTTCTCATACCTAAGGTGCTGAGAATTATAAGACGTAGAGGAGTAAGAACTATACTCATGGCTCCGGATTGGCCAAGGAGGACTTGGTACCCGGAACTTCAAGAGATGCTTACAGAGGTCTTATGGCCTCTGCCGCTAAGAAGGGACTTGCTTCAGCAAGTACCATGTCTGTTCCAAGACTTACCGCAGCTGCGTTTGTCGGCATGGAGATGGAAAGCCGGATCCTAAGGGAAAAAAGGCATTCCGGAAGAGGTCATTCCTACCCTGGTCAAAGCCAGAAAGGAGGTGACCGCACAACATTATCACCACGTGTGGCGAAAATATGTTGCGTGGTGTGAGGCCAGGAAGGCCCCACAAAGAAATTTCAACTCGGTCGTTTCCTGCATTTCCTGCAAACAGGAGTGTCTATGGGCCTCAAATTGGGGTCCATTAAGGGTCAAATTCGGCCCTGTAAATTTTCTTCCAGAAAGAATTGGCTTCAGTTCCTGAAGTCCAGAAGTTTGTCAAGGGAGTATTGCATATACAAAACCCTTTTTTGTGCCTCCAGTGGCACTGTGGGATCTCAACGTAGTTCTGGGATTCCTCAAATCACATTGGTTTAAAACCAGTCAAATATGTGGATTTGAAGCATCTCACATAAAAAGTGACCATGCTCTTGGCCCTGGCCTGGACCAGGCGAGTGTCAAATTGGTGGTTTTTTCTCAAAAAAGCCCATATCTGTTTGTCCATTCGGACAGGGCAGAGCTGCGGACTCGTCCCCAGTTCTCTCCCTAAGGTGGTGTCAGTGTTTCACCTGAACCAGCTTATTGTGGTGCCTTGCACCTACTAGGGACTTGGAGGACTCCAAGTTGCTAGAGGTTGTCAGGGCCCTGAAAATATGTTCCAGGACAGCTGGAGTCAGAAAATCTGACTCGCTGTTTATACTGTATGCACCCAACAAGTTGGGTGCGCCTGCTTCTAAGCAGTCGATTGCTCGTTGGATTTGTAACACAATTCAACTTGCACATTCTGAGGCAGGCCTGCCACAGTCTAAATCGGTTAAGGCCCATTCCACAAGGAAGGTGGGCTCATCTTGGGCGGCTGCCGAGAGGTCTCGGCATTACAACTCTGCCGAGCAGCTACGTGGTCAGGGGAGAACACGTTTGTAAATTTCTACAAATTTGATATCCTGGCAAAAGAGGACCTGGAGTTCTCTCATTCGGTGCTGCAGAGTCATCCGCACTCTCCCGCCCGTTTGGGAGCTTTGGTATAATCCCCATGGTCCTTTCAGGAACCCCAGCATCCACTAGGACGATAGAGAAAATAAGAATTTACTTACCGATAATTCTATTTCTCGGAGTCCGTAGTGGATGCTGGGCGCCCATCCCAAGTGCGGATTATCTGCAATACTTGTACATAGTTACAAAAATCGGGTTATTATTGTTGTGAGCCATCTTTTCAGAGGCTCCGCTGTTATCATACTGTTAACTGGGTTTAGATCACAAGTTGTACGGTGTGATTGGTGTGGCTGGTATGAGTCTTACCCGGGATTCAAAATTCCTCCCTTATTGTGTACGCTCGTCCGGGCACAGTACCTAACTGGCTTGGAGGAGGGTCATAGGGGGAGGAGCCAGTGCACACCACCTGATCCTAAAGCTTTACTTTTTTGTGCCCTGTCTCCTGCGGAGCCGCTATTCCCCATGGTCCTTTCAGGAACCCCAGCTTCCACTACGGACTCCGAGAAATAGAATTATCGGTAAGTAAATTCTTATTTTATATAGCGCTCTTTCTCCAATAGGACTCAAGGCGCTTAACAGATACATAGCATAATATAGTACAGAAAATAATGAAGTACATTTTCATAAAATACAGAAGCATGAAGATACTAAAAGGGACACTATGGAAATGCTTTAGTAAACAGAAAAGTCTTGAGTCTACTTTCGAAGGATTCTATAGTTGGGGCCTCTCGCACTGTGCGGTGAAGTGAGTTCCATAGAGTCGGAGCCGCATGACTAAAAGCTCGACCCCCAGATGAATTACGGTAGATTCTAGGTACTGCTAAAAGTCCTTCATCTACAGATCGCAGTAATCGAGTGGGGCAGTATGGGGTCAGAAGCTGTTTCAGGTACCTTGGGCCTTGGTCATGTAATGCTTTGAAACTCAGTAAGCCAATCTTGAAGATGATTCACCATCTTACAGGCAGCCAGTGAAGGGAGTAGAGGATGGGTGTTATGTGGCTAGAACGGGGCTGGTTGGTTAATAGCCTGGCAGCTGTGTTTTGCACCAGCTGTAAGCGTTGCAATTCTTTTGCTGGTAGACCAAGGTAGAGGGCATTACAGTAGTCTAAACGAGATGATACAAATGCATGTATGACTTTTGGCATGTCATCTGAGGGAATTAAGTGCTTGATTCTGGCTATGTTCCTCAGGTGAAAGAATGAGGATTTGATTGTGGCTGATATCTGATGTTTAAGTGTCAAGCCACCATCCAGGACAACGCCAAGATTCCGCACACGATCACTGGTCTGTAATTCTGAATCCCCCAGTGTAAGTCCAGTTGGTTGGCTATGCTGCGGTCTTGTCCTTTGATGTTGCGGTCGTATCAAAAGGACCTCTGTTTGTTTTATCCGGGTTCAGTCGCAGCCAACTGGCGCTCATCCACTCCTGTAGTTCAGCTAGACAGCCATTTAGGGTTGCTATTGGGTTATCAGTGCCCGGAGCAAAGGACAAGTACAGTTGTGTATCATCTGCATAGCAGTGGTAGACCAGGCCATGGCGCCTGATTATTTCGCCCAATGGGAGCATGTATACTGCAAAAAGCATGGGGGATAGTATAGAACCTTGTGGGACACCACATGGCAATGGCACTGGTGGTGATGAGTATAATCCAGAATAATGATGATACTCCTTCGGAAGAAGGGAGTTATAATTATCCCGTACTTGGACGATCTCCTTTTAAAGGCGAGGTCCAGAGAGCAGTTGTTAGTCAGCGTAGCACTCTCTCTGGAAGTGTTGCAACAGCACGGCTGGATTCTGAATATCCCAAAGTCGCAGCTGATTCCTGCGATGCGTCTGCTCTTCCTGGGCATGATTCTGGACACAGAACAGAAGAAGGTGTTTCTCCCGGTGGAGAAGGCCCAGGAATTGTCATCTCTGGTCAGGGACCTCCTGAAACCAAAACAGGTGTCGGTGCATCACTTCATGCGAGTCCTGGGAAAGATGGTGGCTTCTTACGAAGCAATTCCCTTCTGCAGGTTCCATGCAAGGATCTTTCAGTGGGATCTGTTAGACAAGTGGTCCGGATCGCATCTTCAGATGCATCGGTTGATCACCCTGTCCCCAAGGGCCAGGGTGTCGCCCATGTAAACCGCCAGGGCGGCACAAGAAGCAGGATGGCGATGGCAGAAGCCACAAGGATTCTCCGATGGGCGGAGAATCACGTGCTAGCACTGTCAGCAGTGTTCATTCCGGGAGTGGACAACTGGGAAGCAGACTTCCTCAGCAGGCACAACCTCCACCCGGGAGAGTGGGGACTTCATCCAGAAGTCTTCACGCAGATTGTAAACCGTTGGGAACGGCCACAGGTGGACATGATGGCGTCCCGCCTCAACAAAAAGCTAAAAAAATACTGCGCCAGGTCAAGGGACCCTCAGGCGATAGCTGTGGACGCACTAGTGACACCGTGGGTGTACCAGTCGGTTTGTGTTCCCTCCTCTTCCTCTCATACCCAAGGTACTGAGGATAGTAAGAAAGAGAGGAGTAAGAACTATACTCATCGTTCCGGATTGGCCAAGAAGAACTTGGTACCCAGAACTACAAGAAATGATCTCCGAGGACCCATAGCCTCTGCCTCTCAGACAGGACCTGTTACAGCAGGGACCCTGTCTGTTCCAAGACTTACCGCGGCTGCGTTTGACGGCATGGCGGTTGAACGCTGGATCCTAACGGAAAAGGGCATTCCCGATGAAGCGATTCCTACGCTGATAAAAGCTAGGAAAGACGTGACAGCACAACATTATCACCGTATATGGCGAAAATATGTTGCTTGGTGTGAGGCCAGGAAGGCCCCTACAGAGGAATTCCAGCTGGGTCGATTCCTGCACTTCCTACAGTCAGGAGTGACTATGGGCCTAAAATTAGGATCCATAAAGGTCCAGATTTCGGCCCGATCTATTTTCTTTCAAAAAGAACTGGCTTCACTGCCTGAAGTTCAGACGTTTGTTAAGGGAGTGCTGCATATTCAGCCCCCTTTTGTGCCTCCAGTGGCACCTTGGGATCTTAACGTTGTGTTTGGATTTCCTGAAATCCCACTGGTTTGAGCCACTTAAGACTGTGGAGCTAAAATATCTCACGTGGAAAGTGGTCATGCTATTGGCCTTAGCTTCGGCTAGGCGTGTGTCAGAATTGGCGGCTTTGTCATGTAAAAGCTTTTATCTGATCTTCCATATGGACAGAGCAGAATTGAGGACTCGTCCCCAATTTCTCCCTAAGGTGGTATCTGCGTTTCATTTGAACCAACCTATTGTGGTGCCTGCGGCTACTCGGGACTTGGAGGACTCCAAGTTACTAGATGTAGTCAGGGCTTTGAAAATCTATGTAGCCAGGACGGCTGGAGTCAGGAAAACTGACTCGCTGTTTATCCTGCATGCACCCAACAAGCTGGGTGCTCCTGCTTTAAAGCAAACTATTGCGCGCTGGATCTGTAACACGATTCAGCAAGCTCATTCTGCGGCAGGATTGCCGCATCCTGAATCAGTAAAAGCCCATTCCACAAGGAAGGTGGGCTCTTCTTGGGCGGCTGCCCGAGGGGTCTCGGCTTTACAGCTTTGCCGAGCTGCTACTTGGTCTGGTTCAAACACATTTGCTAAGTTCTACAAGTTTGATACCCTGGCTGAGGAGGACCTTGCCTTTGCTCATTCGGTGCTGCAGAGTCATCCGCACTCTCCCGCCCGTTTGGGAGGTTTGGTATAATCCCCATGGTCCTTACGGAGTCCCCAGTATCCACTAGGACGTCAGAGAAAATAAGAATTTACTCACCGGTAATTCTATTTCTCGTAGTCCGTAGTGGATGCTGGGCGCCCGTCCCAAGTGCGGACTCTCTGCAATACATGTATATAGTTATTGCTTTACTAAAGGGTTATTGTTATGAGCCATCCGTTGAATGAGGCTGTTATTGTTCATACTGTTAACTGGGTTTGGTTATCACAAGTTGTACAGTGTGATTGGTGTGGCTGGTATGCGTCTTACCCTGGATTCCAAATTCTTTCCTTGTTGTGTCAGCTCTTCCGGGCACAGTTTCCTTAACTGAGGTCTGGAGGGGGGGCATAGAGGGAGGAGCCAGTGCGCACCAGATAGTACCTAATCTTTCTTTTACAGTGCCCAGTCTCCTGCGGAGCCAGTCTATTCCCCATGGTCCTTACGGAGTCCCCAGCATCCACTACGGACTACGAGAAATAGTATTACCGGTGAGTAAATTCTTATTTTTTCTGACACTGCCAGACAATATCTGTCGTATATATTACCACAACCTCTCCCTATATTCAGGAGGCGGCCTCTAATGCCGGTGTAATGGCGGCGAAGGCACCTACTACGTCTATCCTGGCTCGCCGGATTTTGTGGTTAAGGTACTGGAAAGTGGTCCTGGACTCCAAAAAGATCTTAGTACGTCCCCCTTAAAAGGGAGCACCTCCATTTGGGGAGGATCGGAACAAGATCGTGACTGACTTGGCAACAGCCAAGACTGCATGTCTCCCAAGTACCAATCCTTCTGCTCCGTAGGCTTAGAGTACCACTTTTCGTTCCTTTCGACCTCCAGGTAAAGCAAAGGGTCAGACGTATCCGAGACAGACTCATACTTCCAAAACCACCAAGTGCAAATCTAAGCAATCTTGGGCCGCCTGTCAGCCTGCTTCCAAACTGAACAAGCATGCAGCATGACTGGGCAGGCCTGCCCCCTGGGGGACCCCAGGGTGGGAGGCTGACTTCTGCAGTTCGCCCAGGCCTGGTTAAGGACCACTTCGGATGCCTGGGTGCGGGAAGTTGTCTCTCACGGGTACACAATCTCTTTCAAGAGACGCCCCCCTTCAACAGTACTGCTAAAGTTATCCCTTTGGATCCGCTGAAAACACAAACTCTACGCGGGTGTAGTATGGTATGCCGGCAGCCGGGCTCCCGGCGACCAGCATACCAGCGCCGGGAGCCTGACCGCCGGCATACCGACAGTGTGGCGAGCGCAAAGGAGCCCCTTGCGGGTTCGCCACGCTGCAGGCACGGTGGCGCGCTACGTTATTTTATTCTCCCTCCAGGGAGGTCGTGGACCCCCACGAGGGAGAATAGCTGTCTGTATGCTGCGTGTCTGGATCCCGGCGCTGGTGTACTGAAGACTACCCACTCTACACTTGGTTGTACAATCTCTCCTAGATACTGGAGTGATTGTGCCGGTACCTCTGTCTCAAAGAGGCAGGGGTTACTGTTTGACCCTGTTTTTATAGTCCCAAAACCAAATGGGTCCTCCCGGCCTATTCTCAACCTAAAATCTTTGAACAAATTTGTGAGGGTATCCAAATTCCGTATGGAAACTCTGCGCTCTTTTGTACTGGCCATGGAGCCCAAGGACTATAGGGTATCCCTGGACATACAGGATGCTTACCTGCACATACCTATTGCCATGTCGCATTCGCAATATCTACGGATTGCTATTGGCAACCTACATTATCAATTCCAGGCCTTGCCTTTCGGACTGACCACGGCTCCTTGGATCTTTACCAAGGTCATGGCTGCTCTTCTCCGGTGTCAGGATCATATCGTATCTGGACGACTTGCTGATCCTGGCGAACTCCCCAGAGGTTCTCCTCAGTCATCTGGAACTGACTGTCCAATTCCTACAAGCCCACGGGTGGCTCATCAACTGGAAGAAGTCCTCTCTGGTTCCTGCTGGTGCACCTGGGGGCATTGCTGGATACACACAAGCAATGATTATTCTTGTCTCCAGGGAAAGTCCTGAAACTTCAGGACAGGATCAGATGCCTCCTCTCTCGCCAGAGTGTCAATACACTTGGCGATGCAAGTACTAGGCCTCATGGTGTCTGCATTCAACATGGTAGAGTTCGCTCAATTTCATTCCTGCCCTCTGTAACAATTAATCCTTTCCAAGTGGAACGGTCTGCCTCACCAGATCAGGTCTCAAATGATCTCCTTGACTCCGGAGGTTCGTCTGTCACTGAGCTGCTGGCTACCGGACCAACAGTTGAGCTGGAGCCGTCCCTTCTGGATATGAAACTGGGTCCTCCTAACAACGAACGTCAGTCTGCGGGGTTGGGGCGCGGTGTTGGAGAAACACTCTCCAGGGTCTGTGGACCAAGGAGGAATCTCTCTTCCTGATAAACATTCTGGAATCATGGGCAGTGTTCTATGCGTTGACACTGGCCCTGTCTTTGGTAAAGAACAGGCCTGTTCAATTACAATCAGACAACGCCACCACGGTGGCATACATAAATCATCAAGGATGCACTCGAAGTCGCATGGCAATGATGGAAGTGTAAAAAATTCTCCAATATGCGGAATGCCATCTGCCAGCCATATCGGCAGTGTTCATTCCAGGATTCCCCAACTGGGAAGCGGATTTCCTCAGTTGTCAGGACGTACACGTCGGAGAGTGGAGTCTACATCCCGAAGTCTTTCAACTCCTAGTGGACAAGGGGGGCCTACCAGATGTAGACCTGATGGCATCTCGACACAATCACAAGGTTTCGGTCTTCGGAGCAAGGACAAGGGATCCTCAAGCGGCGTTCATGGGAGCACTGGCAATTGCATGGAACTTTCCACTGCCATATGTGTTCCCTCCAGTGTCACTCCTGCCCAGGGTAATACAGAAGTTCAAGCAGGGAGGAGGAGTACTACTTCTAGTCGCTCCACCGTGGCCCAGACGGCATTGGTTCTAAGACCTGCGGGGTCTCTCGACAGATCGTTCTCTGCTACTTCCTCAGTGCCCAGACCTCCTCGTTCAGGGCCCTTGTGTCTGCCCGGACCTGGCCAGACTGGCTTTGACGGCGTGGCTCTTGAAGCATCACTCCTGAGAGCAAAAGGATTCTGAGGCGGTCATTCAAACTATTTTGAAGGCCCGTAAACCAGCTTCAGGCTCTGATTTATTACAGGGTCTGGAATTCTTACTTCACTTGGTGTGCTAAGAATTATGATGCGTATACTTTCAAAACTTCTTCAAGACTTTTGGCTTTTCTCCAGCAAGGCCTAGACTTGGGCCTTAGTCTGGCCTCCCTCAAGGTTCATAGATCTGCCTTGTCGGTGTGGTTTCAGAGGAAAATTGCATCTCTTCCTGACGTTCACACTTTTTCAGTCGGGGTGTTCTACGGATTCAGCCTCCCAATGTCCCTCCTGTGGCTCTATGGGATCTGTCTGTTGTATTGAATGCCCTGCAAGAGTCTCCATTTGAACCTCCTTGAGTCTGTGGACCTTAAATGCCTTACGCTTAAGGTTGTTTCTCTGATGTCCTAAGTGGATGCTGGGGACTCCGTCAGGACCATGGGGATTAGCGGCTCCGCAGGAGACAGGGCACAAAAGTAAAAGCTTTAGGATCAGGTGGTGTGCACTGGCTCCTCCCCCTATGACCCTCCTCCAAGCCTCAGTTAGATTTTTGTGCCCGGCCGAGAAGGGTGCAATCTAGGTGGCTCTCCTAAAGAGCTGCTTAGAGTAAAAGTTTGTTAGGTTTTTTATTTTCAGTGATTCCTGCTGGCAACAGGCTCACTGCTACGAGGGACTTAGGGGAGAGAAGTGAACTCACCTGCGTGCAGGATGGATTGGCTTCTTAGGCTACTGGACACCATTAGCTCCAGAGGGAGTCGGAACACAGGTCTCACCCTGGGGTTCGTCCCGGAGCCGCGCCGCCGACCCCCCTTGCAGATGCCGAAAAGTGAAGGTCCAGAAACGGCGGCAGAAGACTCTTCAGTCTTCATAAGGTAGCGCACAGCACTGCAGCTGTGCGCCATTGTTGTCAGCACACTTCATAGCAGCGGTCACTGAGGGTGCAGGGCGCTGGGGGGGGGCGCCCTGGGCAGCAATGATAGTACCTTATTCTGGCTAAAAATACATCACATATAGCCCCTGGGGGCTATATGGATGTATTTAACCCCTGCCAGGTCTCAGAAAAACGGGAGAAGAAGCCCACCGAAAAGGGGGCGGGGCCTATTCTCCTCAGCACACAGCGCCATTTTCCCTCACAGAAATGCTGGTGGGAAGGCTCTCCCCGGCACTGCACTACAGAAACAGGGTTAAAACAGAGAGGGGGGGCACTTATTTGGCGATATGTATATATATATTAAAATGCTATAAGGGAAAAACACTTATATAAAGGTTGTCCCTGTATAATTATAGCGTTTTTGGTGTGTGCTGGCAAACTCTCCCTCTGTCTCCCCAAAGGGCTAGTGGGGTCCTGTCCTCTATCAGAGCATTCCCTGTGTGTGTGCTGTGTGTCGGTACGTGTGTGTCGACATGTATGAGGACGATGTTGGTGAGGAGGCGGAGCAATTGCCTGAAATGGTGATGTCACTCTCTAGGGCAGGCCTGGCCAACCTGTGGCTCTCCAGCTGTTGTAAAACTACAAGTCCCATCATGCTTTGCCACAGATTTGCTATTAGAGAATGCTAAAACTGTGGCAAGGCATGCTGGGATGTGTAGTTTCACAACATCTGGAGAGCCACAGGTTGGCCAGGCCTGCTCTAGGGAGTCGACACCGGAATGGATGGCTTATTTAAGGAATTACGTGATAATGTCAACACGCTGCAAGGTCGGTTGACGACATGAGACGGCCGGCAAACAAATTAGTACCTTTCCAGGCGTCTCAAACACCGTCAGGGGCTGTAAAACGCTCATTTACCTCAGTCGGTCGACACAGACACGGACACTGACTCCAGTGTCGACGGTGAAGAAACAAACGTATTTTCCTTTAGGGCCACACGTTACAAGGGCAATGAAGGAGGTGTTACATATTTCTGATACTACAAGTACCACAAGAAGGGTATTATGTGGGGTGTGAAAAAACTACCTGTAGTTTTTCCTGAATCAGATAAATTAAATGAAGTGTGTGATGATGCGTGGGTTTCCCCCGATAGAAAATTATTGGCGGTATACCCTTTCCCGCCAGAAGTTAGGGCGCGTTGGGAAACACCCTTTAGGGTGGATAAGGCGCTCACACGCTTATCAAAACAAGTGGCGGTACCGTCTCCAGATAGGGCCGCCCTCAAGGAGCCAGCTGAGAGGCTGGAAAATATCCTAAAAAGGTATATACACACATACTGGTGTTATACTGCGACCAGCGATCGCCTCAACCTGGATGTGCAGCGCTGGGGTGGCTTGGTCGGATTCCCTGACTGAAAATATTGATACCCTTGACAGGGACAGTATTTTATTGACTATAGAGCATTTAAAGGATGCATTTCTATATATGCGAGATGCACAGAGGGATATTTGCACTCTGGCATCAAGAGTAAGTGCGATGTCCATATCTGCCAGAAGATGTTTATGGACACGACAGTGGTCAGGTGATGCAGATTCCAAACGGCACATGGAAGTATTGCCGTATAAAGGGGAGGAGTTATTTGGGGTCGGTCCATCGGACCTGGTGGCCTCGGCAACGGCTGGAAAATCCACCTTTTTTACCCCAAATCACATCTCAGCAGAAAAAGACACCGTCTTTTCAGCCTCAGTCCTTTCGTCCCCATAAGGGCAAGCGGGCAAAAGGCCAGTCATATCTGCCCAGGGATAGAGGAAAGGGAAGAAGACTGCAGCAGGCAGCCCATTCCCAGGAACAGAAGCCCTCCACAGCTTCTGCCAAGTCCTCAGCATGACGCTGGGGCCGTTCAAGCGGACTCAAGTGCGGTGGGGGGTCGTCTCAAGAGTTTCAGCGCGTAGTGGGCTCACTCGCAAGTGGACCCCTGGATCCTACAAGTAGTATCCCAGGGGTACAGACTGGAAATTCGAGACGTCTCCCCCTCGCAGGCTCCTGATGTCTGCTTTACCAACGTCTTCCTCCGACAGGGAGGCAGTATTGGAAACAATTCACAAGCTGTATTCCCAGCAGGTGATAATCAAAGTACCCCTCCTACAACAAGGAAAGGGGTATTATTCCACACTATATTGTGGTACTGAAGCCAGACGGCTCGGTGAGACCTATTCTAAATGGGAAATCTTTGAACACTTACATACAAAGGTTCAAATCAAGATGGAGTCACTCAGAGCAGTGATGGCGAACCAGGAAGAAGGGGACTATATGGTGTCCCTGGACATCAAGGATGCTTACCTCCATGTCCCAAATTGCCCTTCTCACCAAGGGTACCTCAGGTTCGTGGTACGGAACTGTCACTATCAGTTTCAGACGCTGCCGTTTGGATTGTCCACGGCACCCCGGGTCTTTACCAAAGTAATGGCCGAAATGATGATTCTTCTTCAAAGAAAAGGCGTCTTAATTATCCCTTACTTGGACGATCTCCTGATAAGGGCAAGGTCCAGAGAACAGTTGGAAGTCGGAGTAGCACTATCTCAAGTAGTTCTACGACAGCACGGGTGGATTCTAAATATCCAAAATCGCAGCCGTTTCCGACGACACGTCTGCTGTTCCTAGGGATGGTTCTGGACACAGTCCAGAAAAAAGGTGTTTCTCCCGGAGGAGAAAGCCAGGGAGTTATCCGAGCTAGTCAGGAACCTCCTAAAACCAGGAAAAGTGTCAGTGCATCATTGCACAAGAGTCCTGGGAAAAATGGTGGCTTATTACGAAGCGATTCCATTCGGCAGATTCCACGCAAGAACTTTTCAGTGGGATCTGCTGGACAAATGGTCCGGATCGCATTTTCAGATGCATCAGCGGATAACCCGATCTCCCAAGGACAAGGGTGTCTCTCCTGTGGTGGTTACAGAGTACTCATCTTCTAGAGGGCCGCAGATTCGGCATTCAGGATTGGATGCTGGTGACCACGGAGGCCAGCCTGAGAGGCTGGGGAGCAGTCACACAGGGAAAAAATTTCCAGGGAGTGTGATCAAGTTTGGAGATTTTTCTCCACATAAATATACTGGAGCTAAGGGCAATTTACAATGCTCTAAGCTTAGCAAGACCTCTGCTTCAAGGTCAGCCGGTATTGATCCAGTGGGACAACATCACGGCAGTCGCCCACGTAAACAGACAGGGCGGCACAAGAAGCAGGAGGGCAATGGCAGAAACTGCAAGGATTTTTCGCTGGGCGGAAAATCATGTGATAGCACTGTCAGCAGTGTTCATTCCGGGAGTGGACAACTGGGAAGCAGACTTCCTCAGCAGGCACAACCTCCACCCGGGAGAGTGGGGACTTCATCGGGAAGTCTTCCACATGATTGTGAACCGTTGGAAAAGACCAAAGGTGGACATGATGGCGTCCCGCCTGAACAAAAAACTGGACAAGTATTGCGCCAGGTCAAAAGACCCTCAGGCAATAGCTGTGGACGTTCTGGTAACACCGTGGGTGTACCAGTCGGTGTATGTCTTCCCTCCTCTGCTTCTCATACCCAAGGTATTGAGAATTATAAGACGTAGAGGAGTAAACTATACTCGTGGCTCCGGATTGGCCAAGAAGGACTTGGTACCCGGAACTTCAAGAGATTTCTCACAGAGGACTCATGGCCTCTGCCGCTAAGAAGGGACTTGCTTCAGCAAGTACCATGTCTGTTCCAAGACTTACCGCGGCTGCGTTTGACGGCATGGCGGTTGAACGCCGGATCCTAAGGGAAAAAGGCATTCCGGAAGAGGTCATTCCTACCCTGGTCAAAGCCAGGAAGGAGGTGACCGCACAACATTATCACCACATGTGGCGAAAATATGTTGCGTGGTGTGAGGCCAGGAAGGCCCCATGAAGAAATTTCAACTCGGTCGTTTCCTGCATTTCCTGCAAACAGGAGTGTCTATGGGCCTCAAATTGGGGTCCATTAAGGTTCAAATTTCGGCCCTGTCGTTTTTCTTCCAGAAAGAATTGGCTTCCGTTCCTGAAGTCCAGAAGTTTGTCAAGGGAGTACTGCATATACAACCCCCTTTTGTGCCTCCAGTGGCACTGTGGGATCTCAACGTAGTTCTGGGATTCCTAAAATCACATTGGTTTAAACCGCTCAAATCTGTGGATTTGAAATATCTCACAGGGAAAGTGACCATGCTGTTGGCCCTGGCCTCGGCCAGGCGAGTGTCAGAATTGGCGGAGTTTGTCTCAAAAAAGCCCATATCTGATTGTCCGTTCGGACAGGGCAGAGCTGCGGACTCATCCCCAGTTTCTCCCTAAGGTGGTGTCAGTGTTTCACCCGAACCAGCTTATTGTGGTACCTGCGGCTACTAGGGACTTGGAGGACTCCAAGTTGCTAGATGTTGTCAGGGCCCTGAAAATATAGTTTCCAGGACGGCTGGAGTCGGGAAAACTGACTTGCTGTTATCCTGTATGCACCCAAAAAACTGGGTGCTTTTGCTTCTAAGCAGACGATTGCTAGTTGGATGTGTAGTACAATTCAGCTTGCACATTCTGTGGCAGGCCTGCCACAGCCAAAATATGTAAATGCCCATTCCACAAGGAAGGTGGGCTCATCTTGGGCGGCTGCCCGAGGGGTCTCGGCTTTACAACTTTGCCGAGCTGATACTTGGTCAGGGGCACACCCTGACTGAGGAGGACCTGGAGTTCTCTCATTCGGTGCTGCAGAGTCATCCGCACTCTCCCGCCCGTTTGGGAGCTTTGGTATAATCCCCATGGTCCTGACGGAGTCCCCAGCATCCACTTAGGACGTCAGAGAAAATAAGAATTTACTTACCGATAATTCTATTTCTCGTAGTCCGTAGTGGATGCTGGGCGCCCATCCCAAGTGCGGATTGTCTGCAATACTTGTACATAGTTATTGTTACAAAAATCGGGTTATTATTGTTGTGAGCCATCTTTTCAGATGCTCCGCTGTTATCATGCTGTTAACTGGGTTCAGATCACAGGTTGTACAGTGTGATTGGTGTGGCTGGTATGAGTCTTACCCGGGATTCAAAATCCTTCCTTATTGTGTACGCTCGTCCGGGCACAGTATCCTAACTGAGGCTTGGAGGAGGGTCATAGGGGGAGGAGCCAGTGCACACCACCTGATCCTAAAGCTTTTACTTTTGTGCCCTGTCTCCTGCGGAGCCGCTAATCCCCATGGTCCTGACGGAGTCCCCAGCATCCACTACGGACTACGAGAAATAGAATTATCGGTAAGTAAATTCTTATTTTTTCTGTTGGCTATTGCCCTTGCTAGGAAGGTGTCTGACTTAGGCGCTTTATCCTGTCGTCCACCCTTTCTGATTTTTCACCGTGACCGGGCTGTTCTTCGAACTCGCCCTGGTTATTTTGCCTAAGGTGGTGTCGTCTTTTCACCTTAACCAGGAGATTGTGGTTCCGTCCTTCACCTCTTCTTGTCTGTCCTTCCAAAGAAAGATCTTTGGATGTGGTACGGGCTCTCCATGTCTGTGGAGAGGACTGCCTCTATCAGGAGGTCTGATTTTCTTTTTGTACTTTTTTTGGTTTTCACAAACGTGGCTGGCCTGCGAATAAGCAGACCTGGCCAGATGGATTAGAATGGTGATTGCACAAGCCTATGCACAGGCTGGACTCCCAGTTCCTGCTGCTATCAAAGGCCATTCTACTCTGTCGGTAGGACCTTCTTGGGCGGCCCGCTGTGGTGCGTCTGCAGAACAATTGTGCAAGGCGGTTACGTGGTCCTCAGTGAACACGTTCATCAGGTTCTATGCCTTTGATACTTTCTCCTCCCAGGGTGCTTCCTTTGGACGCCGGGTTCTTGTGCCCGCTACAGTGCGTCCCCTCCCATGAGGAACTGCTTTAGGACACGCCTGATGTTTTCCCTGTGGAATAACAGTGTACCCCGCTGCAGATAAGGAGATTTATGGTAGACTTACCATGGTTAAATCTTTCTGCGAGGTACACTGGATTCCACGGGGCGCCCACCCTGACGCACTTAGCTTCTTTGGGTTTGTATGGCATTAGCCGCTGGTACCTTCTCCTGTCGTGAGAATGTGGTTCTATGTGGCTAACATCTACCGTCCCTATTTTACCTGCTACTGCATTGGACTGGTTAACAAAACTGAGGTCCAGTGCCTGGAGGTGGGGCTATGGTGCAGTGCAGTGCATCCTGGGAACAGTCAAAGCTTTAGCCTGTTGGTGCCTCGGATCAAGATCCAACTCTACACCCCAATGTTATTCCCTGTGGAATCCAGTGCACCTCGCAGAAAGAGATTTAACCATGGTCTACCATGAATCTTCATTATTATTATTTTTTTCCCTGGTTATGCTTGGTACATACCTGAGCGACCCAGTGGCTGTTAAATTTGCCCACCCAGTTGTGATGTCTGGCCAGACATATTACTGGCCAATTGGTAAGTGTGTGTATACCAAATTGGTATACATTCGATTGACCGCTTCTGCGGCCGGCATAAGGGTTGGTCAACTGGTTGCCCATACACACATGCAACGATGTCAGCATTGGCTGTGCTACAGGTCCGACCTGATATGTCTGAACGACTCCTCCATTCAGTGACCTCTCTGCTTGCAGCATACGCCTGCAGATGCACTAGTAATATATTGTTTTCGGCTGTATGAACGATATATTGCATAATGTGTGCCCAGCCTTAGTCTCCAATTTTTTAAATGAAAGTTAAATTGGAATTTAATCTTTACTTACTAGGGCTTTTTCAACTAGATCAGTTACTATTACGTATCATACCAATAGGTAATTTTGTTGTAGATTAAAAACTAAACCGTGGCTGCTTTTATGTGTATAAACTCTTCATATTGAGGTGCCGAGGCTTGTCTCCGCTTCTGGAGAAATCACACTGGCTGCCCTCTTCAGTGCATGCACCCCAAGCCATGTTTTTATATACTGGCTAGATCCGTAACATTCCAGCCAGGTACCGACTAGCCGAACTTCATTTACACCACAAAGACAGACTTGAACCCTGTGTGTGACTGACTGTATCCATGTTTATAGATTAGGGATGGGGATCCTTCGTCCCTCCGGCTGTTGTTGAACTACACATTTTAACGTGCCCTGCAACAGTTTTAGCATGGCCAAATAGCAAAACTGTAGCAAGGCATGCTGGTATGTGTAGTTCAACAGCTGGAGGGCTGAAGGTTCCCCACCCCTGTTACAGGGAATATGGATTGTAAGGTCCACTGGGACAGGGACTGATGTGACTGACCTAAATAAGTTCTGTAATGCGCCGCAATATATGCGTGCGCTATATAAAGTACGGACAGTCTGACTTGCATATCTTGCAAGTTTTTCGATTCTGGGGATCAGTGCTTTCCCGTGGTCACTCTGCCGCCTCTGCAGGCTACAATATAGCTGTGCATGAAATGCATTGAAGGACTGCTGGTGGGCAAATGGGCGAGGTGTGTTGGAAGCCGTAGATAGCCCTGTCCGCACTGATGGTACAAACTCTAGTGTGGCATAAACCAACAATGTGGTTACTGAATGATCCGTATATTCCGGAGGATTCTAGGTGCTTTATTGGTTTTTTAATTGTGTATACCTCTAGACTTTATTGCTGGTAAGTATTTGCTGTTTCAGATCTGTGGAAGGAACATGTTACTGCCCTTGTAATAGACTGTTTGTACAGTGTTCCTGAAAAGAACCCACAGATTTGGTAAGTATAGACATGGAGACCGGGTAATTTACATATAGAGCAAACTGCACTGTAATTGGCTCTGTTTCAGCAGGTTAAAAAAAACTCATACAATTGCATAATCTGAGTGCACCGTGATTTATCAGTACAAGTTAAAGGAAAATCATGCATTTCATTACCTGTTGATGAGAGAAGATTGGCTCCATAGGAGCCTTGTGAGCTGGTGTCACTGCATACATGCAAGTCTCTGAGTGTCCTCTGTGTGATGCTGATGACCTCGCTGTGAACTTGCCTCTATGCGCTGTCCCTCTGAGTGTCAATAGAGCTGGCACTCAGACATCTAATCAGGACCGACGAAACAGTGGTGATCATTCTCTAACGGCATGCAGGTTTTTGTACTCTAAGTGTCCTCCGTATCCTCAATTAATAGAATATTTTTTAGAGAATCCAGTCTATTGTATGGGCGTGTTTTTTTTTTTTTGTTTTTTTTTAGCGGGTGGGGGATGTTCTAAAATATAGCCCACTCCTGGCAGCATTCAGATGATGCTGGTGCAGAACAAACAAATGCTGTCCCCGTGCTGGTGGTTGATCTGTGTCACTGGCTATAGCTTTAGTCAGACATGACTGATCTAGTGGATTTGTTCTTACGCCTGATCCTGTTGCATGTGGTTTCATGCATTGTTGGTCTGAGCATAGTCCTTTTCTGACTATCCCAATTGGATTCTGGTTGTCGGGAATGGTGGCGTTTTTGGGTGACGGGTACAGTGACATGTCCCCAGTGTGGTGGTTATAATGGTGGCATAGGCATAATTAACCATTCGACAGGAGCTGACTGAAGCAGAAACATTTTTGACTGTACTTGCTGCTTTGATCTGCGGCAAAGTGATCAAAAACTCTGGTCATTGTATCACTGTAAAATGGTTACAATCGGTATCCGGACTCCAGGTCGACGGCAAAAAGGGCGACACACCTTAGGTCGACGCCAATTGGTCGACACACCTTAGGTCGACATGGACAAAAGGTCGACATGGAAAAAGGTCGACATGGGTTTTTCAGGATTTTTTTTCTTTTTTGGAACCTTTTCATACTTAACGATCCACGTGGACTACGATTGGATCGGTAATCTGTGCCGAGCGAAGCGAAGGCACATGCCCGAAGCATGGCGAGCGAAGCGGTGCACTAAATGGGGTTCCCGGTCACTCTACGAAGAAAAAGACACCAAAAAAAACCTTTTTCCATGTCGACCTTGTTCCTTTCGACCTTTTGTCCATGTCGACCTTTTGTCCATGTCAACCTAAGGTGTGTCGACCAATTGGCGTCAACCTAAGGTGTCGACCTTTTTGTTGTCGACCCTGAGTCCCAGACCCGTTACAATCTACCTGTGTATAAATGTGTGGTTAGTAAAGTGCAAATGACCTGAAAGTACTGTACGTTGTTTCAGAGTCTTGTAATATTGTGTGCTTTACTGCATCGCCTGGCCAATAAACCATGCAGCTCTCATCCGTGGCATTTTCAGGACCATAAGCCTTTTCTGGGGAAGAGCGCATTTTGGCATGGCCTTATTGTAAACGAAAAGCCTACCTTACACCCTTCTTATAAGTAGCCAGACCCAAAAGCTCTATTTCTCTATCGTCCTAGTGGATGCTGGGGTTCCTGAAAGGACCATGGGGAATAGCGGCTCCGCAGGAGACAGGGCACAAAAAGTAAAGCTTTAGGATCAGGTGGTGTGCACTGGCTCCTCCCCCTATGACCCTCCTCCAAGCCTCAGTTAGATTTTTGTGCCCGGCCGAGAAGGGTGCAATCTAGGTGGCTCTCCTGAGCTGCTTAGAAAAGTTTAGCTTAGGTTTTTTATTTTACAGTGAGTCCTGCTGGCAACAGGATCACTGCAACGAGGGACTTAGGGGAGAAGAAGTGAACTCACCTGCGTGCAGGATGGATTGGCTTCTTTGGCTACTGGACATTAGCTCCAGAGGGACGATCACAGGTACAGCCTGGATGGTCACCGGAGCCTCGCCGCCGGCCCCCTTGCAGATGCTGAAACGAGAAGAGGTCCAGAATCGGCGGCAGAAGACTCCTCAGTCTTCTTAAGGTAGCGCACAGCACTGCAGCTGTGCGCCATTTTCCTCTCAGCACACTTCACACGGCAGTCACTGAGGGTGCAGGGCGCTGGGAGGGGGGCGCCCTGGGAGGCAAATTAAAACCTTTTTTGGCTAAAAATACCTCACATATAGCCTCCGGGGGCTATATGGAGATATTTAACCCCTGCCAGAATCCGTTAAGAGCGGGAGACGAGGCCGCCGAAAAAGGGGCGGGGCCTATCTCCTCAGCACACAGCGCCATTTTCCCTCACAGAAAGGCTGGAGGGAAGGCTCCCAGGCTCTCCCCTGCACTGCACTACAGAAACAGGGTTAAAACAGAGAGGGGGGGCACTAATTTGGCGTTAGAAATATATAAAAAAGATGCTATAAGGGAAAACACTTATATAAGGTTGTCCCTATATAATTATAGCGTTTTTGGTGTGTGCTGGCAAACTCTCCCTCTGTCTCTCCAAAGGGCTAGTGGGGTCCTGTCCTCTATCAGAGCATTCCCTGTGTGTGTGCTGTGTGTCGGTACGTGTGTGTCGACATGTATGAGGACGATGTTGGTGAGGAGGCGGAGCAATTGCCTGTAATGGTGATGTCACTCTCTAGGGAGTCGACACCGGAATGGATGGCTTATTTAGGGAATTACGTGATAATGTCAACACGCGCCAAGGTCGGTTGACGACATGAGACGGCCGACAAACAATTAGTACCGGTCCAGACGTCTCAAAAACACCGTCAGGGGTTTTAAAACGCCCGTTTACTTTAGTCGGTCGACACAGACACAGACAGGGACACTGAATCCAGTGTCGACGGTGAATAAACAAACGTATTCCTTATTAGGGCCACACGTTAAGGGCAATGAAGGAGGTGTTACATATTTCTGATACTACAAGTACCACAAAAGAGGGTATTATGTGGGATGTGAAAAAACTACCGTAGTTTTTCCTGAATCAGATAAATTAAATGAAGTGTGTGATGATGCGTGGGTTCCCCCCGATAGAAAATATGGGCGGTATACCCTTTCCCGCCAGAAGTTAGGGCGCGTTGGGAAACACCCCTTAGGGTGGATAAGGCGCTCACACGCTTATCAGAACAAGTGGCGGTACCGTCTATAGATAGGGCCGTCCTCAAGGAGCCAGCTGACAGGAGGCTGGAAAAATATCATAAAAAGTATATACACACATACTGGTGTTATACTGCGACCAGCGATCGCCTCAGCCTGGATGTGCAGAGCTGGGGTGGCTTGGTCGGATTCCCTGACTAAAAATATTGATACCCTTGACAGGGACAGTATTTTATTGACTATAGAGCATTTAAAGGATGTATTTCTATATATGCGAGATGCACAGAGGGATATTTGCACTCTGGCATCAAGAGTAAGTGCGATGTCCATATCTGCCAGAAGATGTTTATGGACACGACAGTGGTCAGGTGATGCAGATTCCAAACGGCACAAAGGTGTATTGCCGTATAAAGGAAGAGGAGTTATTTGGGGTCGGTCCATCAAACCTGGTGGCCACGGCAACTGCTGGAAAATCCACCGTTTTTACCCTAAGTCACATCTCTGCAGAAAAAGACACCGTCTTTTCAGCTTCAGTCCTTTCGTCCCTATAAGAGTCATATCTGCCCAGGGATAGAGGAAAGGGAAGAAGACTGCAGCAGGCAGCCCATTCCCAGGAACAGAAGCGTTCCACCGCTTCTGACAAGCTCTCAGCATGACGCTGAGACCGTACAGGACCCCTGGATCCTACAAGTAGTATCCCAGGGGTACAGTTTGGAATGTCGAGACGTTTCCCCTGCGCAGGCTCCTGAAGTCTGCTTTACCAAGGTCTCCCTCCGACAAGGAGGCAGTATGGGAAACAATTCACGAGCTGTATTCCCAGCAGGTGATAATTAAATTACCCCTCCTACAACAAGAAAAGGGGTATTATTCCACACTATATTGTGGTACTGAAGCCAGAAGGCTAGGTGAGACCTATTCTAAATCTAAAAAAATTTGAACACTTACAAAGGTTCAAATCAAGATGGAGTCACTCAGAGCAGTGATAACGAACCGGGAAGAAGGGGACTATCTGGTGTCCCGAGACATCAGGGATGCTTACCTCCATGTCCCAAATTTGCTCTTATCACTAAAGGTACCTCAGGTTCGTGGTACAGAACTGTCACTATCAGTTTCAGACGCTGCCGTTTGGATTGTCTACGGCACCCCGGGTCTTTACCAAGGTAATGGCCGAAATGATGGTTCTTCTTCGAAGAAAAGGCGCCTTAATTATCCCTTACTTGGACGATCTCCTGATAAGGGCAAAGTCCAGGGAACAGTTGGAGGTCGGAGTAGCACTATCTCGGATACTGTTACAACAGCAGGGGTGGATTCTAAATATTCCAAAATCGCAGCTGATCCCGACAACAAGTCTCCTGTGCTTAGGGATGATTCTGGACACAGTCCAGAAAAAGGTGTTTCTCCCGGAAGAGAAAGCCAGGGAGTTATCCGAGCTAGTCAGGAACCTCCTAAAATCAGTGCATCATTGCACAAGGGCCATGGTAAAAAAATGGTGACTTCCTTCGAAGCAATTCCAGTCGGCAGATTTCATGCAAGAACTTTTCAGTGGGATCTGCTGGACAAATGGTCCGGATCGCATCTTCAGATGCATCAGCGGATAACCCTATATCCAAGGACAAGGGTGTCTCTCCTGTGGTGGTTACAGAGTGCTCATCTTCTAGAGGGCCGCAGATTCGGCATTCAGTTTTGGATGTTGGTGACCACGGAGGCCAGCCCGAGAGGCTGGGGAGCAGTCGCACAAGGAAAAAATTTCCAGGGAGTGTGATCAAGTCTGGAGATTTTTCTCCACATAAATATAGCTAAGGGTAAAATTATAATGCTCTAAGCTTAGCAAGACCTCTGCTTCAAGGTCAGCCGGTATTGATCCAGTGGGATAAAACATCACGGCAGTCGCCCACGTAAATAGACAGGGCGGCACAAGAAGCAGGAGGGCAGTGGCAAAAACTGCAAGGACTTTTCGCTGGGCGGAAAATCATGTGATAGCACTGTCAGCAGTGTTTCATTCCGGGAATGGAAACTGGGAAGCAGACTTCCTCAGTAGGCACGACCTCCACCCGGCAGAGTGGGAACTTCATGGGGAAGTTTTCCACATAATTGTAAACCGTTGGGAATTACCAAAGGTGGACATGATGGCGTCCCGTCTGAACAAAAAACGGGACAGGTATTGCGCCAGGTTAAGAGACCCTCAGGCAATAGCTGTGGACGTTCTGGTAACACTGTGGGTGTACCAGTCGGTGTATGTGTTCCATCCTCTGCTTTTCACACCTAAGGTACTGAGAATTATAAGACGTAGAGGAGTAAGAACTATACTCATGGCTCCGGATTGGCCAAGAAGGACTTGGTACCCGGAACTTCAAGAGATGCTCACAGAGGACTTATGGCCTCTGCCGCTAAGAAGGGACTTGTTTCAGCAAGTACCATGTCTGTTCCAAGACTTACCGCAGCTGCGTTTGACGGCATGGCGGTGGAACGCCGGATCCTAAGGGAAAAGGCATTCAGGAAGAGGTCATTCCTACCCTGGTCAAAGCCAGAAAGGAGGTGACCGCACAACATTATCACCACATGTGGCGAAAATATGTTGCGTGGTGTGAGGCCAGGAAGGCCCCACGAAGAAATTTCAACTCGGTCGATTCCTGCATTTCTTGCAAACAGGAGTGTCTATGGGCCTCAAATTGGGGTCCATTAAGGTTCAAATTTCGGCCCTGTCGATTTTTCTTCCAGAAAGAATTGGCTTCAGTTCCTGAAGTCCAGAAGTTTGTCAAGGGAGTATTGCATATACAACCACCTTTTGTGCCTCCAGTGGCACTGTGGGATCTCAACGTAGTTCTGGGATTCCTCAAAACACATTGGTTTAAAACCAGTCAAATCTGTGGATTTGAAGCATCTCACATGAAAAGTGAACATGCTCTTGGACCTGGCCTGGACCAGGCGAGTGTCAAATTGGTGGTTTTTTTCTCAAAAAAGCCCATATCTGTTTGTCCATTCGGACAGGGCAGAGCTGCGGACTCGTCCCCAGTTCTCTCCCTAAGGTGGTGTCAGTGTTTCACCTGAACCAGCTTATTGGGGTGTCTTGCGCCTACTAGGGACTTGGAGGACTCCAAGTTGCTAGATGTGGTCAGGGCCCTGAAAATATAGGTTCCAGGACGGCTGGAGTCAGGAAAACTGACTTGCTGTTATCCTGTATGCACCCAACAAACTGGGTGCTCTTGCTTTTAAGCAGACTTTTGCTAGTTGGATGTGTAATACAATTCAGCTTGCACATTCTGTGGCAGGCCTGCCACAGCCAAAATATGTAAATGCCCATTCCACAAGGAAGGTGGGCTCATCTTGGGCGGCTGCCCGAGGGTTCTCGGCTTTACAACTTTGCCGAGCGGCTATTTAGTCAGGGGCAAACACGTTTGTAAAATCCTACAAATTTGATACCCTGGCTAAGGAGGACCTGGAGTTCTCTCATTCGGTGCTGCAGAGTCATCCGCACTCTCCCGCCCGTTTGGGAGCTTTGGTATAATCCCCATGGTCCTTTCAGGAACCCCAGCATCCACTAGGACGATAGAGAAAATAAGAATTTACTTACCGATAATTCTTTTTCTCGGAGTCCGTAGTGGATGCTGGGCGCCCATCCCAAGTGCGGATTATCTGCATTACTTGTACATAGTTACAAAAATCGGGTTATTATTGTTGTGAGCCATCCTTTCAGAGGCTCCGCTGTTATCATACTGTTAACTGGGTTCAGATCACAGGTTGTACAGTGTGATTGGTGTGGCTGGTATGAGTCTTACCCGGGATTCATAAATCCTTCCTTATTGTGTACGCTCGTCCGGGCACAGTACCTAACTGAGGCTTGGAGGAGGGTCATAGGGGGAGGAGCCAGTGCACACCACCTGATCCTAAAGCTTTACTTTTTGTGCCCTGTCTCCTGCGGAGCCGCTATTCCCCATGGTCCTTTCAGGAACCCCAGCATCCACTACGGACTCCGAGAAATAGAATTATCGGTAAGTAAATTCTTATTTTTTTTAAATGGCCAGGAGTTCAGCAATGTTTTGTTGTGCCACTCTCACCAACATAGAATAGCGTGTAGTGATTGTATTGCTGGACCAATATAATGTATTTCTCTTACGTCCTAGAGGATACTGGGGTTCCATTTAGTTAGTACCATGGGTATAGGCAGGTCCACTAGTAGCCATGGGCACTTTAAGAATTTGATAGTGTGGTCTGGCTCCTCCCCCTATTCCCCTCCTACCAGAATCGGTTTAGAAAATGTGCCCGGAGGAGCAGGTCATGCTTATGGAAGCTCCTGAAGAAGAGTTTTCTGCATTTATTTTTCTGTTTTGTTATTTTCCGGCAGGACTGGATGGCACCAGCCTGCCTGTTTCATGGTACTTAGGCGGGGGAACGGCCCAACCTCTTGAAGGGTTAATGGTCCCGTTACCCACTGACAAGACATTGGCTTCTGAGGGAACTATTTGCAAGCATCACCACGGCGAGCGTACATTCCCGCAGCACGCTGCCACCCCTTACAGAGCCAGAAGAAAGAAGAGTGGTGATTACTAAACCGGCGTCCCGGTTAGCAGGTCGCCGGCCATTATGGCGGCATGAGAGTACGGAGACGCACGGCTTCTGACCGGGGCGGTTGCGTCTCCAGACTCGGTACACAACTGCGTCTCCGTACACTGTACACAGGGGGTCATGCAGACCTGATTGCATGCTAGATTTTTTTTTTTGCCGCGATCTGGTCAGAGCTGCACATGCATATGCACCACAATACGCAGGCGCGTAGTACGGGTGCAAAGCGGAGCGTTGCTGTGCGTTGGGTTTTATGAAGAATTCATTCGCACAGCCGGTCGCCAGGAGATTGACAGGATGAGGGTGTCAACTGACCGTTTTCTGGGAGTGGTTGGAAAAATGCAGGCATGTCCAAGCGTTTGCAGGGCGGGTGTCTGACGTCAATTCCGGGCAAGAACAGGCTGAAGCGATCACAGCGGCTGAGTACGTTCTGGCCAACTCGGAAACTGCACAAAACTTTTCTGTAGTGCTCGGCTGCACATGCGATCGCACAGTTGCAAAGTAAAAATACACTCCCCTATAGGTGGCGACTATCGCAGCGCTGCAAAAAATAGCTAGCGAGCAATCTAGTCTGAATGAGGCAAACAAATCCTTAATTTTAACTGCATCCCACCTTTTTTTTTCTTTTTTTTTTTTTTCTTACGTCCTAGAGGATGCTGGGGACTCCGTAAGGACCATGGGGTATAGACGGGCTCCGCAGGAGACATGGGCACTCTAAAGACTTTAGATGGGTGTGCACTGGCTCCTCCCTCTTTGCCCCTTCTCCAGACCTCAGTTAGATCCTGTGCCCAGAGGAGACTGGATGCACTGCAGGGGAGCTCTACTGAGTTTCTCTGAAAATACTTTTTGTTAGGTTTTTTATTTTCAGGGAGCACTGCTGGCAACAGGGTCCCTGCATCGTGGGATTGAGGGGAGAGAAGCAGACCTACTTAACTGATAGGCTCTGCTTCTTAGGCTACTGGACACCATTAGCTCCAGAGGGTCGGAACACAGGTGTCGTCCTCTCTGTTCGTCCCGGAGCCGCGCCGCCGTCCTCCTCACAGCCGGAAGATAGAAGCCGGGTGAGTATAAGAAGAAAGAAGACTTCACAGGCGGCAGAAGACTTCAGATCTTCACTGCGGTAACGCTGCGCGCCATTGCTCCCACACATACACACACAGCAGGCACTGTACGGGTGCGGGGCGCCCTGGGCAGCAATATTAACCTCAAGGGACACTGGCTAATATATTAGATACTGCGAAGGCAGTATATTGAACCCCCAGCGCCAGTATAAAGAATTTGAGCGGGACCGAAGCCCACCGTTGAGGGGGCGGAGCTTGATCCTCCAGCACTAACCAGCACCATTTTTCTCCACAGCAAGCTGCAGAGAAGCTGCTCCCCGGACTCTCCCCTGCTGACAAGTACAGAGGGCAAAAAAGAGGGGGGGCACATTTAATTGGCGCAATGAGTGTATTATTTATTCTATAAAAGAGCGCTGTACAGTCTGGGATTTTATTCCAGTGTCCAGTGACGCTGGGTGTGTGCTGGCATACTCTCTCTCTGTCTCTCCAAAGGGCCTTATTGGGGGGCTGTCCCCATAATTGTATATCCCAGTGTGTGTCGACATGTCTGAAGCGGAAGGCTCGTCTAAGGAGGAGGTGGAGCAGATGATTGTGGTGTCTCCGTTGGCGACGCCGACACCTGATTGGTTGGATATGTGGAATGTTTTAAATGCAAATGTGTCTTTATTACATAAAAGATTGGACAAAGCAGAGTCCAGAGAAAAAGCAGGGAGTCAATCCATGGCTTTGACTGTGTCACAAGGCCCTTCGGGCTCTCATAAACGTCCCCTGTCCCAGGTAGCAGACACTGACACCGACACGGATTCTGACTCCAGTGTCGACTACGATGATGCGAGGTTACACCCAAGGGTGGCCAAAAGTATTCATTATATGATTATTGCAAATAAAAGATGTTTTGCATATCACAGAGGACCCCTCGGTGCCTGACACAAGGGTATGCATGTTTAAGGAGAAGAAACCTGAGGTAACCTTTCCCCATCTCATGAGCTGAACCCTTTATTTGAAAAAGCTTGGGAAACTCCGGACAATTTATACACATACGGGTGCCTTGCTCAGACCGGCAGTAGCGTCGGCATGAGTATGTAGCTCAATAGCAGCATGGGCAGATAACTTGTCATCTGACATTGACACCCTAGATAAGGATAGCATTTTATTGACCTTGGGTCATATTAAAGACGCAGCGTTGTATATGAGAGACGCTGCGAGAGACGTTGGGTTCAAGAGCCAATGCCATGGCAATTTCTGCTAGGTGAGCCCTGTGGACACGCCAATGGACGGGTGATGCCGATTCAAAGAGGCATATGGAAACTTTGCCTTACAAGGGTGAGGTTTTATTTGGGGAGGGCCTCGCTGACCTGGTTTCCACAGCTACCGCGGATAAATCTTCTTTTTTGCCTTATGTTCCCCCACCGCAAAAGAAAACACCTCAATATCAGATGCAGTCCTTTCGGTCGCATAAGTCCAGAAGAGGTCGGGGCTCTTCCTTCCTCGTCAGAGGTAAGGGTAGAGGGAAAAGAATGCCTGCTACGGCTGGTTCCCAGGAACAGAAGTCCTCCCCGGCTTCTACAAAATCCACCGCACGACGCTGGGGCTCCACTGCGGGAGTCCGCGCCGGTGGGGGCACGTCTTCGACTCTTCAGCCAGGTCTGGGTTCTGTCAGATTTGGATCCTTGGGCGATAGAAATTGTATCCCAAGGCTACAAACTGGAATTCGAAGAAGTGCCTCCTCGCCGATTTTTCAAGTCTGCGTTGCCAGCTTCTCCCCCAGAGAGGGAAATAGTTTTAGCTGCAATACAAAAGCTGTGTCGACAGCAGGTGATTATCAAGGTTCCCTTAATACAACAGGGGAAAGGGTACTATTCAACCCTATTTGTGGTCCCGAAACCGGATGGCTCGGTCAGACCCATTCTGAATCTAAAATCCCTAAACCTGTATCTAAAAAGGTTCAAATTCAAGACGGAATCTCTCCGAGCAGTGATCTCCAGCCTGGAAGGGGGGGATTTTATGGTATCACTAGACTTAAAGGATGCATACCTTCATGTCCCCATTTATCCTCCTCATCAGGCATACCTGATATTCGCTGTACAGGACTGTCATTACCAGTTTCAGACGTTGCCGTTTGGGCTTTCCACTGCCCCGAGGATTTTCACCAAGGTAATGGCGGAAATGATGGTGCTCCTACACAGACAAGGAATCACAATTATCCCATACTTGGATGATCTCCTGATAAAAGCAAGATCTAGAGATCAGTTGCTGAAAAGCGTGTCACTCTCCATGAGAGTGCTGCAGCAACACGGCTGGATCCTAAATCTGCAAAAGTCGCAGTTGATTCCAACGACTCGGCTATCATTTTTAGGCATGATTCTGGACACGGAAAAGAAGAGGGGTTTTCTCCCAACGGAAAAGGCCCAGGAACTCCAGAGCATGGTCAGAGACCTGTTAAAGCCAAAAAGAGTGTCAGTTCATCAATGCATCGAGTACTGGGAAAGATGGTGGCGGCCTACGAGGCCATCCCCTTCGGCAGGTTCCATGCAAGGACATTTCAGTGGGACCTTCTGGACAAGTGGTCGGGGTCCCATCTACAAATACATCAGAAAATAAGCCTGTCCCCCAGGGCCAGGGTGTCTCTCCTGTGGTGGCTACAGAGTGCTCACCTTCTAGAGGGTCGCAGGTTCGCCATTCAAGACTGGGTTCTGGTAACCACAGACGCGAGCCTCCAAAGATGGGGAGCAGTCACACAAGGAAGAAATTTTCAGGTACTGTGGTCAAGCCAGGAGGCTTGTCTACACATCAACGTGCTGGAATTAAGGGCCATATACAATGGGCCTACGACAAGCGGAGACTCTTCTTCGCGGCCTACCTGTTCTGATTCAGTCGGACAACGTCACAGCAGTGGCTTATGTAAACCGCCAAGGCGGGACGAGGAGCAGAGTGGCAATGGCGGAAGCCACCAGGATTCTTCGCTGGGCGTAAAATTACGTAAGCGCGCTGTCAGCAGTCTTCATTCCGGGAGTGGACAACTGGGAATCAGACTTCCCCAGCAGACACGATCTCCATCCAGGAGAGTGGGGTCTTCATCAAGAAGTTTTTGCAGAGATAACAAGTCGTTGGGGGCTTTCTCAAATAGACATGATGGCGTCGCGCCTCAACAAGAAACTTCGGAGGTATTGTTCCAGGTCAAGGGGCCCTCAGGCTGTGGCGGTAGACGCCCTGGGTGTTTCCGTCGGTCTATGTATTCCCTCCTCTTCCACTCATCTCAAAAATACTGAGAATCATAAGACGAAAAAGCGTCCAGACAATACTCATTGTTCCGGATTGGCCTCGAAGGGCCTGGTATTCAGATCTTCAGGAAATGCTCACAGAAGATCCGTGGCCTCTTCCTCCCAGGGAGGACCTGTTGCAGCAGGGGCCCTGTGTGTTCCAAGACTTACCGCGGTTACGTTTGACGGCATGGCGGTTGAACGCCAAATCCTATCTAGGAAAAATATTCCGGGGGAAGTCATCCCATCTCTGATAAAAGCTAGGAAGGAGGTGACGGCGAAGCATTATCACCGTATCTGGAAGAAATATGTATCTTGGTGTGAAACCAAGAATGCTCCTACGGAAGATTTCCACCTGGGCCGTTTTCTCCACTTTCTGCAGACTGGAGTGGATATGGGCCTAAAGTTAGGCTCCATTAAGGTGCAGATTTCGGCCCTGTCAATATTCTTTCAGAAGGAATTGGCTTCTCTCCCAGAAGTCCAGACTTTTGTAAAGGGAGTGCTGCACATCCAGCCTCCTTTTGTGCCCCCAGTGGCACCATGGGACCTTAACGTGGTGTTACGGTTCCTTAAGTCACACTGGTTTGAACCTCTTCAAACAGTTGAGTTAAAATTTCTCACTTGGAAAGTGGTCATGTTGTTGGCCTTGGCATCTGCGAGGCGGCTTTCCGAATTGGCGGCTTTGTCTCACAAAAGCCTCTACCTGATTTTCTATGTGGATAGAGCAGAGTTGAGGACTCGTCCTAAATTTCTGCCTAAAGTGGTTTCATCGTTTCATATGAACCAACCTATTGTGGTGCCTGTGGCTACGGATGACTTGGAGGATTCCAAGTCTCTTGACGTAGTCAGGGCCTTAAAAGTTTATGTAGCCAGGACGGCTCGGGTTAGGAAACCAGAGGCACTGTTTGTCCTGTATCAGCCAACAAGGTTGGCGCTCCTGCTTCTAAGCAGACTATTGCCCGCTGGATCTGTAACACGATTCAGCAGGCCCATTCCACTAGGAAGGTGGGTTCTTCTTGGGCGGCTGCCCGAGGTGTCTCGGCATTACAACTTTGCCGAGCAGCTACTTGGTTGGGTTCAAACACTTTTGCTAAATTCTATAAGTTTGATACCTTGGCTGATGAGGACCTCATGTTTGCTCAATCGGTGCTGCAGAGTCATCCGCACTCTCCCGCCCGGTCTGGAGCTTTGGTATAATCCCCATGGTCCTTACGGAGTCCCCAGCATCCTCTAGGACGTAAGAGAAAATAAGATTTTAAACCTACCGGTAAATCTTTTTCTCATAGTCCGTAGAGGATGCTGGGCGCCCGTCCCAGTGCGGACTACATTCTGCAAGGCTTGTATATAGTTATTGCTTACATAAGGGTTATGTTACAGTTTTGATCAGTCTCTGGCTGATGCTGTTTTGTTTCATACTGTTAACTGGCTCGTATATTCCATGTTGTACGGTGTGGATGGTGTGGGCTGGTATGTATCTTGCCCTTAGATTAACAAAAATACTTTCCTTGTACTGTCCGTCTCCTCTGGGCACAGTTCTCTAACTGAGGTCTGGAGGAGGGGCATAGAGGGAGGAGCCAGTGCACACCCATCTAAAGTTCTTTATAGTGCCCATGTCTCCTGCGGAGCCCGTCTATACCCCATGGTCCTTACGGAGTCCCCAGCATCCTCTACGGACTAGGAGAAAAAGATTTACCGGTAGGTTTAAAATCTTATTATTATTATTTTTTTTTTTTCCTCTCTCTTCTCTCCCCTCTCCAAATCTGTTTATCTTGTAATGAAGAAGAGAAAACGAGAACTCATCTATAATAATGATAGATATTTCTAGTTGTCATATGTATTGTTTTCTGGAGGTTATTCATAACAGCAGTAGGTTGGATGTGGAAGCAGGGCTCTACTGCAAACATCACTCTGGGCTTTGGTTTTGAGACTGCTCGGAACATTCAGTTTTCCACCCACTGTGCCAGCCAGTCCCTGCCCTAGGGGCATTATGTATTAGACAGTACAATATTCATGTTTCTGTTGTGTAACTGGTGTTCTACACACTGTATTGGAGTGGCCTGCCAGCATGAAGGTGTGGCTGGGAAGAGCACAATTGTCATACAGGTTAGATCATTGCTGCAGTGTTTTCTAGTGCATGAGAAAACATCACAGAAATGAGTTCCTGACATTCCTTCGGACCAGTGATACCTGCCAGGTATTAAGGATGTATATGCTTGTTCACAGCTGGAATAATCAAACTGACTGAAGTAGTAATTAATCTGTGTTTAAGCATGGGTTTCCTGGAAAACTTGGACTGTTAAGCGAAGTACACATTACAATTATTGGGCAGATTTTCTAATTAGGTAATTGGCCTAATTTTTTTGTGTATGAACGGGCATTTCACCGATAACTCCCAACAAATCTTGACCACAAACACGATCGTTCCATTACCTGAAGTGTTTGGCAGGACCAAAAATCTCAGCCACAATCTCCCGAAGTCGACCAGTGTGTGCATTCTCAATAATTAGACCATATGTCCAGGTGGAAAAATCGGGTAGTGTGTGGGCAAACCCAATTTAGAAGTTACAGACTCTCAACCTATATCTGCTCTTACAATCTCTGCACTGGTCTAGAGCCCCCTGTTGTGAAGGATTGTTGTGTGGTGTGGCTGCAGTAGATAGTAGGGTCACAGGACACTTCTTGGGGGTGCCGAGCCTGAAGATGATGTATTATAATGTACAGGGAGAGAAGTGGGAGGTGCAACAAAGGTGTAGTACAGTGCACCGTATATTTGGGCTGCTTCCAGTATAGTTTCCCGACCAATCATTTACAAGCCATTGTAAGGTGTGATGCTGCGTCCTCACAATGTCATGAATCCTCCCCACTAATGCTTTTTAAATACACAATTTCAGATTCATTTGTGAAGTCCTTTTTAAGCTGACCTTGCTGAACAGTTACTTGATACGCAGGAGGCTGAAGTTACTAATCTGTGGTTCTTTCAGGTCGTCACCTGCAGTGCCTGGCGATGGCGCTAGCAGTAACAGGCGCCTCCAGCAGACGCAAGCTCA